>NC_088300.1:11928453-12247528 GCF_032854445.1 Liolophura sinensis | reverse complement strand
CATGTTGGACATTATTAGTCAAGAGTAATACATATTAGACCTGCTTACCTACAGCCATAGAAAAGGTGTACCAATTCACAGGATAGAAAATGTACTCCAGCTCCACCTCACAACATAACAACAATGCTCCAGCAACACCTCACAGGATGACAAATGCACTTCAACTCCACCTCGTAGAATGACAACTGAGCTCCAGCAACACCTCGCAGGATGACAAATGTACTCCAGCACCACCTCACAGGGTGCAAAATCTGTTCCAGTGCCATCTCCTAGGAAATGTGATCCAGCACATCTTGCAAGATGGAAAATGCACCATATCTGCATTTTGGCACAAACCACAGGATGGTGTACAGTACTTCATGTTGATTCTTGACATCTTGGTTTTACATGATTCTTATGGGAAAACAGAAGAGGAGGAGCAGTTGTATAATTACAGATGACTTACATGTGTAATGTACATGTATTTTGCCACCGTTTGGAAGTTAGATTAGGTATAATTAGGTGCTAAATGTTTTGAGAACGGATGTACCTTAAACTTATGCTGATACCTGATGTTCATGTATGTGTTGATTTGACAGAGGAAGTGATCATCATGAACAACTATAAAACAGGCAAAGATGTGTTTTGTTCGATCTTTTGCCAGCACCAAGCTTATTAGTCCAAAATCCTTGCGCATTACAGTTCAGTGCTTGGCAGAGATCTATGCTGATAGACATTTTAATAGCAGTAGTGAGAAATAAACTGGTTGAGCTTAGTGACTTATCGGAGGTGGTATTCAGTGTGATCAATGGATTCCTAGACATGCCCGTTCTCTTGGCGTCGACCTGGGAGGGTCTGAGAGACCACGCTGGGCATCAGAATTGACTTGGCAGCCAAATGTTTTGGTCCAGTCGAAGATGACAGTACGGTAGAATCGTCACGGATAACGCTTTAATTAGATCTCGCCAGCACAATTATAAACTCCATCAAAGTTAGCTCTGAAACTTGTCAAGGTTTTGAGGGGCGTTGTGTTTACCGTGATATTCCGTGGCTCTGCTGACGAGAAGCCATTGGGGATTGTGGGGCTAGGGTAGTCTGGGATGGAGGCTGTATTATATAGGGATTCTGGTCACTTACGTGTCTTCATCCCCTCAGATGAGACAGAGTGGTACGTAGCAGCAGGAAGAGGATGCCCTGCTCAAATAAACCAAATAGTCAAACATTATATCATGATAGATGTCAGGAGCCTGTTTACATGGCTAATATCATCTATTTGGCTATTTTTCATTTGTGTCTTTCCTTTTTTCCCTCCTTTGCTTGACAGCCTAATCTCTTATGTCCTGGAATAAATTATTCCTCCCTGAAAGGATTGTGACAGGTCATTGTTCTCTGAGCATGGGCACAATTCATCCTGCATCAAACCACCAGATCACATGTACATGACAATACAGCAGTACACAATCTGTATACGATACACAGGTGATAATTATACAATATTCATCTAGTTTTTTATAGCTATATATAAACAGACAATGATTCCAGACAAAATGAAATGGTTTTATATCCTTTCAATACTGTATGCCTGCCTGATACTGTAGGTGATGAAACAAGCAAAAACCTTGGATGCATGAATGGTACATCAAGTAAAGTGTGAGCAGAATACATTGTGCTTTAAATAGCCAGTAAAGTCACATAGAAAACTATTTATCTTCCTGTCTAACCGGACTTAATTGCTCTCCTAATAAGTGACATCTACAGTGAATGTCCGTACATATGCCACTATACATAATCCATGATGTAAGGTAAATATTAGAATAGCAGATGGCTGTGAGTTCAAATCCAGCACATGCTGTCGGGTGGTAAGTGGGAAGGTCTAGATGCCAGCAATTTGTGGATGGTTGTGTGCATTACAAGGATTCTGTTCTTTCACTGAATTCTTCACAATTTCTTCTCTTGTTAATGACCTGATTGTTATTGCAGAGGTATTCCGAGGTAATAGAATAAAGTTGTTAATTTCCTTTTAGAACTCATTAATAGTCAGTTATTTGTCTCTTTAATTCCACAAACTGGTAAACGTTCATTCACGTTGATCCTGTCCATATTTTTCATCTCCTTCTGAATCCTCTGTTGCTGAGGAGATACGAACATTAATTACCTTCACTTCAGAAGATTTACACCGAACTGTAATCCTGCAATTTATCGTTTCATACAAAAAAGGTAAAGTTTAATCAAACATTTGAATGCAGGGCACCAGTATGTTGATGCCAAGGTTTTGATTTGGGAGAGAGGGTCTACTGGGGAAGGTATTTACTTGATTGACTGTAAACACAATCAATAACCCTACTGCCACCACTTAGCGTATTGATCTCCTGCGATAAGCTCTCCCAACGTGCTAATCTGCCGCATTTCACGCCTAATTCAATGAGGCTCAGTGGTATTAAAAGACTGACTGCTCTGACACTCCACATGTGAAAAGTAGTCTTGTGTCATTGTACTTCAAGTTTATTGACTCTTTTTACATGGATGTTGAGTTAAAGGCTTAGCTGAACTATTGCCTAATGTGTATATCAAACCAGTCAGTGCCGCAGAAACTTTCTGACTAAATTATTACTTCAGTGGTTCCATACACTAAGCTCTCTCCATCAAATTGAGGAAATGCCATCATGAGGCTAAAGGTTCAAAACCAGCCCCAAGTGAATCTGCATTTGTCGAAAAAGCGGTCAGGAAACTCTGTAAAGCTCCTTGGGAATTCATACGTACAACTGACAGCCATTGGCAAAAGTGAAATACATATACCGTGCACAAAGCATCTTTCTTTACGGATAAGTTATTAACATGGTCATATAATTGTTTATTAGACCTTTGGCATCGAGAGGTGGGCTTTTATATAATCAACTTTCCAGTGTTTTATAGAATATACATCGATGACTGCATGGATATGGTACATATTAAAAACCAGTTTATATGTACATGTCGAATCACCAACTCCCAGTGTATCATGTAAGCTAGGCAATTTTTAAAAAAAAACTTCTCCTATGTTATGTTTTTAAATGTAAGTATGTCCATACCTTTGTTGTTTGCCTACATGTAAGTATGGGCACACAAGAGCATACATGTACATATTTAGAACTTTTAATAACTTAGTTGGATATGGTCATGGATTACAAGGTATACATATATATTGTATTTAAATGCCAATGAATATAAAATACAGTCGGGCAGTTCATGAAATTCATGAGCAGACCTCAGAATATCGTGCAGGCATTTTACATGATGTGTTTGGATCCTGTTGAATGGACTGCATTTTGGAATGGATTTTCAAACTTTTCAGTAAGTTTTTTTTTAACATATCACTTCTTGGATTAAATGAGGCAATTAGATTATTATTGCAATGGCTATTCCTCATTTATATACATATACAATACTCAATTGGGGGGGGGGGGGGAGGGGACATTATTATATTATGAGTAGATCAAGGAAACCAGAGTAAACCACCATTGTTGTATAGAGAATGTCTGTAGTTAACTTGCCAGTTACGCAGAAATCACCAATACAGCTTTGTGTGTACATTTTTGTGTTACACGTACAGCTATGTGTGTACATTTTTGTGCTAAGCGTACGGCTATTGGTGTACATAACTGTTCAGCTTCTTTGTCAAGAGTGCTTTTTGGACATTATTTCAAGGGATATGTTTGCTCAGTAACCTTCAGAAAACCTGACATTGGTGTGATTGTAGAAGGGCTTACTGGATACAGTTGTTACAGAAGGCACTAAGGTTGTATTAAAGGGAATTTGTGACATGACAGTATCCAATAAGACAGATGGTTGATAATCAGTAGAAATGTACCTCTCCTGTTAACATCTTATTGGCTGCAAGGCTTTATAACATAAAATGGCTATCACGCCTGGCTCCTGGTGACGAATTCAAGGGCTGCGGGGAAAGTTCAATTATTGGAAGGATGTCTGCTCCAATACTGTCAGGATTGCGATTAGAAGATAAGCTGCCAATAACAATGGGTTGATATAAATCACAAGTTTACTGTCTGAGTTGACATGGCTGCTGGACCATCTGAGTTCCTGGTACTCAGCGCATTACACACAACTTGATTTGTTGTTAACAAATTCACAAGACAAAGTGCCAGCCTTTGGCTGCTCTGGCAGCTTGAATACCACCTTTTTCTCTTTCGGTTTTATCACGGCACAAGTAAAGATGCAAAAAATGTGAAGCATGAGGCCCAATTTCCTTTAACTGCCAATATGTTTGCAGGCTTGTACGTCACAATTGGTTTATCAGTGAGGCTAAGCCAATGAAGCTTTCTCCTGACAGTACTGTTCTGTAGGGAATTAGGTTAGAGAGTGAGCCCTAGCTGAGATGTCGGGCCACGTATGGAATAAACCAAGGGGGTTATCTGTGATATGTACAAAAAATACAAAAATAATGGAAGTGCTTCATGACTTTATAGAACAGGCATTACAGTATTGCATGTAGAACTCAGAATGTATATGTATCTTATTTTTATACACAGATACACATGTTTTCTGTGTCTGTATGCATTATGGATCACCTTTTCCAAATCTGTTATTTGCAGAAAGAAAATGTTGAAAGGTTGCAGTGTAGATAAGGAATATGGTGAACTGTGAAAACTCTTGGCAGGTTCCATTTATTTTCCAGGTTAAAGTCACTTCCTAATGTTATTTATTGATTGATGATAACTGAAGTGTTGGTCTGACTGTTCCTTTCAGATATGGCCCCAGGGTCAAATGCAGGTTTTGCTACTTTTGCTGTGGATGAAATAGGCTTTCTGCTACCTAACAAAGGGTGGTGATTTTATTCTGGGCTCACTGGTTTCTTCCACCTATGCAATACTTAATCAATACCCAATCAGATTGATAAGTGAAGCACTGAGACCCTTCTTTATAAGTATATGTACAAGTAAATGCCTCATGTTAAAAGTTGGGATGTCCAAAGACCAACAAAGACCAACAGTTGACAAAAATGCTCTAGTCATCCCTAATCATGCAATCATCCCTAATAATGCAGTCGCCACAGTTTAGTTCTTTTTTTATGACAGATCAAATTCTGTGTAAAATTTGGTAATTTAACTAGTTCAGAATACTGTCACGGACATGCAGGAAAGTATTTCATATTGTCCATCCATAACACATACCCAAATTCTTCACCTTTTCAACCACCTCTGGAACCAATATTTTGGAATCTTCTGAGAGAACTATGTGGTTCAGAGAAATAATTAGCATAGTTTTCGGAAGCTTACGTATAAATAATATGTAACAAATAAATAATATGTCAAATAAAAATAAGTTTTGGCATCATTTTCATAAAAATTATACGCATAACTTTCACTGCAAAAAGTGCTTTAGTGGTTGAAAAGATTCAAGATTAACAATATTCTATTTATACATCTTACAGATCAGGAGAGATGTACATATATCTTTAGTTCTATCTGTGTGTTTTTGCTTTCAGGTGGGAAAGTGCCTCATGGGAATTGGGTCTTAAAACAGAACCATTTTACTTCACCTTGAAACTCGAAAATGAAACCGGGGAGAATTGTTCCGTGGCAGTGGACAACATAACCATGAGAGATTGTTTCCCAGGTGAGGTCATCTTTAACAGGGATGCTATTTTTAACAGTGATGCTATCTTGAACAGTGATTCTACAGGCTTAGATATAAGTAATTGATGTAAGACCGAAACTGTGATACAGATCCAAACATGTAAAATATTAATGTTTTATGGTTTTGATGTGAAGATGAACTTTTCCAGATAAACACGATCTAAATCCAAGTGCATCCTGTTAAGTTATGAGATCTGCCATGGTGTTAATTTTATTTATGTATTAATTTGATTGGTGTTTTCTGCTGTACTCATGGATGTTTCACTTATATGATGGTGGGCACCATTATGATGGGCGGGAACAGCTCTACCTTTGACCATCGGCGACCAGAGAGCAAGTCCAGGCACCTCAGCTGGACTTGAAATCACAGCAATTACAATGGTGAGTTTTCAAGGCTACTGGGTCATTAACCACGTAACCATGGAGTGGCTGTTTCATCTGTTTTTCAGTAATTTGAAACTGAGGCAGGAAATAACCTCGTCAGAGTGATATTTCAAAAACAACTGGGCTGAATTTAATCGTATTTTGTGTGAAGTTTTAAACTACAGAGGTCTTAACAACGAAAGTCTTTTTCAATGGGTGACTGATGTTTTGGTTCCAAAGTTAATCCTTCTATTTCTTTAACTTTGTATGCAATAAAATGTAGTTAAAAAAGAATTTCTTCATTGCAAAAGTGAAAAAAATCTGAAAACTATTTAAAGACCATAATGCACAAGTCATTATGAAAGACAGAGAGGCGAATCAATACTTTGGTATAAATTGTACGTTGTAATCAGCTGGCAGAATGTCCAGATAGAACATGTTAATGAACTGCTGTATTCATAAGAACTTGGCAATTGATAGCTACACATATTTTTTCAGTCATAAGAAAATGGAACATATAATGGACATGACAAATGGCTCATTTAATTACATGGATCGTATTCTAATGAAGTGACTGAAATTTTGCAAACATTATATTTTGCAAGTATACTGGCCATTGCCTTCAATCTGAGAGCATGCTTTGTAGTTTTGTAATATTATTTTTGTTTTCCTATATTCTCTTTAGTTTCAACCTGCTAATAAAATCTGCCTCAGATTTTATAAATTTACCTTTAATATACTGTTTCACAGTACTAGAAAGTCTAATTTGCATGATCTTAAAAAAAATTTAAACATAAATTTTAAATACTAACCGAGAAATGGCATTTTAGTGGTCAAAAAATGTGATAATTAGGTGATATATACCAATAAATACTTACCTGTAAAAATTCAGCAGGTAATCAGGTAATTTCCACTCTAGTGCTTCTTTGGGTTGACTTTAACCAGCCGCTAATTGTGAAAATCCTCATTTTTATACAGTAATATGTTGGAATGTCTTGAGAAAAAGACACTTTAAGATACATAAAGAAGAACATCATTTTGAGCAGAATAGGTAGCAGAGAGTGTTCTAACTTTTCATGGTTGTATCATTATTTGAATAGTTCACCTTATTTGCTCCAATAACACTAACACTAACTCTTAATGCTTGAATTTCGCATATTGGAATGACATGCATTTTTTAATAATTCAGGTTGATCAGACTCAGCTCTGGTAAAACATATCTTTTGGTTTGGTATTTAGGGACTCAAATAGAATATGTTTTAAGACGGAAAGTTTAGCCTGAAGCTAATATACTCATATGTACACCTGGACACTATTGGAAAATACATGTGGTTATGGTACGACCCTGCAGAAATGTTTACTAATGACTTCTCCACAGGACCATAATGCTTGTGGGAGAATATCTTGTATTCAGTCAGTTACTATCCTTGAAACAAAGGATGCATAGAATTATCAGCATTTGTCGTATCCAATCTGTCCTCCACTTAAGGAGTGGGAGAGCTAATGTAGTATAAATTGAATCATTGATTATTACTGACTGTGTTAGTCAGTACTATTACTGACTGTGTTAGTCAGTACTATTACTGACTGGATGACCTATTGAGACGCAAGACCTGTGAAATGAAGACAGAGATATGGTCACTAAGGCTATATGTATTTGATATGTCTTTGACGTGACAGTTCAGGTTGTATGTGTTCTCAAACTTTATATGTTAACAAAAACAAATAAGCGTAATGATGATTGTGGGTCTAATGAAATATTGGCTGCAGATGTTCTACATCAGAGACATTAACCCTGTGGAGGATGAGAATTGACTTGTGCTCCATTAGGCTGCATTGTTTCTTTGATTTGGCTCTCGGTTTAATATGGATTGGTTCCAGTTTTCCGAAGATGACAGACTAAAAATAAATAATGAAGCACCATTTAAATGTTAAAGCATTAAGTATACTCTAAAAAATTGTAACAACAGGAGATAGAGCTCTAGGGGTGTGAAAAGCTTATGGCTAATAGTTTTTGTGATGTGTTAAACAGTAAAAGCTCTATATTGGAGGGTTTGAGCTAAACAGCCCTGTCACTTCATAATTACATGACATAATTATGTGACACTTCAATTACGTCCTGAATGAAATTGAAACATGGATGCAATCTAGACTACTTTAACAAGGACTTATAACTATTGCTATGAGCCTTTTAGTCAGCTGCTTGGAAACCTTGTAATTGCTGCTTGATGTGGTGGATCCATATAGCCCTACACATACCGTATGTACAGTAAATGAGTAATACACTGCCAGCTTACCCCCAGTCATAAAACCGATTAATTAAAAACAACATAAATCATTAAAGTTAATTAATGTTCAGTTATTTGGTTCCTTAGAATTAAGCCCACTAAGTTTTAGCAGAACAGAATTTACTTGCAGAACAAGCTACTCTGATATCAGTAACAAACTGTTAAATGAAGGCATCTAGACAGACTTAAGAATTTTGTCAACCACTGATTGCCACAGTGGAGGCCGGAAAGTATTGAGGACTGCCTGTGCCTGGGATTGAACCCACACCTTGTGTTTCCTGATGATTGATATACAACATTAAGCTTCTGAGCAGACTGAACTTGACCACAACCCTCCCTTGAATAACCAGGGGAAAGAACGTGTAACCGGGTGCTTGGGTTCTGCTTGCCTGATGACCACTGACACTCAGATGCGTATATGTATGTACCAAGTTTATCAACCTGGCATGTACCTGAATATATATGTCGTAGCAGGTACATTTACAAATCCCTCTATTTGCCATCCACAAAAAGTTGCACACTTTCCCCTGCCAGAAATTGAAAGATAAAACATTACTAAGCTGTATCACACCACCCAATAACTGCCTTTTATAGTGTTTTTACTTTTTCTCTTTTGTATCTATTATTGTCATTTCTTTCCATATTATAATCAGTATTAGCAATGTAGGCTGCAGTATGATGAATTATCTATTTAGCACCTTAGCACTTTTTTATCATTCAGTGAAATATCATGTTTTCATAACGTAGACAAGATATAACAAGTTTGCATAATGTGTTAAAAATGTTAATCAACCTAGAGACATACATTATCGGAGTCTGTTAACTTTCCACACTGAAAGTTATTGAAGATAGAGAGATGAATTGAAGACATGACATAACCAAACTCAAAGGAGTAAATTTTCCTTGGCCGACATAGATTATTGTTTTCAAAACTACAATTTCTTCAACATTTTATGTGTGTGAATGTATGTGCATGAATTGTGCTTCGTTGGTGCCTGTTGAAGGTATTCCTAGTGGACTTCCTGTGAGCTTCCTGGATTCCACTAATGGGCATGTTGTCTAGATAGAAGTGCGAAAACATTGTATTCCATCATTCTCTTGTTGACATGTAAGCACCTATATCCAGATCATTTGGTGTTTAGGTCATTACATGTTGGTTGATCACATTTCACCTCTGGACCCCAGAGAGGCTTCTTGATCCCAGATTTATAGCTTGTGTACAACATTTCTGTCAGAAACAGTGTTATATGTTTAGGTTATATACCAGGTTTGCCCTGTCAGCCATGGAGAAGGCTTCAGGTGTATTTCATCGCTGCTTACATGGCTTTGACAGTCTAATGGAGCTATAAAATTGTAGATATATCCTTCAACCCATTTCCAAATAGGCTTGCTGATTCGTTTAAGCCTGATTAGAACTGACCAATAACACATACAACAAAAGAGACTGCATAACATACATAAAACACACAACAGATCCAGGCATAATAAAATATAGTGTATTGCCTAAACGTTTTTGCATGTTCATCTGGTGATAACTTAAGCATATCTGGAAGACATTTCTTGTCCCAAACAGAAACATTTTATTTTCTGGGAAGCCCTTATTTTGGCACTGCTTTCACACTTTATCACCATGATCCAAAGATTTAAGATTGCCTTTGAACATCCAAAAAGGTTGAAGAAATGGAGTAATTAAGCATGATGCCAAGTTTCTTTTGATTCTGATTAACATTTCAGTCCTGCGGGTCTTCTTCGGAGCCATTTAATGATGAACAGTTCAGCATTATGATGCAGTTTATGATAATGAATCATATTTTCTGTATATTTCCTTGACCTTAATTTGAGGAGATGAGAAAAGAAAACTTAATGTTGAATTGTGACATCACCTATTCTGAAATACCTTTGCCCTGAAGTTTATAGATGACATTCACAGGTGAAATAATGGATAGTAGGAGACGGGTAAATCTGAAATATAAAGTCGAATTTGCCCATTGAATCTAGAAGTTGTAATAAGTAAATTTAATTTAACATCTTTGCTGAAGTGAAAACCACCCAGTTTAAATAGATTGGTTCTGTAAATATATGTGTTGTAATCAAAGTTTCAGTCAGACTCTCTGGTACACTCTTTATGAGATAATCTACAAATGTGGTGGGCGGCAGAGCATCCGCTTCAGGAGTGGTGGATCCTGTGTCGAGTCCCACCTTAGACTCACTCACTCGATAATATCATGGATATTAAGTGGGAGGAGATTCCCTTAGAACAGACAAACAAAGGATGTGTGATGTAGTCTTTATAGTTTTTTTCCAACATATTTTAAGAAAGTGGTCCCCTTGAGATCATGAGATTTTCCAATTTTATACAATAATTAATTTTGTTTGTAGTTCTAATTTCTAATTTCTAAGTTATGAAAGTTGACGAACTCACAGAAATTAATGAACAGTGCGATATTATTTGGGTACAGAAGGCTACTCGAGAAAGTTTCAGAGAAAATGAACTTGAAGGCTTCTTTTCATTTTTTTTTTAGCTCGCCTGTACTTATGTCTTACTCTGGGCGTCAGTGTCCAATAACCGGGAAAGCAGTGTTAAACAAAACGTTAGGAGTGGTAAATGTACTGCATTTATTGATATGGAGTGTTCATGTTAAATATTGTAAATTACCAAATTTTTGACTTAGTGTGTTGTGTATTACATGAAGAATCAAAGATAAACAAAATGTTAAGGGGGTGTATATCTAAAAAAAAAAAAATACAACAACTATTGACCTCAGACATGATTTTTTTTGTTTTTTGTTTTTAAGCGGATTTCTGCTTATTGTCTGGTCAATTCAGATTATTTTATTTGATTTCAGTTTTTTTCCTATGCTGTGTAAGGAGGGTTTTACAAATTGTAAAAATAGAGGTAACATTCACTGAAGGAAGAAACAAAGAGATGAAGCGAGAAATGGTGGCACAAATTGTCAAATTCAGATAAGAATTTTGATTTGCGGGTATTGGACACAAGGCTGAAAGACATCTAAAAGTGAGACTGGCTTGAATATTTGAGAGTAGTCCTTGACTGAAAGAGAAGGTTAAAATGACTGGTTGCAAACTGAACAATCAATCTGAACCCAGAGGTCGAAGTAAGCGCTGGCACTGGGATAGTGAAATTTTTGCTGGGCTGGCAGGAGTAGGGATAAGAAAGCCTTTAACAGTAGGAGGAAAAATTAGGCTTTAAATATGTATACAAACTCTGGTGATTTGGAGTTTGGAGGATAAACAATGTGGGTGTTCAATAATCTTTATAATCTTTAGCTTGATCAATCTTCACCATGCCTGTAAAAGTTAGAGGAAAGTGGATACCAACACATGCTGGTTTCCAGAGAATGTCACTCTAAAATATACCATCTCATTGGTTGAATATGTCTTTGCTGTGGACCAGCGGGTGAGCTTCTAACAAATTGTGGGAAATGGGACTTGTGTATAAAAACGCAGTGGTTGTTTGACAGATCCGGCAGTGGTAGCTGCTCTGACGGGCTGCAGAGGCCAATTAAAACCGAAAAACATTCAAGACTAATTGGAAGATTGCAACATAGCCCTATGAATAGGGGTGCGTGAAGACATTTTCGTAAAAATGTTTTGGAGGCTATTAAGCACGATGAAACACCGGAAGTGACAGGAATCGGGATGAATTTAAAACTAAATTCTTACTTGTAAATTTGATCGCATCTACACTGAAGTTTTGAAACTAAAGGAAAGATTTTATTGCGTTCTGCTACTATTGTCAAATGTCACAGCGATGTAGCAAAACCATTGCAAATGCCAGCATCTCTATCAGCTTCAGCTGACTTCAGTCTCCTGATGGCTTATATTTTATAATAGGGCCTGTGCATGGATCGCTTACCCCATAACATCTTACCCAAAATTAAAACTTTACAGGGGATTTCTTGGTTGCAAACCTGTAGTACCTCAACTTCAAAAGTTTTTCTTGTCATCAGAAACCATTCATGTGTAATTCTTTGAACAAAGATAATGATACACTATATATATTAGAACAACCTACAGTGTTAAAACTTACTGGCGTGGTATTTTGTTCTGTCATGAAGGTCCTTTAAAATTCAGGAATTTTTTAATTTTCGGGACTTATCTCTACCTCTGTGAACCTAAACAAATCGTGAAATTAAAGTCTCATGTTGGGTTTAAAAACTGTCTTTTCTTGATGCTCTATATTGAGAGGATTTTTAAGGTCCGTACTTGGCCTATAGAGCACGTGAACGGCCATCTAGAGCCAAAGTATCAAGGTGACCAGGCGGCCCTTGGACTAGTACCTTTTGGAGCTCTTTCAGTCTTTTTTTCTATGCCCACAGTCATGTCTGTGACCATAAGTTTTACATGCATATAAAGCTCAATGCCACAAGGGGGATGTTCCATTGCTGATGCTCTCTGTGCATATTAATTACGTTAAATTTCCAAATTCCTGATTTCAGTACTTAATGTATTGAACTGAAGTTTTGCATTACAGAAAGACTGAACATAAGTGCAACTAATCCATGTGACATTCGGTTGACTTCTTTGCAATGACATTTATTACAGTTGGCCATATAAGGTAATATTATTTGTTATCTGTTCTTTAAATCAACATCAGTCATTAGTTCCTTATTAGCACAAAATAGCACACCTATTATGTAATTGTGTTACAACTAATGGCTGGCAATATACTGTAGCTAATTACTTATCCTGTTAAAGAAACCCAGTTAATTTCAATCACTCAACAACCAGTTATAAAGACATTTCCTGGACACATGCAGGCACAGTTGATAGTAATTCACCATACCCTGCCTTGAACCATAAAAGCCACATTGACCACCGCATCATGTGGGGACCAGTGACTCCTCCCGTGAGGAAGAATTTATAACCAATAAATCTCTACTTAAGAGGGTTATCCTGGAACAAGGGCAGCATGTGCGCACTCAGGCTGTAACACATTACCTACACTCACCATTAATACACCAATCTAATACTCTTAACTATTTTCATCAAAATATCTGGTTTATCAGCAGAATTGTGAATTAACACTTTACAGAGATGAAACTGCAAACTACACACTACTAAATTATAAGGGTGTGAATGTCTACGGTTGAAACATTTACAAGAACACTTACAATAAAACCTTATTTGAGATAAATTGACAAAAGGATGGATTTCACAGTTTAATTTAAGACATGGCAAGGACGACAACAGTCGAATCTCAGAATACTGAGAAACTCTGATTGTTCACTTTCCTTGAAAGGTTTGCAATTCATTTTCACCTAGCTGTGTAAAAGCATTTAAGTGCAATAATTTAAGATATATGATAATTTAGTAGTTTAGCTTTTTCTTTTGTTCTTTCTCAAAAATATGTCTCGAGAACTTCAACGAGAATCATATTAATGGATAAAGATTAGTATCCCGGATTAGGGTGGTGTGACTATCATTTAATTCATCAATAACACAGACTTCCATGTTCAATTATGTGTGTATTGTTATACAGTATTGTCACCAATGGCTATGCTCTTCAGACTGTTGATGACATCAGAAAAGGACTCTAGACACTTGTTTTAACATCAGATAAGGACTCCAGACACTTGTTTTAACATCAGATTAAGGACTCTTAGACATTTGTCTTAACATCAGATAAGGGCTCTAGACTCTTGTCTTATGAGTTGTACTTGTGTGTTTTTCATCTGCACATTTATTTGTTAACGGCAAGATCTGGGAAGGGTTAAGATATTAGTCGGTGTGTTTGGCAGGGTTGCCATAGTTAATCCCAGTGTGGGCTGATCAAAGAACTGCAGAGGAGTATAACTGCTAGCAGTATAATACAAAAGGGCATGAAGTATCAACACTAACATGACTTGTAATGCACATCATTAAAAGTGTATGACTGATATAAAATATATCTTGAGTTTAATTAGAATAAGGACATGTACTTGAAGGAAAAACTTGCCAAATAGTGACCAGAGCATGTTTCCTGGAGCCAATTCTACAACGCCATTTCTGATTTAAATGACCGCTACATTGGCCTAATGGTTAGAGTGTCTGCCTTGAAGCCGAAAGACCAGAAATCAAACCCAGGTCGGGTCATATCAAAGACTTTAAAAATGGTACTTGTTGCTGCCACGCTTGGCACTCAGTACAGAGAGGTTAGAGCCAGGAAACATGATTGTTTGGCCCGGTGTCAGTATAATGTGACTGGGTGGGTGTCCTGTTTGGTGTCTTCGGCACGATACTTCAGTGGTGGCAGACTCTCCCTGACACAAGACGAAACAGTGTATGCACACACATTTAATGACTCCTTGTCGTCATGTGACTGAAGTACAACATTCAACACCAAGTGTTCATTCATTTATTCATTCTGACTTAAATTTCTGTCAAAAAAGTTCACAATACTTATTTTTGTGACTGAAATGTGACATTTTGACGCATTTGTTTTGAGATAACATTGAAGAAGAGATAAGTATTTTGATTTTCTAGAGCTCAAAGATAACCCATAAAATCATATTTCAAATTATGACTGGAATAGGGAATGGCTTTCTGGAATTCACTCTTGGTAATGGCATGCTAGGGATTGGTTTCAAAGGTTAATAAAATCTTGCAGTCAAAGTGGACTCATTGGTGAACAGTTAAGAGTCTGAGAAACCTTGCAATATCAAATTAGAATGATGTGACATATTATCATGTGATATACACACGCTATGTTTGGTTCAAACTATTAAATCACATGTGGTTGAGAATAGTGCATTCTTGAAAACCTTGCCCAAGAAAAAACCGAAAACAGCTTATCAGCTTTTGTGCCATATTGAACTTCCTGTTTTATGATGTATGACGGACAGTATTTGAAACATCTGAGTTTGCTTTTTGATCCATCCTGATCCTGTGACGCAGTGCAAATCAGGTGTGGGTTATGCTTGGGTTTGAAGTGAACATGTGTACAACAGGATGTGTACCGATATGACACAATAATGGAGCTGATTCTCTTATCCCCTTATTGCCTCACCAAATAGGATATGATCAGCCGTCTCTAAAACTGCATTACACTAGTTTTATCACCTCCTTTGAGGAAAGAAAACCAAGTGAACAACCCGCTTACACAATTCAGGAGGCTGAAATGTTCCTTAAGGGATTGGCTGTCTGCACTGTCATCCAATCAGCTAGTGCATTGAGGCGGAAGCCCGGTACTCCTTGGCTTATTTCCTCACCAGACAGTACCCAGGTGCGCCCTTACCCTGAGGCTGTTTCATAAGCCGTAAGGAATAGGCCATAGTCTGGGTAAAGAGGCCTGCCTTTCAATCACTTGACATCCTAGGTGTGGTTGCAAAATTGGCCTCAGACAAGGAATTTGTAAATTCTAAGCTTTCATTCTTTGTGGGGTTTGATGACAATAAACGGTCAGCTATGGACTGTGATCGCTTGGGTAGTCTAACATTCGGTGAATACCACTTGTCTTTCACCAGTATGTTGTACGTGTCTGTATGTCGCATGTGGGAGTGACAGGTCAATAACTTGTCAAATGTTGGTGCTTTTCGTTTCAGATTTCCTCCACCCATAATACTAATGCCATTACGTACATGAAAAATTCTTCAGTAAATTTTTGCTTGCTAGAAAACAATCAAATAACTAAATAAATAAAGCTGTTGGAAAAAAAACAGGGAAGTTGATGGATGGAGGTGACAACTTTTTGTGCAAGTTTTGTTGATTGTTAATAATGATTACACATGAGAACACATGAGCACTTGTCATCAAAATGTCAACTGGTTAACTGTTTCATAGGCTACAGATTATCACTTACAGGTGGAAGCTTCCACCTGTCTGTGACAGTCTGTAGGCATGCTTGTCAAAATGGCCCTGGTGAGCCCTTTTGACATTGTAATTAAGAATAAAGTGACTTTCGGTAGATGTTAATCTATATTGCATTCATTTAGTTGATCACCTGTAGTTGAAGCCATATAGGAGACCACGTCTACATGCAATAACAATAAAGGTTATTTTTTTCTCCTGTAGATGTTAATCTATATTGCGTTCATTTAGTTGATCACCTGTAGTTGAAGCCATATAGGAGACCACGTCTACATGCAATAACAATAAAGGTTATTTTTTTCTCCTGTAGATGTTAATCTATATTGCATTCATTTAGTTGATCACCTGTAGTTGAAGCCATATAGGAGACCACGTCTACATGCAATAACAATAAAGGTTATTTTTTTCTCCTGTAGATGTTAATCTATATTGCGTTCATTTAGTTGATCAGCTGTAGTTGAAGCCATATAGGAGACCACGTCTACATGCAATAACAATAAAGGTTATTTTTTTCTCCTGTAGATGTTAATCTATATTGCATTCATTTAGTTGATCACCTGTAGTTGAAGCCATATAGGAGACCACGTCTACATGCAATAACAATAAAGGTTATTTTTTTCTCCTGTAGATGTTAATCTATATTGCATTCATTTAGTTGATCACCTGTAGTTGAAGCCATATAGGAGACCACGTCTACATGCAATAACAATAAAGGTTATTTTTTTCTCCTGTAGATGTTAATCTATATTGCATTCATTTAGTTGATCACCTGTAGTTGAAGCCATATAGGAGACCACGTCTACATGCAATAACAATAAAGGTTATTTTTTTCTCCTGTAGATGTTAATCTATATTGCATTCATTTAGTTGATCAGCTGTAGTTGAAGCCATATAGGAGACCACGTCTACATGCAATAACAATAAAGGTTATTTTTTTCTCCTGTAGATGTTAATCTATATTGCGTTCATTTAGTTGATCAGCTGTAATTGAAGCCATATAGGAGACCACGTCTACATGCAATAACTATAAAGGTTAATTTCCTCTCCGGCCACATGTGGGAAGGTCTGTCAGCAACTAGCCATAGTCATCTGTGTCCCCAGGGCTGTGGCCATTATGGTCTCACCATTATGCTGGCCACTGTCACATAAATGAAATATTAGTACAGCACAGAACTCCAGAGAAATAAATTAATGAATAGAGGTTAATTATAACTTTTTGACTGGGTTCATTTACAGAGTAATTACATTTATGTATACATATATGTCCTATACCTCTCCTCAGAGCTGCACATGGACTTAACTGAAAGTGTACACCAGAGCTACAATATAGCTGCTAATTTGCATATTTGGTGCCTACTTCACCCACATCACCTACACCTCGTGCATGTCGAGTACTTCAGCTTGCACCTCCAGGATATATCTCAGATACACCCCATAAGAACCTCAGTTCCATAAGGGTATAACAAATGTGATACCTGAGATCCATTACAGTATACTGTACACATGTTAACCACAGGTATGGTTTTCTTTGGTTATTAGCATTGATTAGGTTATGTGTAATGTATGTCAGAGTTATGTCCCCTGTTATGCAAATCCCTCTACAATGTTTTACAGGGAAGTGAGATTATGTAGCCACATGTACCTTTGTGTCGTGAAACAGGCAGATCTGAACTTCACATTCTTCACAGATGTTGATCTGCTGTAATCAATTTCGGACCTTCAGCCACTCTGGTCAGACCTTTCTAATATGATATGATGGTGGTGACTGGTTATATTACTTATTAAAACAGTGTATTTAGTTATTCATTTCATTGGTGTTTTATGAATACTTCACTTACATGTATATGACATTTAGACCCATGACCATCCTTCACAGGTTGCTTTCCTCATGAAATGTTGAAAGGAAGACAGTATGAGGTGAACATGAACTCACAGGGATGGCATTGGTGAAGGGCACCGGAGTCGTTCTACTTTGGTAGCATGCTAACCTCCTGACAACAAAGGCCCATAACACACTGGAGATGGCTCCATCCTCCAACCCCCATCCCCCTTGCATCCATCTTAAAGGCACTCTTGTATTGCAAGATATATGCCCATTGTATGCTTATAATCTATACTAATGATCAGCCTGTACTGTACGTAAGCAGAAATACAACATCTATTAAGAAACAGAGTATAATAGTTTATGTGCACTTATGTGCATCTGGTGCTGAACAAAAGTTTGTTAATTGCTTGTTTTTTTTGTGTTTTTGTAGATTACTTGCCAGCTTATCATTACTGCACATTTGATGAGAACTCTACATGTGGCTGGCATTCTGGTCCGTATACAAATCAGAGTAAGCTGACCTGGCTGATGAATAGAGGCCCCACCCCGTCTAAGAACACCGGACCGTGGGCCGATCATACGTCACAGACTGATAAAGGTGAGGTGTATAATGAGCAGGTTAGGAGATGGAGTTCTGCTGTAGGAAGTGTTGAATGATATTTTCCTTTACACCCCATGGAAGACACTTCCTGGAAGACTACCGTATGCCTTCCCCTAAAGTGCTGCATTTTTGGGAGCAAATAATTATGGCCATGCAATATTACTTTTGGTGCCAAAACTTAAGAGTTTTCCAGTTGGATCTCATTTTACAGTTATCTTCCAAACAAACCTCAAATCACTCAAATCAAATGGCTTATAAGTGGTGGGGGTGTCTTTATCATGGACTTCCAATCCATTGATATAAGCACAATAAATGTTACTTCGCCTTCAGATGTGACTACCCTGCTTTCGTGTGATATATTGAGTGAATAATGTAGATAAATGTACCAACATTATGCTTCAAGCAGAAAGAAAAATAAAATAAAAGTTGTAATATTGATTTTTTAAGGGTTTTTATAGATATGTCAGTGACACAGCAGTATGAGTACTTTTGCTTATCTTAGGAAAGATTTTTAGTTATCACTCAAGATTTCTGAAAATTAATTCGTTAATTATGTTAATTATGACACGTGGATAAATATGGTGTGACTGTCAGATTGTAATATTTTCTTATCTTGGATCATGTTGACTGATAATAACATGATCAGTTCTATGCAGAAAAACTTTGTCAGCTGACACTTAAATTTAGTGATAATTTCTGTTTTTTGATTTTTTTACACAAATAATCATTTGTCATTTGTTTTGCCAAATATGCAAAATAAGAATTGGATAATATAACAAAGTATAGTGAGTGAGTGAGTGCCTGGGATTTAACATCGTACTTAACAATTTTTCAGTCATATGAGGACGAAGGAGTCCTTAGAGTGCATGTAATGTGCCTCCTTGTTGCAGGACAGATTTCCACTGCTCTTTTATGTAGTGCTGCTTCACTGAGATGCCTTACGGAAGGCAAGTAAGCTGCTCCGCCCAAGCCATTATACTGATAAGGGTCAACCAGTTGTTGCACTATCCCCTTCATGCTGAATGCCAAGCAACAAAGTTATGACTTCCTCTTTTAAGGTCTTAGGTGTGACTCGACCCAGGATTGACCCTGGATCTACTGCTCCCGAAGCAGATAATAACAATGTATAGAGGATATTGCAAAGTATAGTGAAGGCTAAATGTCACAGATATTTTTTTAAAGAGATTTGGAATTGAAATTAAATGAAATGAGGTATCATTTCCACATTTCACAAGAAAAATATTTATATTGTTCAACCTTCATAGTGCAATATTCTATTTATTATTTATATTGTGACAATATCATGTGTGTTTCAGAACATGTTAAGGAGTCATTTGATTAGCTGTAGGCCTTCACGGATTACATAGATTTGTGTACCGCATAACATTGTACATAATGACTTGATGTATGATGTGATGGCTTATTGTTGAGTGAGGCAGGAATCTAAACTTTTACAATACAGGTTTATGCTTTATCCAATCATCCTGATGAACCGAGCTTCAACATTATGTTTTTTGTGTGATGTTATATCGCCTGGGTGTGAAATATTGAAATGTAATAAATGAAATAACACATTTATCAGTGAAAGAAATCTTTTATATAAAAAATAAACATTTGTACATTTCCAGGTTATTACATGTACATTGAGGCTGATACAGAAGTTCCCAAAGGGAGAAATCCACATGCTCAGCTCGACAGTAGACTCTTTCTTCCTCCTCCACTGGACAGTCAAAACCATTCTGGAGGGACAGTTGGGCCTTATGGTTTGTGCCAGGTTTGTAGTGTTATACATGCGTCTGTCTAGATTACCACATGGGGGATCTCCGTCGCTGAGGGAGTTAACACTTCAGCAAGGCGCAATGACCCGGGTGCCTCCCAGTAATGTGGTTGCTGTGAGTTCAGTCCATCTCATGCTGGCTTCCTCTTCGGCCGTAAGTGGGAAGGTCTGCCAGCAACCTGCGGATGGTCTCCTCCCACCATAATGCTGGCCGCCCTCGTATAAGTGACATATTCCTGAGTACGGGGTAAAACATCAATGAAATAAATAAATAGATTACCACACATTGTTCACATGCCAGTATGTAATGAAACGTGGCAACAATTTGGTCACAGTTTTGTGAACAATTGCCACCTGTAGTGAGTAGTAGTATAACCTTGTAGGCTGATCTGTATTCAGCTGTATGGAAAATGAACAAATCAGAAAGTTGTTGCTCAAGTAACCAGACATGTCATGAATGAAAAGTGGTTAGACCACTAAAATGTTAGTAATAAAGTTACAAGCAATGCTTCATGGTTTGTTTGTCTTTGAATCTGAAATATATAACAGCCGTTTTTAATGTACTAGTTTTACTTGATATTTACGTTTATATATATATATATATATATATATATATATATATATATACATTGTTTTTTTACAACAATTTAATTGTCATAATTGTTTCTTTGTAAACCATAGGTCATGTAGGTACGGTAACTAGTATCTATAGTGTGCAATATAACAAACATTAAAAACATACTGTAAACATTAAGAACATTGCTGTCAATGTAATGGCCCCATTTTAAGTTTGCAAATATGAACTATGAATTTGGTCACACATTTATTCCCAGGTGACGTTTGCCTATCACAAGTACGGGTTTGATGCATATAAACTGTCTCTGTCTGCTGTATTCCCCTGCTCTGACAAACAGCCTAAGGTCTTGTGGGTTGACAACATGTACATGTGGAAGAACAACGTGTGGAAAATGCAGAGGGTCAATTTAACGGAAATCAATGAACCGTAAGTTATCATGCCATTAGCAGGCCGTGGTGTCTGATCATGTAATGACGTACTGGACTCAATAAGATACACAACAGGCTAGAATACATTAATGTTTATTGTCTTTCACCATTATGTTGTGTTCTAATACACAGGCCTCCATAGTAAAGTTGACCATTATGATTTTTGTTTCATGGGATTCATCCACAGTCTAGAAACCCCATCTGAATCCTCAGACCATTCCCACTGAAGTTAATACTGTGTTCCACGTAAAGTTTAGCATTTCTAAGTTGCCATGCACATCTTCCTTCATTCTGATGGATCCATTCAACTTTTATGGCCGCGTAAGAGTTTTTGTGAAATCTGAGTAATATTTTTGCAGTTGGCATCAATAATATTATTTTTCGGCCTTCATGTTCTTCTGACCGAGCGTTTACATACCAAACTGTATTTATTTGATTGATGTTTTATGCTGTACTCAAGAGCATTTTACTTTTATGATGGCAGGTAGCATAATAATAATATAATAATGGCTTTATTTCAAGAGGGTAAAATACAATGTGTATACTTAGTCAACACTGGGTTGATCTACCCTGAGGCCCTCAGACACAAACAGTTTGAAACAATATGTTACATTACATATGCCTTGGAAAACATGGTAATTTGGATTGTGTAAACCACTTTCAGCAAGATTTTGAAAACAATATATATGTATAGATATACAGTGGCAAATTATATCAGCACAAAGTATTTAAACAGTGAAATAATAATAAAAGCAAGTGTGAATTTTGTCACCATGACTATCCCAACCTATGGAAGAGATTAGTTGGAGACGTCCCATTACTGACCCGTTCCTATCCCTCCCACAAGTTGGAACCTCATGATACACACGTTCAAAGCACAGAACGAGTGAGTGGGTGATGGCCCTTTCCCATCCTCTTCTCATCTGCACATGAGCTCATGGGTGCTGTGATGGCATTCTCAAAATGAAGTATCATTTTCGGTATATAATCCCTTGAAGATATAGGTTTTTAAAACATTCAACAGAGGAAGAAAATTGAATTTCTTTACTCAAAGCATTCCAAAAAGCTCAGTGTCCTGAGTAAGATAAAGACATTTTTATAAGTTTCAGTTCTTGGGAAAGGTGTTTTTAGTTTAACTTGCGGTAGTAGATTCATAGCAGGTTTAATTCAATTGAGACTAGAGCTGACATATATGCTGGGACACTTTAAGGGATTTGTATACATTGATAACCTTGCAGTAAGTAGTCTACGTAGTAAATAGTGAGCCATTTTAACTTTTGGAAAAGAACTGTTGTTGGGGTCTGTATGCCCATCCACATTGATTATAAGACGGGCAGCAGTTTTCTACAGTTTGAAAACTCGATTTAGAAAGTTTTCAGAGCAGTTCCCCCAAATACTTCAGCAATAATAAATTTGATGTAGTATAAAGCTATAAAACAGCAGTCAAATGTTTTCTGGGAAAAGTGTCCTGTTTTTCCTTAAGATAGAAAGCAATTTTGAAACTGTTTAGTATATATGATTAACATGAAAATTAAACTTGAGGTTTTCATCAAGATGTAAGACCTGTTTGTCTGCGGTTTAATCACCTGCGAGACTATCTGACGTTCTCAGGTGGACATGTGACTAGCTTTTGGGGAAAACAAGTCTTAAATGTATGCAGGACAAAGAAACGCAAATGCTCTGCTGGGTTTTCACAAATGCCACAGGCTGAGATTTTATTTAATTTGACAGAGGAAATATGTAATTTTATGAATATCACGAGACATCATAAAAGTGTAAAGCCAGTTGTGTATGTGTCATTTTAATAGCTTGGAGAGGGTTGGTAGGATTGAAATAGGTCTGTAGTTGTCAGCTTTACTTGCGGATTCGTCCTTGTGAAGAGGGTGAACTTTTGCTTGTTTCCACAAATCCGGAAAAACACCACTGGCAATGCTTAAATTCAGTATATAAGTTGGAGAATGAGATATAGCATCTGCTCCCAATTGCAAAAATTTTGCACTGATACCATCTAAACCTACAGGTTTCTTTGTGTCCATTGACTTTTAAAAACTCTAAAACAAAATGTTCGGTAACGGGAGGTATAGAAAAGCTATTGCCTGGTGGGATTTTGTTATTGAGGTATGCTTGCAGTTTTGCAAGAGATTCAGTGGGGTCATGGTTATTTTCTGGCAGCTTTGATGAAGAAAGTGTTTAACTCCTCAGCATCCTCCAGCGGATTGTCTATTGTTTTTCAGGAGTATTCAACGTGATTGGGGGGTTTTCGCTTTAGGGATTATTTAGTGTTTTCAAGTTTTTAAGGGTTTTTTCCCTTATCATTTTCAATTAATGATGTGAAGTAGTCTTTTTGGGCTTATGAATCTAGGCATTAAAGGAATTCTTAACCTTTTTATACAAATTATCTTGTTTTATTTTTGACAGCTGTTCTCTTTCCACCATGGAATAAATAATATTTTCAGTCAGCCATTCAGGTTGTTTTTTGTGCTTCACATGTTTTTTCCTGAGTAGAGCATGTGTCTAGTATTTTGAGAAAAGACGATATCCAGTGGTGAAGGACCTCACTGAGATTTACATGGGACTGTACAGGTGACCAGTCTTCTGCCATCAAGCTAGCACAAACTACCAACATCAAAGTTCTTCATAAATCTATATGTAATGCTTTTTATGTGTCTTTGTTTTAGATTGGTGATTTCCTTTTCGAGCTAAAAAGACAGGTTTGTGATCGCTAAGCAGGAGGTCTAGAACACCCGAGAAGTAAATTTTATCAGCATCAGTTGTGTATATATAGTCCAACAGCGTGGCTGAGTCTTTTGTAATTCTTGTTGGCTCTTTTGTCAGTTGGGTAAGTCTGTGGCTATCACAGCATTCAGCCCACCTATTTGGGATTCGAGACAGCCTATCGATATTGAAGTCTCCAAGAATTATTATATGCTTGTTCTCGCTGTGTTGATCATTCCCTTGTAATGCTCTACCCAGTGAGCAGGAGAATTTGGAGGCCTGTACACAAAGCCAACGATAAAAGACTTAGCTTTGTTGGGTTGCACTTCTAACCATATAGTTTCCGTGCCATCTTGTTACAGTTCTACCCTTCTCACATACAGTATCATTTCAGAAATGTAAGCTATCACACAGCTCCCACTGCGCTTAGGGCAATCTTTTCTTTTGGCTTTAATACCAAGAATATGAACAAGGTTTTTGCTGTGGTGTTTGTTTAGAAATGTTTCTGTTAGTCCAAGTATGTCTTTTTGCCTCTTATCTTATGCATTATGGTGGGAGTACCAAACTATCGGCACAGTGGATAAGTTGCTCACACAAATTTACATAACCAGCAGTGCTGCAACCAAAATCTAGCACTTCCAGACATGGTATGGTTTGTAAACCTTTGTTTTACTAAGCACTTGAGGTTAAGTGTTAATTATTTAACAAATTTAGGACAGTGAGAACATGCCATGTCTGTAGTTATGACATGATTTGCATATAGGGCCATCATTCCTTTTACTCAGTGACCGATTTTTTGGCGTAATGGTTAGAGTGTCCGTCAAGAATCCAGGAGACCTGGAATCAAACCAGGGTCAGGTCATACCAAACACTTTATGAATGATGCTTGTTGCTGCCTTTGCTTGGTGCTCAACTCAGAGAAGATAGCGCAAGGAACTGGTTGGTCAGATATCAGTATAATGTGACTGGTTGGGGTGTCATGTCTTGTGTCTTCATCTCGATACTTCAAGACTTTAGACTTGCCCTGACAAAATAAGACATGTAACGGTATACGTAGGCCTAGAACACCTAACGTCAAATTGTTTAGTACGATGAAAAACCCCAAGCATACATGCACACCCTATTACATGATGTGTTGACCCATTGCTGGCTCATCTGGTCGTCTTCGGCATCATCCTTGTCCTAGGAAATTGATCACTGCTGGTTTGCTGGTTTAGTTAAGTCCTTGGTCATCGGCCAGTGTTGTAGCAGGCCTGAATCCAGTCCTTAAATGATGTTTTGTATGCAAAGGTTAGTTGGCCGTCTGTAGAAGGGCCATAGTTTCCTCAAGCCCTAAACTGTATTATTGGCAAAGTGAAAAAATTTCAAGTAGGAAGTTGAGCCCATATGGAAATATCAAAAAGGATATCAAACTAGAACATTTTTCATCAGTGAAAGAACTGTAATACTTTGCCTTGCCTTGATCTAAGTCAGTTCAATTACATACAGTGTTTGGGTTCAACTGATTGTCAGGTTAGCCTTAAAACCTTTTTGAGATGAAGGCAGCTGTTATGCAAATGAAATTTTGGGGAAATTCAACAGGAAGCCAGTCTGGAAAGTAAAATTCCATGGGAAGTAGTTACAGTTCAGAACAAAAATAACTTCATTTTCTTTTTGGCTCAGTGGTTATCTAACCTCTCCAGTATTGCTTGCATTGTCCGAATCAAGTAGGAACTTGTGTTTTGTTGAAATAGGCTACGTTTTCAAAGACGAAAAATCGACAAATTAGGATACATCTCCATTTGAATGAGGATTCGTAATAGCAAACTGCAAAATTTGCATAAAGCAAAATATGGCAGTAATCATATTTAAAGTCAACAGAGAGAGTTAGGTTTCAACAAAGCTTGTTTAAGAAATGTGTGCTTTATAAAGCAGCGTGAAAGTTCTTAAAAAATACTAGTATGAGTGGTTTTGCTGTACATTTACATGGATGGTGTTAAGTGATTTACATTTGATATTCATGAATGGAAATTCATATCGCCTGTGGGTGTAAAAATCATGTGGACTTGTTGAATCATATCATTTGAGCCTTAAGTGGGTGGCCTCCGTGGCAATGGTGGTTAGCATGCCAGCACGGCGCAATGACGCAGAGGCGTCTCACCATTGTGTTTGCTGTGAGTTCAAGTCCTACTGATGCTGAATTCCTCTGGCCGTTCGTGGGAATGTCTTCCAGCAAGCTGCGAATGGGCATGGCTTTCTCCACAGGCTTTGCCTGGTTTCCTCTCACCATAATTCAGGCCACCATCGAATAAGTAAAAATATATATAGTGAAGTACAGCTATAAACACAAATCAAATAAATAACCCTTCAATGAAGATGTGTCATGATCAAATAAAGTCTTGTGTCCTTAAACCAGAGAAATCCTGACACTAGTCATCTTATGCAAGAAATTTCTGATCAGATCAGATTTGTGTGTACATATAAGATCATGACAATGGCTTATATACTTTATCTTATATACATGTACGACCATGAGAATAGTTTAGGTATAGCTTATACATGTTATTATTACTTATTATTAGAATTGCTAATATGCTTTAGCTTACACATATATGGTCATGAGGATAGCTTATGCCTTAGCTTATAGTAACATGTATGGTCATGAGAATGGCTTATATGCTTTATCTTATATACATGTATGATCTTATATGCTTTAGCTTATATACAAGTATGACCTTTGAGTATAGCTTATGCTTTAGCTTATACATATATGGTCATGAGAATAGCTTTGGCTTATACATGTATATTGTTGTCAGTTTCAGACTGCGCTTCACTGCAGTCAAGAGCTTGAATGATGGCCACCTGGCAGACTTCGCACTGGATGACATAGCCTTGTCTCCCGCTTGCTTCGGCAGAGGTACATTCACAGCTCTGTACACTTAGTTTATTCATATTGTCACCAGCTATTATGTAACAGCTTAATGTTGACTGTTAAGATTGTCTCTTTGATTCCAGTTCCTGTTGATTCAGTCATGGTTTTAAGTCAGAAAGCTTGTCAGATGAAATGCAGTGGTTTCCTCTAGATACCGAGCTGCCATCCATTGTGTGAAAAATGTCCTAATATGGTATTCAGTTCCAATTCAATAAATAACAAGTATCAAAAAATAATGCTTCTGACGTACATGGAAGGTCTGCCACCAACCTGCAGATGGTTGCCATCATATAAGTGAAATATCCTTGAGTATGCCGTAAAACTCCAATGAGATAAATAGGTCAAAAGAAATGTTGCATAGAGTAGAATGCCATGTTTCTGTATACTTGTGACTACTTTAGATATGTTTCTTTATAGTATTACATCGAAAGCAATAAGCATTGTTTCGACCCAAACCTCAAGCCCATACACTTCAGACAATTAGTCACCAGGCAGGCTTGTATGTATGAAATGGCCAGGTGCGGGTTGTCACTGAGGTGTTTGCCAAGGCTAATGGGATTATAAACTTCATGACTGGACTTGAAGTCAAGTTATAAACCCCTGAGCAGGACCTGGTCACAAAACCGATTCCTACTTTGGTAACATGCAAGAAACCCACAGAATTCAAGCAGTTGAACAAAATGTCCTGACAGTTAGCTGGTGGCCTGTTTATCACCTAGCTTTTACAAGCTCTATGAAGTTTTTAACCCGACCAGCGAAAGTTGGTCTGTGGAATATTTTATCTGAAAATGTTTGATGATTTGTTTCATGTGAGAATAGTTTATACTTCCAGCTCCTACTCAGAAATGTCTTTTTTATAAAAAGATGAAACGTGTTTCATACACCACATTATAATTACGTGAACTCCAAGAATATGTCCAAATATTTGTGTTAAGATTGAAAAAGTCAACGAATTTGAGTACTGGTAAAAAATTCATGAACGGAAGCATTGAGCTCCCTTGATCCGATTCCAAGGTCACCCCTAACTGACTCGGGGTTCCACATTTTAGCTGCGTTTACACGGTAAATTTTAGCCTGCGGGAGACAGGAATAAAGGATTCACACTACACAAAAACAGAGGGGCAAACTAAGTTAGCCTGTGTTAAGTTAGACCTCCAACATCACTTCTCTTTTCTACATGGGTGACTTAACCCATTTCTGCCATGTGCATGGATGACCAGGGGCAAGCTAGTTCCCTGATATGGTATGCTTTGGGGCGTGTAGAGATCTTTAGTCATGGAGGCACAGCTAAAAAAATTGCAAACAACACAGAGACTTTAGTTCTACTGGCATTTTCTATTACAGTGACATCCTTCTTAGTCATTGATGAATTTGCTAAAAGGACATTTCCCTTAATGACATAGTCAATATTTGTTGATGGGAGTACATCACTCACCGAAAGCTTAAATAGATGCGCCACCTTTGGGCAGGTGGTTTAGCCCAGCAGCCGCCTGGGAAGGGTAAACGCCAAAGGTTGAGGTGTAAATGCAAAGTATGGGCACCTCATGGGCAGATCAGATCAGGCCATCGTAAGGAATATTTTATTGGTGTAGCCGCAGTTATTATCTCCATACAGTGTTTATTTTCATACAGTGACACGGTCTCTGTGAATCTTTGCCAACACTTTAAATGTAACAGTTGCAATTCTTTGCAATACATTTCTGGCACAAACTAACATGTATTTTTAACATAATGAGGATTTAGCAAATCATCTATATTTCCAAGTGTGGGATAAATGATGCTAGACAATTTAAACCAATTTGACTATAATGTTTTTGCCTACAAACTGTGGTCTTTTTGAAATACACAAATAGATCAGTTCAAACTTTACTCTTTTCTTCCAGTTATCTCTGCCACCAGAAGGTATTATGCAGATTATCACCAGTTTCTGACCAATCAGGACTTGGCGGGCAATTTGAAGGAGCAGTGTCGTCTGCTGAATGACATGCTGAATCACAGTGAGTAGAATGCATGAAATCATACATCAGATCTCTCAACTGGTTTTCTCAAATGATAATTTTGCAGTCTTGCGTCTGACCTGTTTTGTTTCTGTGACAACTTTTTTCTGCGCTGACCAGGATCTGATTTCATCTGTGCTTTGAGTAACAGTCATATAAGTATATTTTTTCTGTAAATTTCAGTCAGAAACAATACTTTATTATAAAGGATCCCAGGGTCAAATTTGTTTCTAAGTTCATTTCCATATTCTCATATTTCATTTTCCTGTCTGCATAAGATAGCGTGGATATCTTACAAAAAAGAATGCTTCATTTCAAATGGTGAAAGTGGAAACATGTACTGATAAAACCTGCTGACTTTATTTGACAAGTGTTACTGTGAATCTTTTCTTTTCTGAGAGATAAGTGCAGATTGTTGATTGGATGTTACAGGACAGGTGTTTCAGGTAAGTGGGTGAAGTCACTGAGGCTGGTAAATCCGTGTCAATTCAGGTTAAAGAAAATTAGAGCAACACTAGACCAAGTGTATACATACAGGCTTCAGTGAAATATGCCAGAGACTAAGATTGAAAAGTTTATCTTTTTATTTCTGTGATTATAGAAATTATATTATAATTATATTGTATTATAACCAACATTTCACATGTTAAAGTTTGCTAAATTGTACACTTCCAGAAAATTGAAAGCACTGTGATAGTATCAAGCTTAACCAATCACGCGAATGTTATGTCCATAGCCCAAAACGCAGCTGTTTCCACCACCATCGCGCGAATCCAGTATTATCTTCTAGCCATGATATTAGCGTGCGCGTGGGCCATGAGTGATATGACATGTTTCCAGTGTAAATTCCTGACTAAAAGTTGCTTTTGTAGAGTTATCCCAAGCATGTCAGAATGAATGGATCTGGCTGTTTAGGTCTTTTTCTATCCATCTTAAGATGTTACTAAGGTTGTATTATTTGTTGTCTTTTCTTTCAAATGGTCAAGTTTTAAAGGACACAATCAAACTTCCTTTGTTTAGATCTTATTTGTACATAATGAAACGGCTGCTTTGTAAGCTTGGTGTACACAGACATGTATTTGTTTCAGCTGTGAAAACAGAAAACTTCTCAATGAAACATGTCTATACCAGTGAATAGGTCTACTTTTATACAAAGCACCTTTTAAGAGGGAAAACATGAAATGTTCAGAGAGCAGTTGTTTTTAAGCCAAATAAGGCATTTAACACTGTTAAACCTGTCAAATACCTCATCTGCATACCTCATGTATGTGTACTAGACACTATGGAGTATGCTATAATTGTTATCTAACTTTTTTTTCAGTCTTTAGTTCCAAAACTACATGTACATTCCTACATGCAAAATTCTGAATGATGTTAAATGTGAAAATGATATTGAGTATATGAAGGACATTGATCTGAATAAATATTCATTGTGTAACAAAGCCATCTGGCAGGTATATTAGTTTTATTTTAAAAATGTTTATTATTCATGTAGATAAAGAGGGATAACTCTGGGTGACCATTCTACATTTTCAACTTTGATGACGTGATGGTTACTTCCCTTTGGTCTTGGTTGGCTTCAAACATTTCTAGCAGATGTAGTTAAGACACTCATAGATGTTGCTTGGGTTCATAAAATTTTACTTTGATATATGGCTGTTGGATTGACCATGTTTTACAAGTAATATTGTGTTTATTGTTTTTGCGAAGTTAGAATTTATCTTAATTTTTTCTTTCCTATCACATAGAAATGCATTTTCTGCCTTTTTGAATTATTAGAGAAGAAAGAAAAGCTATATATTCATAATTGAAAGACAGAAATTCCACTAGAATAATTGAAAATCAGCTTATGATAGATTTTTACATGATGTTGAATTGAAGGAATTTTTATTCCGTTTTTTTTTTTATTTTACTACTGTGATCACATATTCAGCCATGAGACCATAAAAGCAGTCATATGAATAGTAGAAGTGTTTGAAAATCTGTATAATTCTTGCATGTGGACAAATAAAACTGAAGTCACATCCTGTGATGTTGGATGTGTATCTGAATAAAACACTATGAGGAAGAAAGTAAAGGTTAGATTACATTTCTAACAAAAAACAAGGATGAACAGGAAGTTATTTGGGTGCAGAAATGTCTAATATCCTAAGGGGGTAACTTTTGGGGTATTCCCTGAAAATTAAAGTTGAAAGCCTGTTTCAAATTATGGGGCACTTTTTGATAAAAAGAAGCATAATAGCCAAAGCTACAATTTCCTGTCTTAAATGACCACATGTTTTGGAAATTTTCTAGGTTTTAAAAAGTGCATGGATGTTGGATGTTTTTAAAGCTGAATTCAGACTGCAGATGCAAACCTTTCTTTGTGAAGGGTAATTTTCTAAGAATGTTACATTTCTATGGAAGCTGAAAGTAGATGCAGAATGGACTTGGAGTGAAAACTAGAGCTGCAAAAACTTTAATTAAATAATGCAAATGGAGCAGATTCATTGGGTGAACTGTTTTTTTTTTTTGTTTTTTTTTTGTTGGGTTTTTTTTTTTGCCAGATTCTGAGACAGAATTTTATAGATTTCATTGGGTCTGTTGTTCTTGGGAGCTTGTTGGCAGTAAGAGCTGAGTGATGTTGTCTTGCAGGAAGTTTTTCTAAAGACCACTGACCTGCCATCAATATGACGTATGTCACACATGGTAAGAGTTCAACAGAGCACATAATCACTCACAGGGGGTTAGTGGTTTACTGTGTGTGATTCAATTTCTCCACTTATAAAAAATACCTGCAGTTGTAGAAGAGAAATTCTTGAGACATTAAGAAACGATGAAATAAATCAATGAAGCAAACAAAAACAGACAGAAAATTCCAAGTTTTGCATTTTTGACACAATTTGTCGCGGTTTTAGGTTTCATTTTATTTAATTAAGATTTTCATTGCCATGTTTTTTTATAGTTACTCTATTTCATTATACTAGCACAATTGATATATTCTATGGAATTTGCTGTACACAAGGAATAGCAAAGAAGATGTTTTCAGAATTAAGATGATGTCATGCACTTACGATAGAAAACTACTTCAGTTGCTTCAGTCTCATATCGGGAAAACAGTCTGGAATCAACTTTAGACAGCATGTTAAATAGACATGAGCCTATACAAGTTCCGTTAATCACCAATAGTTTGTACTGTAATTCCTTCAACCTTTTCACATGTTTGCAAGGTGTTTATTCAAGCCTATTCTGAAGGCATTATTCTGTGTTGACTGTTAAAATTATACCATTATAAAATTATATTGTGCAGCATGGAAAGTGGCGAATCCAACCAATGTAGTTTTGTCTCTGAAATCAAATGAAAAATGTGCAAAAGTTGCGCTGAAGTTTCTCTTTCATACCGATATGCGTAAAGGTTAAGGAATTAGTTTAGGCTCTTTGTATATTGGCCTATCACACATGGATTGAGGGTTAGGCTTTTTGTTTTTTTTTGTGTGGTGTTGTAAATGCACATTCTCAGATGGCAGGCTAAGCTCCTGTATAATGTCAATCATACGTAGATCTTCAACATATGGGAATAGAAAGTTATGTGGGTTTTTTGGGGTTTTTTTTATATTTCTTTTGACCTGTGTACACCTATAAAGGGCCTACTGATGGAAGGTTGAACTGTTTCATAGGTTTTAGTTTTATAGATTTTGTGAGTGTTGACAGACTTTCTATTCAAAAATTTACAGTTCAGTTTGTTTTCTGTAGTAAACACATTCTCTAGAAATTCAGCCTCTATGCAAGGTAACATTTTCTAGTGTACAGGGTTCCTTTCACTGTATTGCTTATGAGTTTTAAGAACTTTGCCAGATTTACCATTTTTGTAATCAAGAAAAGCTTCTTGTAGGGCTGTAATTCTTATGCCCATGTCTACATGTAGGAGAACAAGAAGGGTATTGGGTTCCTCTGGCGGTTTCACCAGATTTGTAACCATTTTCCTGTTTTGTGGACACACATTCAGATTGGCTTCATTCTATTCTCTTGTAAACATGTATTTTCTTGTAGGGCTACAGTTTCCTATGCAATCGCTTATCTAGATAAGCTTTTTGTCCCTCTAGCTACTTGACCAGATTTGTAGAGTGTAAGAATTTACATTGGTGTATATTTATCTAGTATACACAGCATCTGTAGAAAGCTTTCCACATTTGTATTAGTACAAGGAGCCTGTATGACACTGGCCGATGCATGTGCCTTCCTTGCATGTGACAGAATGTTTAAATCATCCTCGCTGACAGTGACTGTTTTCAGCTGAGTATTTGCTCAGCCAATCAGAGTGATGCAGTGGCCACCCATAGTACACGAATAGCCAATCATGTCAAGAGATTTGCATATCAAAGTTATGATAACGGCGATTTGGTAGTCGAATACCTCACAATGAAGTTTTATTTTTTACTACTACAGTTGAATATTTTCTCACAGTGTTTGAATTGTTCATGGATTGCCGTATGCAGTTCCTAATTTGCATATCAAAGACCACTGCCTCAAGCTTGTGCATGAGCTCCCCACAATGATGTGATTACCAACACAACACTTCACAACTTTTTTCTTTATTCTGATTCCATTGTCTAGTTGACTGCTATAGCAGGCGAGCTGGTGCGATTCTCTGAATGCCTTGTTCAGGTTTATTGTCTTATCACTTAGTGATTAGTCAGTATATCCTGTATCTGCTGTTGATGGTACAAGCTAGCCTAGTTCTTCACAAACTCAGGTATCAGGTTTTGTTGTTGTGAGCAGAAATCAACAGCATCAATTGAAGGGTTAATTATTAAAGTCTGAGTTGGTGATAGAAAGACTTCATGACATAAGAGATTATATAGAGATTAATTGACAGAGAAATTATGTTTTCTACTGGGTGTCAGCTGTCAAAGTTGTCAGACTAAATTTTGAGTACATTTAGCATGAGTATATAGTCTAATGACTGCTAGATGTTATTGTGAAACCTGTTGACATATTATAATTGTCCTAAGTGCCATAACCATAACTACTTTTCTTCCCAGTGCTATGATAAAGACAAGGTGGTACATCGCATCAAGAGAAAAAAATGACAAATATGACATGAGGTAATTCTACCAATGATACATGAGGTCAGTTTGGATGATGGAAAGTAATCTATTGAGCATATAAAATATGTGTCAGTAATGCATGTGGAAGGTAACACCACCAAAAGGAAAATTGTTCAGCAGAATTTATCTGAATTTAGTTTCTTCTCCTGCCATACATGGGAAGGTTGTGTCAGCAACCTGTGAATGGTCGTGGGCTTCCTGAGGGATGTGCCTAGTTCGCTCCCACCACAATGCTGGATGCTGTCGTATTAGTGAAATTTTCTTGAGTGTGGCGCAAAACACCAATCAAATATATAAATACATCTGAATACAGTGTGCGGATCCAACACCTCCGATGTCCCACCAGCCATCCCTCATGATGTTACTTTTCACTCCATTCCTGGTGAAAGGCTTCATGACGTCACAAAGAGATTGAACATTTGTAACCAATGTGTAGGACATCCAGTTGACCTATTTGCAACAACAGTTGATTGACAGTTAGGAGAGGTCTATTGAGTATGAAATCAAAATCCATGAATTAGCGCTGCAGTCATGATGACAGAATTTTTTTGCTAAATTTGCCAGTTTTAGGTGATTGCAATACATATGTGTGTAGTGTTCCAGGATGACTGACATATTATGTCATGGTGCTTACCCTGGTGTGGTGCTTGCCATGGCATGGTGCTTACCCTGGCATGGTGCTTGCCATGGCGTGGTGCTTACCATGGCGTGGTGTTTACCATGGCATGGTGCTTACCCTGGCATGATGTGATGCTTACCAGGGCGTGGTGCTTACAGTGGCATGGTGCTTACCCTGGCATGGTGCTTACCATGGCATGATGCTTACCAATGAACAGTTAATAAACGACAGTTTTTAAACAGTTTTAACATGTGCAAAATGTCTGGTTGTGTGAGCCCTCATCTGAAGATACATGTACTTTTCTTTTCTTAGGCAGCACATTCTTGTAAACTTCTATATACGAAGACATTTTGCCTTCAGTATATTGTGTTTTACAGTAATTTAGTATGGCAAATTGATGAGCTTCAAAATCTGGTCATATTTTTAAGGCTAATTTTCTACATAAGCACACAATTTAAATATTATTGTATATCTCAAGTCTACGTGAATTTTTAACAAAAAGGAATATATCTTTATGGGGTAATGTCATTTGTTTATACCAACAATCAAACTGCTGATTTTCTTCCTGTAGGCCTACGTGTTTTTTCAGACTCGTGCATATTTGATTAAATTTAACTTAGATCATTTAATATAGATCATGTTTGGTGACAAGTGTGCTACGGTAATTCATATCCGAGTAAAAGTAATTCGATATGGTAAGGAAATTGAGTAAGAAGGGACCTGTGGGGACTAAGCCCCTCGGTAGGCTAATTACATCCCACACTACACGAGTGTAATCTGTTAGGCAGGTCATATTCTGAGACTGCGTACTTACTTTTACTGAACTTTTTTTTTACTCACCCTGAAAAAGAAAACAAGCCAAAAAAGGATGACTCAAAATAAGGAGAAATTGTAACAATTCTAGGATTTCCTGGGTGATACATAAATCATATCTCTTTCCTGGCTGCTGTTGTTGTCCCACGTAAGAAAATTGTGTTGAGGCGAGAGGGAAATGCTGTCATAGCTGTGACACCTATTCTTATGAACAAAACATCTGTAACAGTTTTTAACCAATCAGCTTCATGTTTACACAATGGATTGTGGTCAGGGAGTGATTTTGGTCACTAAACGTAATCCAGCAGGGCTGCTGTCAGCCAGCTAATATTCCTTGGCTGTCACACCTTTCTCTTTAGGACATTGTACTTAAAATGGCAGTTTGTCTCACAATAACACACTAGCAGAAGGCAAACTGAGACAGATGTCAGATTTGTTTAAAGGTTTTGACTGGTATGGCTATGCATATTCCTCCCTATAACTGGTGACATTGTGTATTGTTGTTGACATCAGCATTTGCTCAAAAGTCTATTAGTTTTCGTTCATGATAATTAAAATGGGCTTAGCGTTCAACCAGTTAGATGACAGGACTCTGTGTGTGAGTGATTGAGGATGTGCGTCATACAACCTGATCTGATGTGAGTGATTAAGTGTTATGATAACGAGGTGTGAATTGACTGCCAAGGAAAGGCTTTTCTTTGTCACCACCAAGCGATGTCACTAGCTGCAACATACATATAAACACTGTATCAGCTACACATTTAATCTGTAAAACATAGAGACCCAGGACTATGTTGTCACTTTATGGACAGTGTATACATTCTAGTCCTAAATATTATATAAAAGCTGATCAAGCTAAGATTTGCTATGAGCTGTGTAATTAAAAATCACTGTGATTCACGATGGCATTGTAATAAGTAGCCAAACCTCTGCCTTGATTATAGCCTATAGAGGTACAGAGCATCATGACACTTCTACGTGCCAGTGCTGTGTTGTATGCAATCACCATACACTGCTTTTGAGTGACATTTACGTTCTGAAGGAGAACCAGCAAGCATTTAGCAAGATCTGAGACCATAGGATTTCACCTATGCTTAATGTCAGAGTGAGTGAGTGAGTGCTTGGGGTTTAACGTCGTACTCAACAATTTTTCAGTCATATGACGACGAAGGAATCCTTAGGGTGTATGTACGTGTAATATGCCTCCTTGTTGCAGGACGGATTTCCACCGCTCTTTTATTTAGTGCTGCTTCACTAAGATGACTTACCGAAGGCAAGTAAGCCGCCCCGCCCGAGCCATTATACTGATACGGGTCAACCAGTCATTGCACTATTCCCTTCATGCTGAACGCCAAGCGAGAAAGTTACAACTTCCTCTTTTAAAGTCTTAGGTGTGACTCTATCAAGGTTGATCCTGGATCTACCGGTCCCGAAGCGGACGTTCTACCAACTGTGCTAAACAGCCGGTCTGTTTAATGTCAGTTGTATTTGGAGATCGCTGTATATAATTGTGTTATTGACAATAATATGCGCATGTAATGACACTTTAGTCATTTTTGAGCAATCTGGACAGCTATCCGCCGCAGCCGAGACCATGAGCTTTTGATCATTGATGTTTTGATTTGATTTAAAAAAAACAAAGAAACTAGCAGAATGTATACTTATCATGTTTGCTCTAAATGTGACTTTGAAATGTGACTTGCAATCATCACTCCCTGAGCAAACAACAGTGCTAGCCATTGTGCTAACCAAAACAACTCGTGATGTTTTTGAGTTGTATATTGTCAGATTGAAAACATGAATTAATTTTCTGATACATTCAATTTGATGGAATAAGACTAGACTGCGAGCAGTAAAGTAAGGTTTTCAATTTGTCATCCTATTTTAAACTATAAATAAAAATGAAAGTGTAGCGTGTGTCATGCTGATGGCTCTTAAATGTAGTTACATGTTGACGCTTTGCCAGCGTTCAGTCTAAAATGTGAATAAATAAATAAGCAATCAGATAAATGTATCGCCCACAGGGTAGAACTGATGTAGATAGAGAGGCCTTCAAGGGTATTCACTTGAAAAAAGCTTTAGAAAAAAATGAATGCTAAAATTCTTCAGGCTCTGTGTAAACCCTCCACTCCCACTCCAAGGTGTAGCTGTAACTTATTAGCTTTTTGCTGATTTGATATTTTTTAAAGTCATACTAACTGCATTTTCAACTCCAGGGCTTATTTTCCAAGATGTATATGTGTTACAAAATCTAACCAAAGTGCTTTTAAAGTATGTTAATATCTGCACCAGGTGCTGTAACATGTGAACAGATTGAAGGATATTGTTAATCAGTCTCGGCATATTTACTGTATATTGTGTAATGTAATTCTGTATTAAATTTACATAAGAAGTTTGAACATAAGTACCTGGTTAATCAAGGCCAGTCGGGCATATTATGTCTGCTGTCAACTTCTCTAGACTGGGAAGTGGAATTACAGCCGTAGCTGCCAGAGCTCTTAGCAAATTAAAACTGGCTTTCCCCTATTCCGTACAGTTTCTTTATTCAATCAATAATCTAATTACAGTACAGATCAGGTGTTAGTATCTGTGTGACATGCCTGTCTACTTGCCAAATCAATCAAGTTTCTAGGAAGAAAATATTGAACTGTCACAAAAGATCTTATGTACGAGGAAGACCTTAGCTTGTCTCTAACAAGGAGATATTCTATTCTTTCAATTCTGGCAGCTCTTAGTTGTTTATAGAAGTATGTCACTGTTATAGGTGCTAGTTAATACCAAGTCCATATCCTGAGGCCTTGGTTGGCCGCAAACATAACAAGTGTGTTTTTGACCATTCATTATATGTATTTAGATTCTGTTAAACTGCTTTATGTGGACACCCAATATATATATATATATAGGGTAGGAATCTCTGTATTCAAATTCAAACTCTTCCATGCCAACCACCCCAATAAAAAACCTGTGTCTAAGAGGTAGGATGAAGGATGAGTTCCATTCCATGCTTATGCACGTCTGAAATGGAACTTTTCAAACGATGTTGTCAACCCTGGCAACAAGGTTCCAGGCTATAATTATTTCTGACTTGTCTGATGCCTTTTCTGAACAAGTTTGTTCTTGTTCACAATTAGACCAGGTTTTCATCCTTTTTTTTTTGGACAGTTTGAAAGGTAGTATTACTTCCACCCGTAGATTACATATAAATGTAGCCATGGACTCTTTGCCTTCTGCTGTTTTTCCTTTGTTCCTTGAGCGTCAAAAGCTTGCGCAAAATTTAGAAACTCCACCTACTTTACAACAGCCTGAAGACAGCAATGGTGTCATAATAGTTAAAACTTCCACGCTATATAAATGGTGGTCTCAGATTCCCCCTTGGAGTTGTGAATTGACGACTTTATAAGTGCAATGTTATTCAAAGCATCTTCATTTAAATGGTACTCAGCAATGTGGGGAAAGCGTAACAACTGAATGGACAGTTCTCACTACCCTTGCTCAGCCGATATGTAGCTGGTTCATGGGTGTAAAAGTCAGACCTGGTTAGCCTATAATGTTTCAGAGAGCCAGCGGTAGATTGGATATGAGATCTCTGAAGGACCTCATTACCACCTGCAGACGCCTAAATAGGTGTACATGTAGTATTGAATGTAAAAGTTGCAAAGATGGATAGCGATTTAAACAGAAGAATTACCTAAATTTTATGTTAAGTATATATATCTCATTTCCTGAAATAGTGAAGTCTGTTTGTTGTCTTAGGCAAGCATTCTTGATAGTTAATTCATAATAACTGCAATTTTATGCCTTTGGATCAGAGCTGACCAGAATTTATGAATATATATGTGTACTGTGTGTATGCTTTTATGCTGTACCCCAGAATATTTCCCTTATTTGACGGTGGCCAGCATCATGGTGGGAGGAAACCAAGCACAGCCCAGGGGAAACCCACACACATCTCCAGGTTGCTGGCAGACTTTAACCCCTGAAATTCACAATTACCATCATTTTTTTTCGTATTTGTCTTTTCCATCGAATGGCAAATAAAACCTATACACTGATGGGTTTTGCTGTTTATAATTGCTAAATTATGCTATAAATTCTAGTACGTTTCATCCTTGTATGGATTGCCTGTGTGGTCATTTCATTAGGGATAAAGATTGAATATAAGGGTGGGTTGGCCTACATATGTGTATCAATCATTACAATACTTTAAGGATATATTTTGATGGTATATGAGAATTGAAATGATTAAATGTGATATTACATGGCTAATTTAAGGCTAAGACATAATATGTTAGGAGGCCTTAATATGTAAGGTTGTTTTAATATTCTCTATGGCTGTAGTATAATGCCAGAGGTTGCCATGGCTGATTACTTACTCGAAGTAACTTTGACACCTTCTCTGTAGGAATATATAATGCGTGTCAAATAACAGCAGTGAAGACATTTCAAGGGTCGTACATGCATTCAGTCTTATAGGTCAATAAATCAGTTAATTATATACCAAGTATGATTCGTTCTTATCTCTATCATATCCCTGTCTGGTCAACAGCAGTGTACATCCTTGAGGGGAGACAATACTGTGTATTTACTTGGCAACTATCCAACACGTCCAGAAACATATTGACCATTTGTCATACAGTGGTAAAAATAACCTGTTTTAATGGCAGCGCACAGTATGGGTCAGCTACTTCACACAGTGGGAGTTAGATCAGTTGACTGCCAGCTTTGTAACTTTCAGGATATGAATATTCCCTGACCTTTATTTCAAATCTTTTATTGACTTAAATTCCATTCAGTCTTGAGTTTATACCCTAATTTCCATTCTGGCTTCCTCTGCAATCATACATAGTATTAGTAAAGGCCTGTCAGCAATCTGTTGATGGTCCACCGTGGGTTGCCAGTTTTCCTCCCACCATGATGCTGGCTGCACTTATATAAGTGAAATATTCTTGAATATGGTGAAATATAACAATCAGATAAATAAATAAATAATTTAGAATCTTAATTCATTTTTTGATTTCTTCAAAATAAAAAAGTATGTAGAGAGTTACAAGTGGTCACTGTTGGTTTTCTGGCATTTTCCAGTTATATAAATGTTTATAATTAAACATGAATAATGGTTTATATTTGGTGCGTACGCAAACTGACAAGATATCCGCTGACAATAAATCATGCACGTACTGCTTATGTATACCCCTCCAAACAACTCTGCTGACTCAACAGTTACTTGATCAGAAACTCCCAGATGCTCCTGGATTGTAGTCACCATGGAAAAAACAAGTTACTGCGAGTCACATATATGGTTGATCTATGTTTCGCTTAAATCTTCCCACAGAAGTATTCTCTGAACATTTAAATTGCTACTTTTAGTGCCAAATGAGGGGGAAATGATATGATCAAGGACGTCCTATGGAATAAAGCTAGCATCACAGTTCAAAAAAACATTATGACGAATAACACTATTTAATCCCCACCTATAAGTGAAGAATCCTGAAAAACAGAATCCTCTGCAATTCCCATAAAATTGTCCTTATGTGATAAGGAATCAGCCCATGTGACATTGAGTAAGGCAGCTATCCTAGAATGACGGCATGCATGTTTGAAAGTACGACATTGGTGGGTGTAAGTTAGTGATGGGTAACGTCAATTGCCCTTGCATGACATCACACCAGGCAAAATTGGAAACGACAGAAAACTTTTGTTTCCGCATTATCCTCCCAAGCTAAGAACAGTGGCCGTAATACAGTGTAACTTAAGGAAACAATGCTGACTATCTCAATCCGTTTCATTATTACCTTGTGTTTGGGACGTACTCCTTTAATCAGGACGCTAAAGTAGCTCTTAAACATTCCATCTTGTTATTACAATGGGTATTTTATGTGGCATTATGTTAATTGGGTCATTTCAGATGTTTACTGTAGGAAAAGGCTGAATATAATGTTGGGGAGATCAAAGCATTCAGCAAGACAATAAATCAGATGATTTACATGTATTTTTAGCTGGGATAAATTATTTCATGGAGTGAGTCGTGTTACATCAGTATATTGTGTTAACATAAGCCTTCCCCTGTATATATGTATACCTAATTGACATTCTGACGTTTGTCAACAGAGCACATGACATATATAATATTGTTTGCGCAGATAGTTTATTGACTTTTAATAACTGAAAACAGCAGTCATCATTTGGCAATTAACATGATGTAAGTGTATGTATTCCTCCAGAGCAAAGGAGCTCCATCAGCTAGCTGTAGTCAGTCAGTAGTCGGACAAAAGTACTTGTGCATAAGTGTTAAACAATAAAGAAATTTTGAATTTTTCTCTTTTAATGACAATTGCAATGTCACAGCAAGGCTATACCTTAAGATTGTGAAAAGTAGTTCTTATTGAAAAAATAAGTTTTAGGGAGTCATTGAGAGTTGCTTTCAAGAATTATTGCACACTTTAAGATATGGATTTTGGGGTTAAAACAGTGTATCAAGGTGTGAATTCACCATATACCTATATGTATTCTGTTACACATGCAAACTTCAATAATGTACATATTTTCACCATCAAGCATTTAGGTGATTTTGCTTTCTTGATATTGGGTTTAAACAATAATTGTGATAAAGTGATAAGAGGCTTGATTTTGCTGGTTAGACCATTTGCCAGCTAAGACACTGGTGTCACCACTCTTGTTTTACTATCCATGTTGTAATTAGTGTTTTATATTAGTTTGATTGATGTTTAAATTGTGAAATCATGTAACCATTGTGAAAACATTTAACAGCCATTGAAGACAAATTCAAGTAAATAACAATTCGTTTAATTTGCTTTTTACTGTGCATTCAAAATATGACATGTTTTTCAGTTAAACATACTTTAGTCATATTTACAGAATAAGGAAACCCCAGACAGCTGCATGATCTTAACTGAAACACTTTCTTTGACATCATTCTGTTCAGGAACCGTAATTTCTCCCTCAGGAAAGTACGGTGGCTGTGCTGTCCTAAAGCATATCTTGGCCATGTCGCCATACATAAAGAACAGTCATTTCTCCCTCAGGAAAGTACGGTGGCTGTGCTGTCATAAAGCATATCTTGGCCATGTCGCCATACATAAAGAACAGTCATTTCTCCCTCAGGAAAGTACGGGCGCTGTACTGTCCTGAAGCATATCTTGGCCATGTCGCCATACATAAAGAATCAGGACTAAAGCATTGCCACCGTACTATATTATCTGCGCACTTTGTATCCCCAATCCTCCCATTGCTAAACACAGACTTCGTAAATAACACTGATGCAGTCGTTAAAGTGGGACCTCGTAACTGTACATTCCTGGATATCAAATCCCTCAAAGCTTCTGAAACATGAATTCTGCTTTACAGATAGTGAGACAATCATCAAGCATGAAATAAACTTTCGCTATATAATCATGCTTAAGCTGCCTCAGTGGTCTGCATTGAGAGAAAATTTTTAAGATTCATGATTGTAGGCATAAAAAGGTGTAACATGTTTTTTTTTTGCATATGATAGGTCAGTATAAAGCAGTGTAATGGTTGAACTCCAGACTCAATAACACAGTACTCAATCTCACACATTTCAGGTTCATTGCTAGGTCATCAAGAGAAACAGGAGAGTAAGAGATCAAAGCAGTGCAGTTAGGTATAAAGACAGGTTAAGATCAATCTTTGCTCCATGGTCATGCAAATATCGACCCACTAAAGAAAATTGATCAAACACTCGAGAAGCCTGTATTTATGTATATAAAGGTGGCTAATTATAATGTAATCAGTGGACTTGCTACTAGATCGAGGCAAATCTCTCCCAGATACCTACCCAAGTTGTATATTGTCTCTTGTTCGAATACAAATAGAAACTGTCACATCTGTCAATGACTGTGAACGTTCAAAATACTTGTTTTTTGAATGGCTATTGTGTTATTTGTTACAAAGCAGATATCCATTGTTCAGTTTGGTTCTTGAGTCTAATTAGTGGCCAATGAATTTGTCATCACCAAGGACATAATGGGGTACTTTTCCTCACACAATGGCAACTCCGGTCCATGCTGAATTCACTATTGTTTTCGTGCTTGGGTAAATACCCTGCCAGTATGTCCATAAAATAGCATTGCAAAGGCATGAATTTAGTAACCCTAATTCTTCCATCTATTCAACCACACGTGCAATCAATATTTGGAAACGTCAGAGAACTATGGGGAGTAAAGAAATAATCTGCACAGTTTTATGAAGCTTGCATCTTTAGTGACACAAACAAATAATTTTTGGTGTCATTTTCATAACAGTTGTATGCATAAATTTCACTGAAAAAAGGGCTTTAGAGGTCGAAAGGTTGAAGATATTAATTTTATTTATTTGAATGTGACTTTTTACACCATACACAAGAATATTTCACTCATCCAGCAGCCAGTAGTATGGTGGGAGGTAACTGGGCAAAATAACTAGGGTAAACCAATCACCATCCGCGGGTGGCTGACAGACTTTCCCACATATGGCCGGAGAGAAAGCCAGCCATCAAGCTGGACTGCCAACTACATAGTTCAGCGCCGTATTACTTTAGGCAGGGCAGTGAGTTCCCCATTGACAAGATTGTGAGCTCATGCAGGCTATGGTCATATTTGGTGTTTTATGGCCCTGTATGACTTACTGTAATTTACCACCCCTGTTGGGTCATACCAAATACTTCAAAAATGGTACTTGCTACTGCCTTGCTTGCCGCTCAGCACTGAGAGTTCAGGGCAAGCAAACATGACTGGTTGACACGGTGTCAGTATAATATGACTGGGTGGAGTGTCATGTCTGGTGTCTTAGACATGATACTAACTTCGGTGGTTGCAGCAGTGTGCAGCTTGTACTTGTACCTGCCACAAGAAGACACAGTATATGTACACACCTAATGACTCTTTTTCATCATATGACAGGGAAATTGAAATATGTCGAAACAGACATATGTATACAAGTCATTAACCAATAAGGACGTTCCGGGTCAATAATCGCAAGGCCTATTCCCAAAACGACGTTTAGCACAAATTACCAAAGAACTGAGAAAGTATATAATGTATGAAAATAGGACAGACAGTATTTTTCATTTTTTTTGGATTATTTCATCTCAGTGCCCTGTTTTGATGGGACAGTTTTGTGACCCCAGTTGCATGATGGTAGGATATGTAGCCAAGTAATATTGCAATGTGATGTTATCGTGGTATAATTCGAATAATTAGTGATATAAAGTTATACTTGAATATAGTACTAACAACATTTATGATCGTTCTGTCAAAGGTCATGCAGTGTTCCAACAGGCTTGCAAAAAAAAAATTAGCATTGGTTAAGTGTTTCACACACACACATATATATATATACATATATATCAGTATATATATCAGTATATAATGTGGGTAAAACTTTCTTGTAATTTGTTATACCTATAAAAGAAATTACTAGGAGTTAAGCAAATCCTTGAACAGGAAACCAGTCTGGGAAATGGGTATGTTCACTGGCGACACCAGGACGCACTCTGTAATGGTGATGTGTTGAGCAGACATGGAATTGGCATGCGTCAGGAATCCATCAGATGTGGGTTATTACCATACGGAGGTAGTATTGGAATGCTCTGCACACAATTAGGTTGTTATGACAAACTTCCTGTCATACTATGTTCAGGAAAGGCGAGAAAGTTGTCTAGCCTGCAACAACTCCTTTCAAGGATGAATTCACTAAATAGGTGTCCGTATGTCTGCGATTGTGCCTGTTTGACTTTAAGTGTGAAGCACTCCTTATGTATTATAAGGATTGGTAGTTGATTGGCGTTAGAGAGCATGCATTTAAATAAAAAAATACACCACCTTACCACCTACCAAAGTGCCTAAAACCCCATCAGTTATTTTGTTCAGTTTTATTCTTCATGTCTTTCTCAAAAAGTTTCACTCTCCAAATAATGAAAACATTGAAGATTGAAAATTAACTGAAGTAGTCGAGATAGGGTGAAGCATAACTTTTCAGCTTCTTGGACACATTGGCATTTGTTCATAGCATCCTAGTTGATCGTAAATATTTTGTGTCTTTTACACTGATGTTTTTGTCAGTTACAAATCTGTACTGGTGTAGATCATTGACATAATTGTCAGGCTGCTGAAGTGGGAATGCTGGGCAGTCCCCCTCATTCTCTCCACTCTACCCACCCAACATTAATCTAGCTATTATTTATGTATACATTCACTCTCTACTGCTCTTCTTGCTTGACAGACCAGATGGTTCTTGTCGAGGCTGGCAGATTCTTTTCCCATTATTTCATGGCACTGAAAGTCAACACCGTCCCAGTATTGAGATGTTGGGAAGAGGTATCAGGACTAGACAATGTATCATTTTCGTATCTTGGTGAGTTGTTCAGTTGTACAATGTAGGTACATGTATCTTGTCATATAATATTGTCGTTTCTCAGGAAGCATTCTCCAGGGTCTACATGTAGTCAGTTGATGAGCAAAGATGCTCTCTTGCTCTGGTGGAGGGTTATTGATACCTCTTCCTAGAATGTAACTTCCCACTCATTAGATGTACCATGTGAGAGTTGACCTAACTCCTGGATCATTTGTGTATGAAAGTTTTTCCCTGTTTTTTATGTAAACACACAATTTGGTATCCTTTGGGGTTTTTTAGGAATAACAGTGACTTAATTGGCCCTGCGGGATTCAATTTATCAACCCAGCATGTGTTTTTTTTTGTTTCTTTGCTTCTTTTTTTTTATTTATACACCTTACAGCACAGGTCATAAGTGTACAGTAGAATGTATGGTAAGACATGGACAGTAAATATTCAGTGTTCAGTTTAGGGCTTATCAAAAAAGTAATTGTTTTAATGAAATTTTCTGATGGTATATAGCATCCTTGTAATATTAACTAATGGTTCTTGATGACCATCAGTGCTTGTGTCTAGGGTATGTGTGTAACATACCTGACACTACAATTATTTGGCCAGTATCAGGTTTCCTGGGGATTATGGAATTCTGTTGTCAGACTTCAGGATCAGATTATGGAATTCTGTTGTCAGACTTCAGGATCAGATTATGGAATTCTGTTGTCAGACTTCAGGATCAGATTATGGAATTCTGTTGTCAGACTTCAGGATCAGATTATGGAATTCTGTTGTCAGACTTCAGGATCAGATTATGGAATTCTGTTGTCAGACTTCAGGATCAGATTCTGTTATTACTTCATCAACAGTTATGTGTGCCATGTGTGGTTCTGTCGCTTATTCATTTTATACTCGTTATAACCATGTTTAATTAATAGACGTAGTAGTACTAAGAATGAAGATTAACAAGGTTTGATTAACAATTGCAAGGGCATTTTACACACCCTGCAGTCTTTATCTAGGACAGACCTCTGAACCCATTAACCTGACTGTATATGTTGACCATCAAGTAGATTTATGGCCATGCATGTTAACTTAAGTTAGTGATCTGGTTATAGACTGGACGTAGACTGAAACTATGAATTAATGAATTAGGCTCCTTGTGCCAAATTGGTTTATCCTCTGCTTATTAGGATCTTTGCTACCTGTACAGTTACCACAATGGGGATATATGTTGTTTATGTGAATGATGCTTGGGTTTAAATCCCATCACTGTTAAATGATGGTCCAACAACTACATTGTATGTTTTTTTTATGAACGATATTTTGACCTGAATGCCAAGATATTATAGTCATTTTGTTGAATATAATGCTCTAAAAAATAAATCCAAAAATACTACACCAACACAATGTATTATAACCTTTTGCTGGAGTGAAATATAAGAAAGTCTTTGCCCATTTTGTGTCAAGATGGAAGCTGATCTGTTGTAAGTGACATTGGCTGGCTTAGGACCTTGCATATGTCGTGTATGTGGACAGATTGAATAATGATGTCAACACTGTTGTGTGTCAAGTGGTGTCTAATTGTGATGGCTGTCATCCTTTAGCATGACAAATGAAACACATCCTGCTTGTTGTGAATGTATAATTCACTAAAATGAAGATTGGAGTGTATTTCCATCCATATTAAATAGAAACTGTTGAGGGTGTAAAATGGAGTGTGCATGCCAATCATTTAAAAAAAATGTCTTTGTTACTTTTGCTGAAGAAAAATTATTGATGTCACTTGGAAAACCAAGTATCATCTGCTGTCAAGAAGCAGGCTTGGAACATGAAGCTGACATAGCCCTACAACAAAAAAGGCTGTGTCTTCAAATTCAAGTCTGAGAGAAGAGGAACTGTTGGTTAAGTCCATGGCAAACCTCTGTGTGTTTTGTGCCAGTCCCACATGGTTTCAGTTATGCTAACAGCTAGAGTACTCTTTGTGTCTGGCTGTACCTGACTTGAAAACGCGTGATGACCCGGAAAACCAAAGGAGGATCCAAAATTTGATCAAAAAGGCTGAAGGATGGACACATTGTGAAAGTTTTCATGAGAAATATCGATCATTCTGAGATCAGATTTTTTGCAGGAAGTTGTCCAGAACAGCTTTTTATATAGTCTTAAAAACTGTTCATAGACTTCAGAATGGTTGCAATGAAGTATAACCCGTGGATATACAAGCATGCACTCGCGTTCAAACTATGCTGGAATTTACATTGTTCTCAGATCACAGTATGTATTTTCTATGTTGTGTTCTTCCTATTTTCATCACGAAATGCCACAGGAGATAATAGACACCAATTTCACAAACCTGACCAACCAGTTTTATGAGTGAGCATGGATTGGATAAGCAAACAAACAAAGGTAGATATAACCATTGAAATATCACATATCAGGCACGCACTTCCTTAACACTGCAAATATAGTGGACATCTCAATAATTAAAGCACAGTGCCCCATTCATAGACTTGTAAGGCTGATGCTGAAAGTCGTACAGGAAGTATTGGTAACAATACTCAAGTGATTTTGTCATGCAGCAGGATGTTATAATCAGAGTGAAGAGGTTTTCAGTTAAATGCCTTCCAGTCCAGTGAATTTAATGGGTACATAAAGGAAACAGATGTGTGTGATAGCCAGATGTACGTTGTTGCATCCACAAGGCAGATGTATGTTGTTGCATCCACAAGCCAGATGTACGTTGTTGCATCCACAAGCCAGATGTACTTTGTTGCATCCACAAGCCAGATGTACATTGTTGCATCCACAAGCCAGATGTATGTTGTTGCATCCACAAGCCAGATGTACGCTGTTGCATCAACAAGCCAGATGTATGTTGTTGCATCCACAAGCCAGATGTACGTTGTTGCATCCACAAGCCAGATGTACTTTGTTGCATCCACAAGCCAGATGTATGTTGTTGCAAAGTTCTTGCAACCACAAGCCAAATGTACATTGTTGCACCCACAAGCCAAATGTACATTGTTGCATCCACAAGCCAGATGTACTTTGTTGCATCCACAAGTCAAATGTACATTGTAGCATCCACAAGTCAAATGTACATTGTTGCATCAACAAGCCAGATGTATGTTGTTGCATCCACAAGCCAAATGTACATTGTTGCATCCACAAGCCAGATGTATGTTGTTGCATCCACAAGTCAAATGTACGTTGTAGCATCCACAAGCCAAATGTACATTGTTGCATCAACAAGCCAGATGTATGTTGTTGCATCCACAAGCCAAATGTACATTGTTGCATCCACAAGTCAAATGTACGTTGTAGCATCCACAAGCCAGATGTACGTTGTAGCATCCACAAGCCAGACATACATTGTTGCATCCACAAGCCAGACGTACGTTGTTGCATCCACAAGCCAGATGTACGTTGTTGCATCCACAAGTCAAATGTACGTTGTAGCATCCACAAGCCAAATGTACATTGTTGCATCAACAAGCCAGATGTATGTTGTTGCATCCACAAGCCAGACGTACATTGTTGCATCCACAAGTCAAATGTACGTTGTAGCATCCACAAGCCAGATGTACGTTGTTGCATCCACAAGCCAAATGTACATTGTTGCATCAACAAGCCAGATGTATGTTGTTGCATCCACAAGCCAGATGTACATTGTTGCATCCACAAGTCAAATGTACGTTGTAGCATCCACAAGCCAGATGTACGTTGTAGCATTCACAAGCCAGATGTACTTTGTTGCATCCACAAGCCAGACGTACATTGTTGCAATCCACAAGCCTACAATGTACGTTGTAGCATCCACAAGCCAGATGTACGTTAATGCATCCACAAGCCAGATGTACTTTGTTGCATCCACAAGCCAGACGTACATTGTTGCATCCACAAGCCAGATGTACATTGTTGCATCCACAAGCCAGATGTACATTAATGCATCCACAAGCCAGATGTACTTTGTTGCATCCACAAGCCAGATGTACATTGTTGCATCCACAAGCCAGATGTACATTGTTGCATCCACAAGCCAGATGTACGTTAATGCATCCACAAGCCACATGTACTTTGTTGCATCCACAAGCCAGACGTATATTGTTGCATTCACAAGCAAAATGTATGTTGTTGCAGCACAAACCAGACATACATTATAGCTGGCCAATCCAGAAAATTATTTACTCAATCTCACTAATGTCAAATGTAAGGTAACTGCTCCATAAACTTACTTGTTGCTACCAAACGTCTCGCCAATGTGGCATAAATTTCTAATCATATTTTCAGATAAGTGAATAATTTGGTAACTTTGCTCTGGAATACGGTCCAGGCAAGAATTTGAAGTGATTTTAGTGAGACTGAAACTAAAAGAGATTGCAGTCAGCAAAAACTATAGGACATGTAAAATTAAAAGATTTCAGGGTTGAGCAAGACACAAAATTGAGACCAGAAAAATGACTTGGGAACCACTGATACTGAGTTGGGCCATACAGATTTACATAGTGGCAAAACGATAAAAATATTTTGGCCAAAAGTATTGAGACAGAAGATAAATTCACAAGATTATTAGTATGTATTAAATGATTTGAGTGTAGTTAATATTCACTTTAGGTTAAATTTCTTTCCAATTGGCCATGATTACAGAAGTTTTAGCTTCTTGCTGCTCAAGTTTTTAACCCTTTCATTGACTGTCCTGCGTATGGAACCTTGTGGTACTTGTGCAATAACATCAGTGCAGGACTTGATCAAACTTTTTGTAATACATCAGTGCAGGACTTGATCAAACTTTTTGTAATACATCAGTGCAGGACTTGATCAGCCTTTGTGTAATACATCAAACTTTGTGTAATACATCAGTGCAAGACTTGATCAAACTTTGTGTAATCCATCAGTGCAGGACTTGATCAAACTTTGTGTAATACATTAGGGGCCACTTTCAGAAAACTCTGCAAGTCATATTTTTTGTAAATATTTTGTTTCGTAAAAGATATTGTTTAGGTTATAGTGCCATAAAGTGACGTCATTTACGAGAAAAGGTACAAAAAATTGATGTATGAAGTTTTGTGAAAGTGGCGCCAATGTAGGACTTGATTGGACTTGGTCACAGTTTATTGGGTTAGCAAATGTTACACATTGCAGAATTGGATGTGAAGCGGTTTATGTTCAGCGGAATATGCCAGATGTTTGTTGAGGTAATAGGCACTTACATTGACTGTATCAGATGTTTACTTTGATGGGGCAGCTGTAGGCCTATGCCATATCAGCCTCCTGAGAACTGCAGGCCTTTCTGCATTGATTCATAACATCCCCCAGTATGGATCTTACCTGCCTGTAATACATCATTACACCCAGCGGTCTCCTTTATCACAGCGGTGATGAGACACAGTATTTGCCCAGCTGGACAGCTCATGTTCCTATCTAATATTAACCAGTTTAAGTAAGTGTCTGATTACTGGATTAAAGGTGATTACCTTGTGTCAATAGGCTTTAAAGAGTGTGCCTCAGGTTTAGCCAGTTTTACCGATTTGAAGAAGTTCGTATTTCAAAGGTTAATTGACCTGAATGCATTATATTTGTGAAGAAATACATCTACAACCTTTCAAAGGATCAACAGAGTGAATGTGTTATTCTGATTGCAGGTTTTCATTTTTAGATCGCCTGTACTAAGGAAGGAGAGGTATTTTGAGAGGGGGAGGGGTTCACCTCATCTATACCTCACACTGTGGTGTACACCTCATATCTTCTCAGTGTTGATTTTTTTTCATAGGGGCTGAGGTGTATTTGAGGTACATTATCTCAATATATAAACCGCTCAAAAAGTCTCAAAGTTTCTAAGGTGTACCTGAGGTACATCATTCATTTTTTTTTAACTTTCAAAGTGTCTAAATGAGGTACACCTAACATGTCTAAAAGTGTTGATTTTTTCAATGTTCCTGAAGTACACCTGAGGTATAGGCATATGGCTGGGGTATACTTGAAGTACAGTACACCTCAGATGTACAGCTGATATATACCTCACACTAAGGTGTACATGAGGCGTACACCTCATGTGTACCTCACACTGAGGTGTATACCTCTGTAAGGGTAATGTTATCTGTAGAAAGCTTTCCACATCAGTATTAGTACCAGGAGCTTATATGTATGACCATGATGACAGTGGCTGATGCTTGTGCATTCCTAGACGGCAACAAAATGTTTAAAAACCATCCAATGGACAGTGACAGTTGTCAGCTGAATATTTGCTCAGCCAATCGTACGATTGCAGTAGCCACAAAATTAGTGGCCACAGATGGCCAATCGTGGATAGCGATTTGCATATCATAGACCACACAGATCAGTTGATGTTTGAACTTCCACAAGGAAGTTTTTTTTTACTACCATAGCTTAACATTTACTCAGTCATTCACAGGGTTGCATTTGAAACCTGTATTACACCAAATGAAGTTCATGATATGTGTACAAAGACAGCTACCACGCACAATGACGTCTTTTACCATGACAGCGATTTATTGCCCTATAACATACGAAGTCACAATCTTTATTTATGACAGTGTAATAGTTTTGGCCTTTATTGTTCATTTAATGGTAAAATTGTAGCACTATCTAATTAAAGTATAATACCTGTGTATGACGGTGTTATTCTATTTTATTTTGGTTTAGAGGACAGTATTTGAATGTATTACCTCACTTAAACATTACTGTGTACGTTTCACGAACAGCTCAATCAGGCGATCTGTTGGTGTTCTCTCGATGCCTTGTTATTAATATCTTGCGATTTTTTTCAGGTTTAGAGCTCAAGTAAACTCATAAATTGCGTTTATGTCCAAAACAAAAGCAATTAAGAAACATCTGCATCTCATTAAAGGTGAAGAAAATGTAATATAATTTCTGACAAATGGTCCTAAAACACCACATAATAACTTTAAACACTTGTCTTAATTTAGAAACTTTGATAGTTGTTGGTTTTTGTTAATCATCAGTGTGTTGAAATAGAAATACAGAGCTTGTTTTTTGGACAAAAAGATGATAAAGATGTATGAAGTTAATTATGTGGACTTGATTACATTTATAGTTTTGTGATTGTTTACTTTTTTCATGTACACCAAGGTAATTAATGGATTTGAATAGAAAATATGTGTCTCTCAAATGTGACCTAGAGTTCATGTGTTTAATTACTAATAAAAGCAAGTGTATGTAATGGCAGAATAGTTCAAGTGCTTGGGGTTCAAACCTGGCTTTGGATTTTTTGTGAGAATTAAAATCTGCCAGCAACCAGAGGTTGGTTTCCTCTGGGCCCCATGCTGTTTCCTCACACCATAATGCTGGCTGCCATCGTGTAAGTGAAATATTCTTGAGTACGGTGTGTAAAATAAATACGTAAGTCAATGTTTGTAGAGCTTTGTCCATTCTCTGTTGACTTTGATCAAAAAAGTATCCAGGGTGATGTGCATAGCTTCTAGACACTCAGTCATAAAAGCTACTGCTGAGATGTCTGTATTGTGGTACAATATAATCTATGGCTATTTTCTGGGATTACAGCTGTCTGTCGTGAGGAAGTTTAGTCTGTCCAGGTTAATTGTTGTGAAACTTACTGAGCAGTAATCTGAAGATTTGCTTCTCAAGGGAACTTTTGTTATCTATGACCAAGGTTTTATCGCCATCAGTGCCTGGGTGTGTTGTTCGCATTTCTGTCTTCAGCTCCAGGTTGATATTGATCCTTGAAAGAACTATCAAATTGCCAACCACAAATGTCTGACATCTTGTTAGCAGACTTCCGTATTTACCTGGGTCTTGGCACGAAATCTGATCAATATGAAAAGTAATGATTCTGCAGAGGAAGTTTTCCTGATGGATCGGACACCAGTTACAGCTGCTGCATTTGTAGCATTAAGCACGTTGATGCGATCAACTATGGAAATTTGCCCTCAATAGCAGACTGTTAAGGTTGAGGGTAAAAGGATTACTGATTGTGATTGTGGTGTCCTTAATCACTGCAAGTGCCTGAAAGGTGAACGACTGTGATCTGGGAAATCCTGGCCATTTGTTCAGCCTCAGAGCTGAGCTATTTGTCAGATTTAGAACCAGCAGGCTCCCACAAAGTCGCGCATTTTCAGCCAAAGTGGGACTTTGATGAGCAACTGTATAGTCATTGACAGAAAATGAATTTCTACAGCAGTGATTGGTCATGGCTGGCAGTAGGGAGCCTAGACTAGCTGTTCAGGGGTGGATGCCAAAGGCCTGTAGTCGGCTCTAAAATTGCAGCCAGGAATACAGTGTCTAAATCTGCTGGTGGGCTATAGCTTTTCTCGGCGTGTGTGCTGATATTTCAACTTAACAGCTTCAGACCCGAATCATTACCAGAGCAGAAAGGTCTTACCTAGAAAATCTAGGTGAGCCAGCAGGTTAAGTAGATGTTTATACCACCTTGAGTGTAGGTCTTGTCCAGAGATAAAAGGAGCTCTTGCAGTGTAGCAAGAACATATAACTGTTTGAAGTGAAGGGCATGTCCATGATCAGCAGCATAAAATTGTTGTGCTTCTCATTAAAACTCTTCAATAGGCGGTTTTATGTTTTACCTGAAGTACGTTAAGCCTGTTCACACAGGAGGGATGTAGGATATACGCACTTGAGAAACCACTGGCTGCCCCTTGACAAGTGTTTTGTATTTCCAGTTAATGAATTGATATAGTTAGACATTATGCAATTAGTTCAGCAGCTGTGAGGTCAGCTTTCAGACTGATACTTGTGACTATAGTATTTATCTAGCACTGTGTTTTGAGAAGACCCCTCAGGCTGTGTTATACCTCACCAGTGTTGACTGCAAGCAACATGTGCAACTGTTAACCTGCAGAGCAATCTGTCACAAGTTGGACCAGTTCAAGTAACATAATTGTCACAGTTGCATGTTGGGATTACAAAAGCTGATTGGACAGTTCATGTCCTGTGTTAAATCTAACAAATTCTAATTCTGAGGAGAAATGTGCTTTTGGATGGGAAATGCTGATCACTGGAGGATCCATATCTGCTGATTACTGTGAAAGTCATGGTTTCAGTACCTATTTTGGGGTAGTGCTTAACTGATGTGAAGTATGCTGTGTGGGTGCCCAGTGACAGTAGTCACACCTTGTCGGTTAATTACAGTTGTCACACTCATGCAAACAATCAATCTTATAGGTAAGCTCTTTTTTTTTTACCTATTTGTTTCCAAATTTATATATTCACCCTATATATGTTGGCTTGCTAATGTTTTACCGCAAAGTTTAAACGAATACTGGTTATAGTAATAATGATTGAGTCATTGATAATATTGATGGAGATTTTCTTATGCTTATATTAAATCATTTAAGAGTATATCACAGAGTTGTTGCTTATTCTAGTGAAGATTATTACAGAGCATTTTCAAAGTTTATATTGCCACAAAGTGGTCATTTTGGCTAAATTTGTATACGCTAAAATTTATTTCTTGACTGAAAACGTTATAACCATAATGCTTTATTCATAGCAAATGGCTTTAATAGTATTGATGTAAAGTTATTCTGCTGTTTAATAAGCTTCTATTGAGTCTGTTATCTCATAATTTCTGTAAATATTGCATGCATATATTGTTATTTATGTGAGTATGAAGTGAGAGTTAACAACATTTGGGTTTAATTATAATTCCACATCTTGAGATTCTTTTCTATAACTCATCATGTTTTCTCAATCTGAGATGGTAGTGCGTAACTGGAGGAAAATCCAAACAGTCTAGCTTGTGAGGTAAACAATATGCAACCCTGCCATTGCCATCTCACAAACTAACCTGTTTTGTTCTGTGTGGTTATAATTTCTGATTATTTCGTCACAGCAAATGTTCCAGCTGGGTCCAGTCTAATGGTACGTTGCTTAATATCTGAACTCCAGACACGATAAGATGCCAGTACTTATAACGTGGGGTTTCCGCCTTGGCCCTGCCTGTATTGATTAAGTACTCAAAGTAGTGCCCATACTTAAAGGGCATAAAGCTGAATTAAGAGTTACTCCCTGATTTCTTAGACATAACATAACGCAATTTGGAAAAATACATAACTATCAGTAAAGGACATAACAGAGGCTGACAAAAAAATTATGAAAGCTTAACAAGGCTCTTATATTTTGTAAATGTCTGTTGCATTTTGTGGAAACTAGGTTATGCTAACCATGATTTAATGTGAACGTATTGGAGCCACATGTAAGATTGTTTACATGGGTGAATCAAGGTCATGGCTTACATGTAAGTGCAATGTTTGGAGAAGCCTTGGGTCATTGTAGGCAAATACATGTTGGTCCTTACATTACCTGTTACTTGTATTGCTATTGGTGGATTAGACAGGTTAAAACACTGGCCAGCTTAAGAGCTACACCGGGTGCATGAAGTGTGTAAATAATTTACACCCTTCGTTTGCTGAATTACTGCACAGGAATAAGCTGGACGAGTTCAGCGAATGTCATTTTTTTTTTTTTTGACACTGTGTTCCATGGCACGTCTGTGACGTCTCACTGTATCAGTGCTGTCCTTCAAAGTTGAGAGACCTGAGATCAAACCTGGGTTGGAACATACCAAAGACATTAAAAATGGTATTTGTTGGTGCCTCGTCTGACAGCCTGCACTGAGAGATTAGAGCAACAAAACAAAATGGGTTGTCTCAGTGTCTGTATTATGTGACTGGGGTGTCATGTCTGGTGTCTTCTGAATGATCCTTCATTGGCAGCATCACTTTGGCAGCATGAACTCACCCTGATACAAGAGGACACGGTATATGTACGCACACTTACTGATTCTTCATCGTCACATGAATGACAAATTGTTGAGTATGACATAAAAATTCAGGCAAACATATTAATTAAGCCTGTAATGGTATGTTGTAATAAATCTCCCAAAAGCTGGTCTCACAGGTTATTGATGATAGCATATTCATGTATATTGCAATGTATAGCCAGTGGAGGGTGTTTTATAATCCAGGCCCTCCTCTGTCTTTTCACGCATTAAACTGCATGCAGCCATCACTCAAATCCTTGAATACTCCAGTACATATACATATAGTAGACAAACAAATAAAATAAATTGAATGATTGGGTTTTGATGGTAGAGTAAGGTTCCTGCTATTTTGTTGCCAGAACATGCATGTTAAAAACAGGAAAATTCAAACAGTTATGCTCTTCAACATGACATGATAATATCCAAAGCTGACAATTACAGAAAGGAAATAAATTCTTTTATAACCAGCTAGAGAAAAAACAACTGGGTTCAAATCCAAAATTCATGACATAATTTTTCTATATTTTCTACTGTGTTTGAATAGGTCTGTTAGATCTTAATATATTTAAAAACATGATACACACTCAGTGGCTATTTGCTCCTTAATTATATAAGCTGCAAGTCTAGGACAAAATTAGGTTATATTCAAGAAGGGCCTGTTTTGATCAGAGACCCCACATGTACAGTGGTAATTTTGATGAGCATTATATTGTCACAAAATGTGAGTTTATGTCTGCTAGCAGTCAGTTGATAGAAGATTTTACAGCTTAAATATTTACACTTCACGCACAGTAGCTAAAAATGTCTTGCTATAACTACCTCATAAATTCTCACAAAGCTGAAAAATGTTGTTTCAAGTGAGTTCTGATTCAGATTAAATATACACTCTCAGCTGTTAGATGTATTATTAGTTATATATAGAAAGAAACAACACGACAAAAATTTACACTCTGTACATGATTATTCTTTCAAAAGCCTTTGGAAGTAACTTTTTCCATCTTCAGTCCATATCTGTATCTACTCATTTTGAAAGAATTATTGGTTTTTCATGTGTACCTTATTACCATTGTATTAATTAGGTTTTATGTTAGCACATGTTTCAGGTTAGTTTATTCCTCGTGTAAGAATGCTCTGTAAAATGTCGGAAAACAACTTGAAATATTTTATTATCATCAATCTTAAGCAGGTATTAAAATGTTGCAGTTCCAGTGTTTTCGTTAAGTAAAACCTGTTAAGGGAGTCCGGAAAGGCTAGCTCAGGAAAAAACTGATGGTGTGAATGTGTAAAAACAGACATTCATATATACCATAGAGATTAGGGATTCTTTGTCCATATTTACTTACAAGAGAATTATGCTCATTGTGAAATGTAAGAAACTTATAGGGTGAAGGCATTTGATGGACCAAGCTTGACACACTAGTTTTGCAGTAATAACTGTGAGGTTGATTGAAATCATCACATGACACATAGGATGTAACAAACGCTATAAGGCCAGATAAGTATGTGCCCTTCAGTATATAAGGTCATGAGATCTGCCAAACAGGGAACCATTTTGATATTTGTACATGAACGCATGTCCAGATAAGATGTACCGGTTCTGAGAGTTTGTCATACATAGAGCAAAATGTAAGAAACCTCCAGCTGAAATTGCAGTCTTGGATACTTTCTTGGCATTAAAGGGGTATATTGGGTGGGTTCTTCATAGTTTCTTTTCAGTAACCATGCCAACCTCGATCTGTACCAGTAAATTAAATATCATTCACAATGCATAGGAAGAACAGCTAGAGCAGCATTTTAAAAAGCTAAGAGCGCGTGATGAACTCTGCATGACATAATGTCATGGATTGAAAAGACTTGTCCTTAGAGTACATCAGCGAGTATTGTTAATACTCTAAACTGGGTTGACGCTGACCAGGTGATCAGCAAGGTCATCAAGTGTGCAGGTTCCACTGAGGCATTTAATGGGAGAAATTAGATTCACACCAGGTAAAGACGTTGCCACTGAATTGATGTATAGCAATTTCTAGAATACGTGTCATTTTCAATATGGCCTGTTTAAAAGCGGTCATACATTAGGTCGCTACTGCGGTTTCCTAAAGTATTTTCTCATATTTTTCCAGGTATGCTGCGAATTTCAGGGAAAGAATAATTGGGATGCTCTGTTCATTTTTGCAAACATCAATCTTTTAAGTAAAATCACACATTGGGGATATATGTTAACAGTCTCAGTTAACCTTTACTGCTAGGTTAACAGAAGATATTAGATGAAAGATATGTGTGTACTGACCAGTGTTTCTCCGGAATGTCATGCAGGTACATAAGTGATTTATTATGTATCTGTGAATGGGTACATGCTGAAAATACCGAAAATGCTCAAAATGTTCAAGTCTTCTGAAAACAGCTTAACAATATACAGTGTAGGTAGTCTTTCTGAAAATAATTATCCTTGACTTACTCTTGAGCTTCTCCACTTCGTGGAGATACGTGTTATTTAACCTAGAATACCTGGTAATGTGACGGACACACACTTAAATAAGTATGACTCCCAGAGAAATTGATAGCGCTACCTAGACATCTCAGAATAATGCATGCATGCCCATATGTGTCATGGCTTAATACACAGTTTATTGTTCTGAGTTCATTTAGTTTTGTCATATGTTAGTCTGATTGTGCCGCACCTGTGGAGAAATAAAGCAGAGGAGAAAATATCACAGTTTCAAGTCAGAATAATTTCTGTTATAGCACAAACTGTTTGGAGCATCTTTAATTAGCAGTACCAAATGTCCTTCAGCCCACCCAACTCCTCAGTCTTAGTACATTATTTGGTGTGTTTGTGTAATGTAGCTGTCAGGACAAAGGATGGAATTTGATAGCTGTTAGTCTGCAAGCTCAAGTTTGATTAAGTTCATGAGGAGTTTAATCTTTTGAGAAAATGGCTTGAAATATAAAGTAAATCATTAAGACTCACATGAATTTGCAGGCACTTGGAGTTATATGTTATGCACTCATATTATGTCCAAAACAATCATGTCCAAAACAGTCAAGGTGACCTTGAGACTATGACCCAGGCAATGACTTCATAAATCAATTGGAGATAGGGTTATCTAATTCAGTACTCCATCATAAAGTTTCACCTGCAAATTTGTGAACTTTATTACATGAATCATTCTTTGCTAACAAAATTTTGCGTGCTTCAAAACTCTGTGCATGATATGTGATAGACTTTCAGTTCTGGAACATTGGTTGTGTGAAAAACCAGTGAGCTGTCATTGAAACAGGCTGTACAAAAAAGGGTTGTCCTTTGAAGAATTACACTGGAAACAGTGTTGTCCGCAAGTCATCGCCCACAGAGTTTCTTGGTTGATTACTTCCATTGAATCATACCTGTAATTGAGCCTGGACTTTTTTTATCACTGATTTTCATCAGCACCCAGAGCCTTACCTTTAGTATAGCATTATTTTGAAAAGTTTGATATAAAAAAAGACTTGTTTTATGTGAGTGTTATGCAATAAAATTAGATTGAGAGGGTTTTTATACCAGTTGTAGGCCTTCAAACAAACAAAAAGTGAGAAGAAATACTGGAATTTTCATGTACAAGCCTCTTTGAAATGTGCACCATTCTGATTGAACAAACAAACCATTTTTCACAGCAATTAACTGACAGATTTCACTTTTTCTTTACAAAAGCAATTTGTTGGCTGTTTACAAAAGAAGTTATAATGCTTCTCACTATTGATGAGTGAGATATTTCTTGATTCCGAAATTTTCTGGATGTAGCATAAGGTTTGCTTACAGTCTTGATAATTGTGATGTTCCAGGATCTGTCGAGTCAACCCCATCTATGTTTAGGGTAATACCCTTTTTCCATTAGATAAAAACTTTCATCATTTAGTTGACACATGTACTTCAGTATCTCCCTAAACAATCCATCTACCCTTAAATGGGTAGTATTTAGCGCTATTGTGACATATGCCGGTGGGCATCGCTGTTTCTCTAAGACAGAATCACTGTTGATTGTACACATTTTACTTCTCCTTGAAACCGTGTGCTTGACATCAATTAATATAAAAACTAATCATTAGAAACGCTGTGCACCCATACCCCATTGAAGAAAATTTTTTAACCATCTTGTCTAGAAAGTACACAGCAACAAGTTGGGAGATTTAGGCAAGGCATATAGCAGACACCATTGTGTCGTGATAATGTACAGTATGTGTGTCACCCTGTTTGGTGTGTAAAAATGAACTGTTAGAAGAATATAAAGGTTGTAAAATGATACTGATGATGCCAACACTAAAGAGAAGAAATCACTCAAACTTCACAACAAAAATCTCAAGTGGTTATATGAGGTGGATGAATCGATAAGAATCAAACAAAATGTGTCACTTAAGAAATGCTTAACTTTAGGTGAAATACTTTATATCACAGTGTGAGAAGAAATCCTGTGGGTGTAAGTCTTGGTGGGAAAGGCTGTGTGCTCTGTATTAAGGGTATTAAAGATGGCCTCAGGCAGGCTAATCTGTCTTATATTTAGTATCTCAGTCTGCAATCCATAACATCTGGATAATTAACCAAAAATTTTAATGCCAAATTGAACCCATTTGTTCTTGACAAATCCTTGAGTATTAGATGGTTCAGCGGATGCACATGGATTTCACAAACGTATTTCCAGAACATGACATCTGGGTCTTGTACATCTGGGACTAGTACATTAGGGACTTCACCCATTCATTCAGCCCAAATTCCCCTGAGAACTGGTCAGCGGGTCAATACTGCGCTCTTTACATGTATGTGTGTGATGCCATAATGGATTGAACTGACCATGCATTTAGCAGACGAGAACCCTTTTTAGGAGCTGCTGCTGACCAGAGTTGACGTGGTCAGGCCTTGAAGCTGTTGCCCATGGCTTTGCCCCCATTATGCCAATTTCTCTTGTCATCTCTGCCCATATTCCCCAATGACCCCCTCAAACTAGAACTGGCTAAAAGTTGTGTCAATCAGGATAGTGCCAGACCATCCCAAAATAGGCCGTTTTTCGTTACAGCCCCATAATATGACCTTTGATCTGGCATTGTCAGCAATTTAGCAAATTTCTGACCAAAGAAGTGCCTTTAGGTGTCAAGCCATTGCAATTAAACCAGAGATAATCGCTGTGCATTATGAATCGAGATCCCCTTTGTAGATGTGGGAAAAACAGCATGCTGCGATGCAGATGGAAATTAACCAGAAGGAACTGCAATTGTCCAGCTGTTCCACATGAAGACTTCTGCAACAGTTCAAGGTTTTACAAATCACTCAAACATATATTTTTTCTTTCCTACGTGTATTGAAGCCACAAATACCTATACCCACATGAATTTTCGCAATAATATCCTGATTGTGGGAAGGTCTGCCAGCGGATGGTCGTGGGTTTCCCCCTTGGCTTTGCTAGGATGTCTTGCACCATTGTATGCCATCCCCCATTGCATATGTGAAATATTCTTGAGTACCAGGAGTAGAATACCAATTAAGTTAATAAATAAATAATGTCCTAACTTACTACAAGTATCAAAGCTTTTGTATATCCCATTGCTTGCATGACCTTTGCCCATGAATTATGGTTTCAATTTAATTAGTAATTAGAACATGTCTTCATCAGACAGAGAGGAAAGTTTATTGGTAGCTGATTTTCAGGTAGCCGCCGAGGAATTTGGGTACCAAAGGTCATCGTTGAACTAATTGTCAGATAAATGACAGGTTGAAAACTAGTGTACCCTTATAAACCAGGAAGAATTGTCCTTTAGAACAAAAAGGAGTTGATGGTAACCGCTACCAGGAATAGTATCTGTTGGGTGAATATATATGGTCAGAATCCTCTTTAAAGGTTGTTGGACCAAAATGTATAAGAAAAGAAACAGGATGTAGAAACACTATCATTTCTGTCAATTAGGATTTAGCCATATTAGGGAAATCACCAAGAAATTTCTGTTATATATTCTACTTAAATGTTTAGCACAGGTTGTAAAATGAGTAAGAAACACTTTAATATACATATGACTGTTTTAGGTTAGTACAAGGAAAGTTTTTTGACGGTAAGGTCATGATGCCCTTGTGAAAATTAACAATTAGGAGCTTTAATGAAGATGAATTCAAATGGTAGGAAGCTCTTAACATGCACTGCATCTAAAGTTGCCTTTATGAAAGCCATGTGGTGAATTCTTTGACACAGACTTAAAAACTATGTACATGTATTTCAATGTCTAATTGACATAGAAACGCACATAACTATAAGGCAGCGTGAAGTTAGAAATATCAGGTTGTTGATTTCCTGGAATTTGTTTTCAGAACTTTATTGAAGCCACAGAAGCTAGAGATCAAACTTTGTCATTTGCAGTGAAATATCACCTTGCATATTAAGTTGCATCATAGACACAGGAACAAAGGAATCACGAAATGTGGTGAAATTGTTCAATGTGGTCATAGCTCCTCATTAAAAGCAGGAAGCCAGTGTCAGTTTATTGCAGTCAGCTGGAAGAAATGTTTCAAAACTGAGAGAATGATAAAAGCAGAGGACAAAGCAAGCCTTGTATTTTCTTGTGGCATTTTTTTATGAACTAGATGACAGATTTTTGTCACCTTTTTTCAAGTGAAAGGATTATTTTATATGTTTTGCATGATCGATGCAAGTAATTCTTCTCTGCATTATGTGTTCAGTCTTTTTTAATGTCATTGAATCTTGTTCGTTGTGTGATAGGAACAGGTCCCTGTATACCAAGTTGAAATCTTAGTGCATTGTGCTTTGTTATATGAAACGTGCCTTTTAGGTGGACATAAAACCAATTGGTGTATAATACATTAGGGATTCGGTGTATGATATGCTGGCAGTGGGTGTTTGATACGCTGATGATTGATGTGTGATACGCTGATGGCTAGTGTGTGATACGCTGATGGTTAGTGTGTGATACGCTGACGATCAGTGTGTGATACGCTGATGGTCAGCGTTTGATACGCTGACGATTGGTGTATGATGCACTGATGATCAGTGTGTGATACACTGATGATTGGTGTTTGATACGCTGATGGTCAGTGTATGATATGCTGGTGGTCAGTGTGTGATACACTGACAGTCAGTGTTTGATACACTGATGGTCGGTGTTTGATACGCTGATAGTTGGTTTGATACGCTGAGGGTCGGTGTTTGATACACTGATGGTCGGTGTTTGATACGCTGATAGTTGGTTTGATACGCTGAGGGTCGGTGTTTGATACACTGATGGTCGGTATATAATATCCTGACGATCGGTTTGTGATACACTGAGACAGTCAGTATGTGATACACTGATGATCGGTGTTTGATACGCTGATGGGCAGTGTATGATACGCCGGTGGTCGGTATGTGATACACTGACAGCCAGTGTTTGATACGCTGATGGGCAGTGTATGATACACTGGTGGTCAGTGTGTTGATACACTGACAGTTGGTTTGATACTCTGAGGGTCGGTGTGTTGATACACTGATGGTTGGTGTATGATACTCTGAGGGTCGGTGTTTGATACACTGACAGTTGGTGTATGATACGCTGACGGTTGGTGTATGATACGCTGACGGTTGGTGTATGATATGCTGATGGTTGGTGTATGATATGCTGACAGTTGGTGTTTGATACGCTGGCGGTTGGTGTATGATACGCTGATGGTTGGTGTATGATACGCTGACGGTTGGTGTATGGTACGCTGACGGTTGGTGTATGGTACGCTGACGGTTGGTGTATGGTACGCTGACGGTTGGTGTTTGATACGCTGACGGTTGGTGTATGGTACGCTGACGGTTGGTGTTTGATACGCGGGAGGTTGGTGTTTGATACGCTGACGGTTGGTGTTTGATATTAAGTATGATCCTCTGGCCATAGTACTCAGACATACTCATAGTCACGTACACATCTTGATCAGAATTTAATTCTCATTGCGTTCATCAGGTACCATTTTCCATCACATTTTCCATCACACAGACTTTACTGTTCTTGAAATCACATTATGCGTTGAGCATATTTACTGCTCAGTGAGTGCATAGACATCCAGTTACTGCTCAGTGAGTGCATAGACATCCAGTCAATTAAACCTTCAAAATACCCTTAGGTATTAAACATTGACATCCTCAAACTCAGCTCCTCGTCTTATGGCTTTTACAAGTGACCGAGCCATGACAAAGCCCGAAAGGTAACAAGCTATATTCTTAATCCAGCTGTAGGTATCTAATTCTCATCACTACCTACTCCATTTATGACAGCAAATTGAAGTTTGGGCCCTTGTTCACCATTAAGACGTGCCTCTGAGTGGCAAGGATCAAAGGTTCAGCGTGTCCTTTTTCCAACTAACACTATACTGTATAGATATAGAGCTAAAGGTGACAAAAGGGCCAGGTAGTCTGAAATCAATCTGCCCGTCAGGACCTTGCAGTAAGGGAAAGCTCATATAGTCTTGGGACAAATTTACAAATTACACACAAAAAAAAAATGAGTTTTATACTTGAAGTTGATACGATAGCGCTACCTATAGTTAAATATGGTACATTTCCAAAAAAAAAAATGCAGTTAGCGTAATACCATGTGACTGACCATCTGGTCAAATGAGGCTAAGTACATTATTTAAGATTACCTTCTGACCAGGGCAGACCTGTCATGTACACTTACTCTTGTCAATTACTATTTTAGCTGTACTAAGCCTTCCATGTATTTGTAAGCTGTCAACAAGCACTGTTAAAGGTGACACCAGCTATCACTGGAAACGTAAAATGTATTACTCTGGGGGCATTGGACATAAAGCATACAGACAAGGCAATCTGTAGTCAGCTGCGTTCTTGGCTCTCTGTCATCCAAAGGGAAATGGCCAAGTACTTGTTAACCCAGAGTCTGGATGTTTTGGCTGCATCTGGTCGGAACTTATGTCTCCATTGCATCCTCTCGTCTAACACAGGTGCTATAAATTCATCGCTGGAGACTGGCCTTTATTGCTATTGCTGCAAAGGGACTTTTAAACATTGTGAAGATATGACTGAAAGAACCATTCTCTAAAACTTTCTTGCTCTCTATTTAGCATTATAATGCCTGTATGCCACAACCGCTTTCAAAAGTGGCAGAACATGATAAAGTTTGTCTTGTTTTCATGTCCCAGGGTATAAAGTGAATCACTCCAGCCAACTTAGACAGGCCCATGCATGCACTGTTCTGAGTGCTGGCATTAGCTTCATAATTAACTTAGTTCCGTAATGGGGAATCACCTAGGTTCTGTTCAGACAGAAAAAATTGTAAATTCTAGAATGGAATTCCATTCAGATTAGTCCGTCCCTGAATTTATGTTTAGAGTGTCCACCATAGTCTCCTAGGCCCTGGGATCAAACCCCATGGTTGGATCATACCACAGACTTCAAACGTGGTACTTGTTTCTGCCTGGCTTGGTGGATAGAGCAAGGAAACCGGAGTGGTTGGCCCAGTCTCTTTGTAATGAGACTGGGTAGGGTGTCTTCAGCATAATAATTCACTGGCAGCGTGGGCTCGCCCTCCCTCAAGAAGACACGCTATATGTACACACATCTAATGACTCCTCAGGGCCATATGACTGACAAATTGTTAAGTATGACTTTTAAACCCAGTCATACATACAAACAAACATACACAAGAACTGTCCCAGTTTTTTTTCCATCAGTTGAATATGTCATCTTCAGTGGCCAGTGTTTCTGTCATTTCTGTGGACGTTGTAAGCAGGCTTTATTTATCATTAGATGCAGTGTTAGGTCAACAGAGAAAAAAGTGAAATTACAGGCATAGAAATGCAGATTTCATTCGTAAAAAAGGCTAGGAACACATGATTTGTGTTGACTGCAGAATCCTTTGACATCCCCATCTAGCCATCCATAACCGATAACCTATGTGTCTCAAGCCTTATTATTTGTGTCCTGCAGCAGGCATTTAGAAGTCGGAAAGATACTGAATTAATTGGCTGCCATGTTCAGAACTATTTCAACACGTTTCATGATAAAACATCACAAAACATCAGCAATAATATGAGTATATATGGGTGCATGCTGATGTCCTGAGGTGGTATTTGAACATTGATTTAAGACAGATGTAACATACATGGCAAGGCACCCATGTTTCTGTTAGCCTGAATTACACGTTCTTTTGCACTGAAACCTTCTGATTTGAACAACAGGATTTTAGGCTATCCGGGGAACTGAGGGAAAACCTTGTTATTGTTCAACTGGTGCAAACTTAATGCTATTAGTGCCATTTAATACCATTAGAACAACCTTAGTGCCAGTCGAGGAATCATGCAAGTTCTTCATTGCAGGAATGGGTGCTTTTTTTAATGCTTACTATTGTCATGAAGAAAAAAAAATGTTTGGAAAAGTAAATTAAGCCACTTTTTCTTGTATAGACATATGTTGGTTGGGGGGGGGGGGGTTCTGTTTTGTTTTTAAATAAAATGATTAAGTCCTGTTATTGGTTGATTTTAAACTCAGTGGAAGGATTTCAGAGACTCCTGCAAGCATTATAGGGACAACATATTAGGGAAGCTAAATGGCTGTTTAAAAGCATATTGGGTTTCCATCCCAGAGGCGGCGGAAGGGTAAACTGATGTCCAAAGCTTTATTTTCAGATGGGTCTGTATTTTGAAACGGTTCACTTCTTTGTTGTTTGAGGGCATTTCTAAGGTGGTGAAAATTGTCACAGATTTACCAAAATATAGTTCCAGTTTTAGAGTGGACTCATCGGTGATGTGTTTTACCAACTCCATAAGGTTTTCTTCTATTCGGGTATGTAAACCTGCTTGTAGTATTGTTATTGTCAAGCACAAATACTAATGCAAATAATCTGCATGGTTTTATGAAACTAGCTCATGAAATACTGCTCAAATTATTATTATTTTTTTTTTAAAGTAAAATTTTAGTGTTGTCAGTTCACACTCTTAAGCTGCATGATACAAAATGGTCACATTTAAAGTGATTCGGCCAGGCCAGTATTAAAAAAGACGTTTGTTTTGGGGAATTTCTTTCTTCGGGAGACAAATATTGGCAAACGCAAACCACTGCATTACTCTGATTTACCGAAATTAGGTTTGCTCTCTCAGGAGAATTCATTTCTTCTGCTACCTTTCAGGACATTCATCTTTACAGTGTGAATGTAGGTCCTAAAAATCTAACAAAGACACCGTTTAAAAACCTAATATATTCTTGAGTACGGCGTAAAACACCAATCAAATAAATCAACAAAAGCCTAATTTTTGGCTGCTGATGTTTTCCACAGATCTGTAGGACATACTGGTTAATACCACTCGACATTGTGGCTCAGTTCTGTCAGTGCATCATTAGATCAGTTGACTCACATTGGTGCCACTAATGATCCTGTAACAATAGCACTACCCAATAACCCCAATAAGACCCCTTTTAAAACCATGGGTTCAGTTGTTGTTTTTTTCTCTGTTCTTTTTTTGAAGTTGTTTGAATAGCTTTGTGTGCATTGATTTCCTGTATTTGTAATTTACAAGCTTAGACATAGGATGTGTTTGTGCATCTTGGTGAAATGGAATTATCTCTTTAGCTTAAACATGCTATCTTTGAACAAAAGTGCATGCCCTTCCTGACCAGGAAATGTCAGGCTTAGTTATCAACTTCACATGGGAGGTTAGCTTCAAGGGTGATGAAGTTTTTGTCAGCAGTGGTTTGCCCTATGGTGAGCCGATGACACCTTAACTGCTATGCCAGTCACTCTCCTCATTTTCTCTGGCAGGGTATTCTAAATCACTTCATGGTCCTGAATAGCAGGTTTATCTAATGAAGAGCAAAGAATAGCTGTTTAGCCGACTTATCTTCTCCAGTGGAAAGCTCAGTGGGTGATTAGCTCCCGAGAAAACGTGACAGCTTGTACCTTCTATAATGTAAGTCACATCAGGCTGTGTGAAGTTTATGACCTCACTAGGTTTGTATAATTCGCACCTTTATCCCACAAAGCTAACAAAAATGACTTCACATATTTTAGGACTCCTTGCCATGTTTTGACTGAATATTATTGATGGCAGATGCCAGTACATTATATATTATTACTTAAACATTGATTCATGTCCAAAATAAATTGACTCGGTCAGTGACAGGAACAATAATGGAAGTTAAGTGAAGACATAAACATGTAGTTATTACTGTTAATGAGCCTTGAATTTCACCCCTCTATCAGCCTTGACCAAAAAGCACCTTGGTAGAGTCATGTACCTGTATGGCGACAAATCCGTCTGACCATTAACAAAATATTTTAAGAACATATATCATTATAAAAATTTCTAAAATGTAAGATGAACATCTTCACAAAATATTAGTGGCTTGACCTATATTTCTTTTGCTCATAACCCATATACTGCGACAAATTTAATGAAATTTCATAGATGGAACCAAGGCCTCTATTGTTGAGGTGGTTAGCCTGCCAGCACGGTGAAATGACCCAATAGCTTCTCACCATGTGATCACTGTGAGTTCAAGTCCACCTCATGCTGGATACCTCTGTGGCCTTATGTGAACCTGCAGACGGTGATGGATTTCGCCTGTACTGTGCCCAGTTTGCTTCCATCATAACGCCATTAAAAGGAAATATTCTTTGGGATGGCATAAAACGCCAATCAAATAAATAAATAAATAAACAAAGATGGAATATGTACCATATGTATTTCATAATGTTTTTTTACAAACTTGTTTTCAGCCTGTTTGATAGTACCATACTGCAATTGCTTGATGGCTGAGCCTGTATTAGCACAGCCCTGATATTTTTAGTGAGTAGACAAAATCACGTACTCTTTTGACACTTGAAAGAGCATTTAAGAATTACAATAATTAATGGTTTGTTTCCGATACTGACATCGGACATGTACGTATATTTATGCTTGCAACTGCTTGAACCCAAGCTATCACGCCACCACCAGAATCCGCTTTGTATTGTGTGACTTAACGTCAAGGGAGTTCAGATTTTAGGCAAACTGCTTGGGCCAGCACTTCAAACCTTTTTTTTTGTGTGTTGAGCTGTTAAAACATCTTTTCAGTAATTGAGCCAGTGTATGCTGATGCCACCGAGACCGTTGTCGATGAGCCGGGGGCCAATACATCCAGTAAGTATGCCATTTATGTGTCAAAGAGGGGGGTCATCCATTGTCATCCTTTGTGGTGAGAGGCGGGTGATGACGGTGTTGTCTCTGTCTTTGTCAGGTCTGTGTCAGGACATGTAGACAGCTAGATTGACAGGTAACAGTTTAGCGCCTGGAAAGCTGCTCGTTGGGCCTTTTCAAAATATCCTAACAATAATCAATACATCTTTTAAACATTTCTGTCACCATCTGGTTCAGGCGGCAAGAAAGAAACCTTGAGCAAAAACAAAGAGACAAAAACATAGGGACCAAAGTTTTATAGTGTCTCTACACAGAGCAAGGAGTGAGTGGAGGAGACAAAAATGTGGGTGTACGTGTGTCAAGAATATTTACTGTACGGTACTCCCTGGTGGTGCTAAGCAGCACTAATGAAGCACATATTGCTGTTTGTCAAACTGGGTTCCTACCACGGCAGCCAAGTTGACATGCAATACACCTTTCAGCTGGTTCGAGTTCTTTGTGAAGCCAGTGCAGTAAAGGCCTTAGGTTAACTCTCAGTGCTGAAGAAACATTATGTGAGGTCCAAAATCGAAGAGTTATGGGTTATAGGTTTTTGCTGTGGTAATTTCAGGAGATTGAGTGCTGATGGGAAAAAAAGGGATTTCAATAAATTTATGAATTGTCTAAAGTTGTTTTGAAAATTTTTTTTTATTTGCAAAATGAAATTAATGTAATGAGCTAGAATTGGCGTTGTCAGTCGATTGAATAAACGATGGCATCTCTGTCTCGTTCTAATCCTGTTCTTTCTGGCGTCAGAATTTCTAGTATTGATTATTCTGTGTGTACGATATAAATTCCACTAATATTCAGAGACGTGATGTTTTGTATCAAATCCTAAAGAGAGTTGGTGGGTTAAAGGGAGAGACAGGGAAATTTGAAAGCTTAACATTTCAAAGAGTCCATCAAGTAATTCACTGTGATATCCTTCATCTCTCTAGGTGTTATCAGTGGTTGCAGAAGGGCCAATTTCTAGATTACTCGTCCACTGATCTGGGGTGATGTTAAAATATTGGCCCAGGGTTTCTTTTGGTTTTTACCCACCATGATACATCTGTCACAAAAAAATAGCATGATATGGAACTTTTATTTCCAAATGAAAACCTTTCTCTCTTGCATGCATAAAATTATAGATGTTCCAAGATCAGCTTTGAAGTTTAAAGTTAAATTAACTTTTTGCATAACTTAAATATAACTTATGATCAGCAAGAATTGTACTGCATGGATATCATGTGAAAATAACAAAGTAAGTTTGCAAAAGAAAAATTTCATGTTTTTGTACATGCATAGTGTCTCAAACAATACTGAATTTGATTAAAGCATCTGGTTCCTGAGTTGGTCAGGAGGATTCCTGAAAACTTCTTAAAAGAAGACATGCATATAACTTTTCATGCTGGTACTTTTATCTTCTAAATAATAGCACAGACATGACAGACAATAATTGTCCAGTAAAATTGCAGAAATATATTTTGTTCACATCATTAAAATCACAAAAGCAAAACTTAGTGAAGATCTTGAATACATTGTAATGAAAATTTTGTGTGTATGACAATTCTTATAAACATCTTAAAAACCTGATTCGAATGAAGACCTAGCTTATGTTTCCAACATAATTTAGAATTTTTTTGGTCATTTATCTCATGCACACAATATATTTTAAAATAACACGTATGAATCATATTGTTTTGTGTGTTATTTTGTTGTGGAGTATGTTTATGAAAATTTTATAAATTTTGCAACAGATAAAGTGAAAGAAATATTAATACATGAAGGCTGGATTTATTTGTGCTGGCATTAAGGAGAGCGATATTCAGATGTCCAAATGCAAGATAGTATTGGGTTTTCTTTGGTGGTGGGGAGGGGGGGATTAGTTATTTACACAATTTAGGTCACTGTTTGCATGAAAAAAAATGAAAGTGATTGAGGCGAAAAATGCTTGATTTTTATTTGCGGTAATACATTACTGCAAAATCAGCGGAAGTACAGGAATCAGTTACATGTAAAACGCTCACAAATATCCAGCAGCATTCTGTCATCTTGTGGGAAAAAAAAACATTTATTGGTCATCAAGTCACCAGGTCAAAAAGCCAGAAGCAGTTTCTAAGTCAAAAGTATTTTGTTGTGTAAGAGTGATTTGCATAGTAGAGATGTGGCCGAGCAAGATGGTTTCCTGTGTACAAGGAAATCCTGACACATCCGTAGTGCTGCCAGACATTGTGAGAGCTGTCTTAACCTGTCAAATTCTTTATCAATGCTAATCCAAGGTAAATATATTAGAGCAGAAAACTGGAAAGTTCTCCCTACATGTTCCTGCTTCCATGTTAATATGAAGTAGTGGTGGAAGCACTCTCTATTTAATGGTTCAGGTTTTGTGTAGACTGGTTTCATAACAGTACTTGTTAGCTGAGTGGTTGGCATGTTGTTGGCATTTACCAGAGTCGTCAAGCTAATGGCCCATGAGGAGGCGAGGCCCACTTTAAATAGACATATACATGAAGCACAGAACTATTTGCTTCACACCAGGTACTTGGCGGTCAAGTTGCTTCACACCGGGTACTTGGCGGTCAAGTTGCTTCACACCGGGTACTTGGCGGTCAAGTTGCTTCACACCAGGTACTTGGCAGTCAAGTTGCTTCACACCAGGTACTTGGCGGTCAAGTTGCTTCACACCAGGTACTTGGCAGTCAAGTTGCTTCACACCAGGTACTTGGCGGTCAAGTTGCTTCACACCAGGTACTTGGCAGTCAAGTTGCTTCACACCAGGTACTTGGCGGTCAAGTTGCTTCACACCAGGTACTTGGCAGTCAAGTTGCTTCACACCAGGTACTTGGCAGTCAAGTTGCTTCACACCGGTTACTTGGCGGTCAAGTTGCTTCACACCGGGTACTTGGTGGTCAAGTTGCTTCACACCAGGTACCGGCGGTCAAGTTGCTTCACACCAGGCACTTGGCAGTCAAGTTGCTTCACACCGGGTACTTGGCGGACAAGTCGCTTCACACCAGGTACTTGGCGGTCAAGTCGCTTCACACCAGGTACTTGGCGGTCAAGTCGTTTCACACCAGGTACTTGGCGGTCAAGTTGTTTCACACCAGGTACTTGGCGGTCAAGTTGCTTCACACCGGTTACTTGGCAGTCAAGTTGCTTCACACCGGGTACTTGGTGGTCAAGTTGCTTCACACCAGGTACCGGCGGTCAAGTTGCTTCACACCAGGCACTTGGCGGTCAAGTTGCTTCACACCGGGTACTTGGCGGACAAGTCGCTTCACACCAGGTACTTGGCGGTCAAGTCGCTTCACACCAGGTACTTGGCGGTCAAGTTGTTTCACACCAGGTACTTGGCGGTCAAGTTGTTTCACACCAGGTACTTGGCGGTCAAGTTGCTTCACACCGGGTACTTGGCGGTCAAGTTGCTTCACACCGGGTACTTGGCGGTCAAGTTGCTTCACACCGGGTACTTGGCGGTCAAGTTGCTTCACACCGGGTACTTGGCGGTCAAGTTGCTTCACACCAGGTACTTGGCGGTCAAGTTGCTTCACACCAGGTCTAGCTAAGAGCATAATATCCCAACAGTACAGTATCGACGGCTTTATAATACAATAAAACCCCCCAAAAATTGTACTTTTATGTTTTTTATGACAGTTGAAATGGTGGTTGGAAAAGCGCACAAAGGGCCCTGTGGAATGGGGACTGTGCAGAATGTATATGTGAATGTCTGTATAATATAAAAGACTTACAGCTTAGAGAGTACAAGAAAAACATCTATGACGGTGAGATAGTTGGCAAAGGGTCACATGTAACCGGTGAAATACGGCCTCTTGTGAATTTACCTCAGTGAAGGTTTTATTCTAACTTTTCATGTAAATGCTCAAGTAGTAGTAAATTTAAGTAGCATTCACATACCAGCCTCAGCACATCACCCACTTGCTACTAGTTTAATATTTCCAGATGAATTGCTGTTTGCATGTCCTTGGACAAAATCATGTTTAAATAATTCTGTACTTCTGACAATCAAATGTCTCCCTTGTTGGAACAGTGTTCTGTGGTGATCATGCACTTTCTTCATTGATTTCATTTTGAACAGCGTATAAGTTCAACAACTGCGGTGCCCAAGGTTTTCGAGGCCCTACAGAATCCATGTGCAATATGTTATACACCTACAGCCTTAACAAAGTCAAGGTCACCAATGGGATCCAGACATGGACTGTCTCTCAGGCTGGCCAGTATAGGTAGGGGATATTAAGTACTATGCAGGAAATTACTGACAGACAGATTTCACTTGTGAACAGTGGGCAGCTGAACACTCCTGGATGGATTGGCAAGGCATTATGGTGGGACGAAACCGGGCAGAGCCCGGGGGAAACCCATGACCATCCGCAGGTTTCTGACAGACCTTCCCACTTACAGCCCGAGAGGAAGCCAGTATGAGCTGGACTTGAAATCACAGTGACCGCATTGGTGAGAGGCTCCTGGGTCATTACGCTGTGTTCCAATCCAAGAGTTAATAATTAGTAATGGCCTCCAGGTATCAACTCCAAGTTTCCTCTTTTATTATCCTATAGTACTGTATCAATTGTTATAAAGCTTGTGTTAGGATGCTTCATGCAATTAAATCATCTTCAGGCAGATTTATCACCAAAATCTGTTAATTAAGTTAATTATTTTCCATCACATCAGAAGCATCTGGAAGCTCAAATATGTCAATGTTTTTTTTTGTGAACAAATTTCATTACTTTTTTTACACTGCAGACAGCTTAGTCAAAGTGTTGTGCTAACATTATGTAGGGAGCATGTGTGTGAAGAGTGGGAGTGAGTTATATAAAAGGATGATGGTTAGGAATTAAGGAAGGATTCTAATAACCAGCTACTCAATCCTAATCCAATTGCCAGCTAACAACTTCTCTCGATGGTTTAGTATTACAGCCCTGGGCGCCTCTGGCGGCTCTGGTGCGAAGAGTGTGGGAGAATCCAACGGGGCATACGTCCACGGCAAGTTCAACCTATCCAAAGGACAGAAAATCCATATCTTAGTGGGTCAGAAAGGCTGGAATAGCTGCTCTCAGGTGGGTTCCAATGGTAGCTAAAATCCCACGGCTGATCTGCTCTTATAAGATTTAGATGAGCTTTCATCTGATTTTAAATGTACTTAGCCCTGGGACTGCCCTGTTTGCCCTTTGAGAGACAAGCCAGATGCAGAAACAAATCAGAATCCTTCGAGGCTTCTTCAACATTACTTTAACAAATTAACACAATTATGAACATATTTTTCTTTCCTTTAATCTTGTACAAAAATCTTGCTCATAAACTTCTTGGATTATTTTTAAAAAACGAGCAATAAACCAGAAAAACATTTGTGTTGTAGGTAATGCAGGTAATTGTATGAAAAACATCCTGTATGTTCTTATTTGATTTTGATTGAGTTACTGAGCATCGTTTCCAGATTGGATTTGGTGATGTCAATGAGATCTGTAAAGGAGAAGAATCCTCTGAGAATGCCACGTACCTTGCTATATCAGGAGGCGGGGGAGGCGGAGGGGGTGCTACTTACGTGTTTCTGGTGGGTGTTAAATTACCATAATGTCTCCAAGTGTGTAATCCATCATCATGGTTATGGCAGACTGTCAGACATGGTTGTATTCTTCTCTGCAGGGTGTAACTGTGAAATGTTATTGATAAGTTTGTTTGCTAAGGAGTTGTTCATTTGGAGCCAAGAAATACATGTAAGCATTTTTTCCCTTAACATTTAGTACATGTTTACTGTAAAGGTACTTGCTTGTCCCACTCCTATCTCAATCATTTTTTCCATTTATTTATGTACTTCATTGGTGTTTCCATAAATATACATACAATATTCAGTAACATTTCACTGCCATCTTAGTTTTAAAACCCAGTTTTATATTGCATTCTAAAAATTAAGCCATGGAAATCTTTATCTTAAGTACTATTTTGGTCTGTTTTTTTTTTTTTTGTTTTTTTTTTTAATGAAAACAATTTAATCAGATTGCACTTAATTTGAACTAATCCACAGGGTGAGCTGGGCACTGATGACCTGACGCCGCTGCTGATTGCTGGGGGAGGGGGAGGATTGGGCTACAACATGACCAAACCTGACAGCATGGTGATGGGAGGCTGGGACCCAGACCATGGCAGCGGCGAGAGTGGCTACTCCTACCCTAGTGGTGCAGGTGAGAGAGTAGAGTAAAACACAGCTCATGGTCACCTGATGAAATAATCTTACCTCAGTTGTTCAGGTGAGAGAGTAGAGTAAAACACAGCTCATGAACCTCAGATTGATTAAGACTTCTCCTTAAGATACTCTCACCCTAGTGGTGCAGATGAGAGAATACAGTAAAACACATCTCATGATCACCAGATTGACTAAGAGTGACTGCTCTTACCCCAGTTGTCCAGGTGAGAAAGTAGAGTTAAACACAGCTCATGGTCACCTGATTAACTAAGAGTGGCTGCTCTTACCTTAGTGATGCAGGTTAGAGAGTAGAGTAACAAACCTCCTGATCACCTGATTGACTAAGAGTGGCTGTTTTTAGCCAAGTGATACAGAAGAGAGTAGAGTAAAACACATCTGGTGATTACCAAATTGAATGAGGGTGGCTGCTCTTGCCGTGTTGATGTAGGTGAGAGTTTAAAATAAAACAGACCTCATGATCACCTGATTGACTAAGAGTGGCTGCTCTTACCCCAGTGATGCAGGTGAGAGGGTAGAGTAAAACACAGCCCATGATCACATGGTTTACTAGTCTGGGTCAAGCATTGTGTAATATGGAGACAGTTTCACACAAATTCATACACTGTTCATGTATAAACAGAAACACTGTGCATCACACCCCTTCTCCACCATTAATCCTGACTACCATCAAATAAGTGTTATGTAACTGATATGAGACAGTTTCACACAAATTCATACACTGTTCATGTATAAACACAAACACTGAGCATCACATCCCTTCACCACTGTTCATGTATAAACACAAACACTGAGCATCACATCCCTTCTTCACTGTTCAAGTATAAACACAAACACTGAGCATCACAGCCCTTCTCCACTGTTCAAGTATAAACACAAACACAGAACATCACATCCCTTTCCACTGTTCATGTATAAACACAAACACTGAGCATCACATCCCTTCTTCACTGTTCAAGTATAAACACGAACACTGAGCATCACATCCCTTTTCCACTGTTCAAGTATAAACACAAACACTGAGCATCACATCCCTTCTTCACTGTTCAAGTATAAACACAAACACCGAGCATCACATCCCTTCTCCACTGTTCATGTATAAACACAAACACTGAGCATCACATCCCTTTCCACTGTTCATGTATAAACACAAACACTGAGCATCACATCCCTTTCCACTGTTCATGTATAAACACAAACACTGAGCATCACATCCCTTCTCCACTGTTCACGTATAAACACAAACACTGAGCGTCACATCCCATCTCTGCTGTTCACGTATAGACACAAACACTGAGCATCACATCCCTTCACCACTGTTCATGTATAAACACAAACACTGAGCGTCACATCCCTTCACCACTGTTCACGTATAAACACAAACACTGAGCGTCACATCCCTTCTCCACTGTTCATGTATAAACACAAACACTGAGCATCACATCCCTTCTCCACTGTTCATGTATAAACACAAACACTGAGCATCACATCCCTTTCCACTGTTCACGTATAAACACAAACACTGAGCATCACATCCCTTCTCCACTGTTCATGTATAAACACAAACACTGAGCGTCACATCCCTTTCCACTGTTCATGTATAAACACAAACACTGAGCATCACACCTCTTCTCCACTGTTCATGTATAAACACAAACACTGAGCATCACATCCCTTCTTCACTGTTCATGTATAAACACAAACACTGAGCGTCACATCCCTTCTCCACTGTTCATGTATAAACACAAACAGTGAGCATCACATCCCTTCTTCACTGTTCATGTATAAACACAAACACTGAGCGTCACATCCCTTCTCCACTGTTCATGTATAAACACAAACACTGAGCATCACATCCCTTCTTCACTGTTCATGTATAAACACAAACACTGAGCATCACATCCCTTCTTCACTGTTCATGTATAAACACAAACACTGAGCTTGACATTCCTTCACCACCATTAATCCTGACTACCATCAAATAAGTGTTAAACTTCAGTGAAATAAATGTGAAGAGATATTTTAAATATATTTATGCCTGACATTTATTATTAAGGCCTGCTGAAAATCTTTAGCTAGCATATAGCTCAAAGAGATTTAAAACAACCATTTTGTAATTGTTTTTAGATACATAAAGGTAGGGGGGTATGGTTAATAATTGTAAAATCAGCGATTATGATGACAGCAAGATGAATTGATTTTTTTGATGTGCAAGTCAAATGTCTTTTGACGTTTTATCTCCTCTGAAAATGTCATAAAACATGTTGGGTTTTTTTTGTCTGTAGAGTAGTCTCAACTTTTGTGATTTTATTGAGTCTATGTTCAGTGCCATTCTGGTGAAGCAATCGCCACTTTTACCTTGTCTGCTTGTTGAGAGAAGTACCTTCTCTGACAGAAACAGTTTGCTGAACCTTAGTGTTGGGGTAGGAAATGTTTGGGGCAGACTTACATGCGATTCTTCAGTTTGAAAGCTGATTTTACACTTTTACCACAAGTCAGGAAATTGGCATAACCCTGTTATTGTGAGTACATATGTGCCAAATTCCAGACCATTGCCAGGTAACATCTTATTCACTCCTGAGTTCAGAATAAATCAAAAAGTGGTTTTCCTGAAAAGCACAATCCTCTAATATGCTGAAGTATTCTTCTGTATTGTACTCGATACATGTATATATGTCTCATATTCATGTATCAGTCAAAAAAACCTCAGATATTGGATAAGAAAAACATCTGGGTTCTTGCTGCTGAGCATTCGGAATCAAATAGATAAAAACTGTCAGATTCAGAAGCAATTATCATGTGAACCGAGGGATGAAATTGGCCGTGTCCAGAGAGGCAGAAAATTCTCCCGGTGTTCACAGTGTTCAGGCAGTATATGTCACACTGTGAACCAGAAATCCTTACATGGCCAATCATTCATGACATATGCTGGAAATTTTGCCAAAGCTGTTTCTAGTTTGACATATTTTATGTTGAATTTATTTAGCAATGCAAAATTTCAATTAACTTTTACAGATCATGTTTCCAAATTTAATTTTTGACATACATTGTCTAAAGCCCTGGTTTAATATGTAATGAATAAGATTGATCAGAAGGTTTGTGAGACTTGTGGGAGACAAAAGTCTGCCCAAGTTCTGCCAGTTGACCTCTGTCCTGAAATATTGTCACAGCAATAGGCAGTATGCAAGAATTAACAATAGTGATACCAGTGTATCAACTGCAACATTTTGCAACAGCTGTTAATTAAAACTTGAATTGCTTAGTATCATGTAGAATGACAATAAATCAATAAAAACAATGAAGTTATGGACATATAACCTGTGCAAAAGTTCTATGTTATTTTGCGTAGTTTGTAGTTAAGACTCGGATTTATCTACTTTTAAAATTAGTTTCTGTAGTTTTAAATCTAGTTTCTGTCAAATTATTTACTTGTTAATATGTGTATCCAGACTTTTTCCCTTGTATCAATTGGTGTAAAACTCACCCAGTATCTACTCCAAAAAATCGGTTGATCAAATTAAGGAACAAGTTTGGTTTTACCGCTACTTTTCACGTCTTTGTACTTTTATTTCATGTACTTCATTTGTGGTAGGATGGTGTCCTTGGATTAGTTTAGGCATCAAGTTATACATTTGAATTAGATGTAGAAATGTGCCAAATGCTTGACATAGACACTGTGTTTAAATCAGTAAAAGAATATCACCATTTCAACAGCTTTAGAGGCTCTCCATCATTCTGCATTTAGGGATTTTCTGTAGGATGATATTGATTTCTTAGAGACAACTGTACTTCAGCTGGAGCTGTGCCTTGTGTGGATGTCTGCGGAAAAAAAACTTTTGGATTGGGAGACGTTTTGTTTTCTCTTTACACTGGTTTATGTCAGACTCAGGATTTATGGGTCAGTGTTCAAAGATGCTGATTATCTGACCTGGATTTAAACCCCCCAGGTTCCATTTCTCCTTGTGACAGAAGTGTCCATTTGTTGACAGGATATACATACGATGACCCAGCCCCTTAACAAGCCTGTCAGGACAGACTTACAAGGGAGGGAGATTTGAGTGAGCAATGCCCAACCAAGCATGCGTTAGTAGCAGAGGAAGGAGGGCGGAAATCAATATGGCTAGCTAACTGGAACAGCCAGCTTAATTGATTTGCAACAGAAGAAGCCATAAATCAGAATTTTGTACGATACTACGAAATTTTTTGGTGTGTCGGACCCTTTGAGGTCAATTTACACGGGTGTTGGTAGAATGAAACAATGGGGGAATCCTGCTGTTAGGATATGTGGGCGTCATCAGCAGACAGTTAGCAGGGACTCTTTTAACAGGTCGGCTATCGATTTGTTCTGATATTGATTTGACTGCTAACCATATATCACAGCCAGTGATAAACTGACAGAACACAGAAAACTTTTCTGAATTTCATGGTTGGCAAGTTGATTATGCAAGCAATGCAGTTCATCTGTACACCTTAGTGTCTTAAAGCTTAAGCATGGGGACTTACAGGGCCTACCAGTAGATAGACTTAATTCCCTATTTCCAACAAAGGACATGATCAAGGAGTAAAGACTTAAAATGTGTGTTTAATGAAAATTTTCATTAAGATTTTATGCCTCAACTTTTCTGTGTATATTATTGTGGTGTAAAATAGAGTATTACAGGGTGATAGCTGGAGATAAGTTTGAGCTGTGCTTGACGCAGTGTGATTTCTGAGGTGCTTGTTGCTCACCATCCTGATCTTCATAGCAACATAATACATTGATCATCATGACGACATCACTTGTAGATCATCTTGACAACAAACATGTAGGATCTTTAATGATTACACCCTGATCATTTAGTTATTTATTTGATTGGCAAATATTTCAAGGAAATTGGGCAGAGCCTGGGTTAAAGCGACGACCATCTGTAAATTGCTGGGGGACCTGCCCACGAAGGGGAAGTCAGCAGGAGCTGGACTTGAATTCATGGCGACCGCACTGCAGAGAAGGTCATTGGGTAACCCAATTGGCCTCAGAGGTCTACCCTGATCATGGTGATATCATAATACCATGACAGCATAAATCCCTGATCGCATGGCAACATCACACCATGATCATCATGATAATGCCCTGATCATGCATATTATGACAACATAATACCTTGACTATCTTGACAACATATTACCCTTATCGGCATGACAACATAACACCCCTGATCATCATGTCAACATAACACCCCTGATCATCATAGCAACATAACACCCCTGATCATCATGACAACATAACACCCTGATCATCATGATAACACAACACCCCTGATCATCATGACAACTCAACACCCTGGTCATCATGACAACATAACACCCTGATCAACATAACACCCCTGATCATCATGACCACATAACACCCTGATCATCATGACAACATAACTCCCTGGTCATCTTGATCACATAACACCCTGGTCATCATGACCACATAACACCCCGATCATCATGACCACATAACACCCTGATCATCATGACAACATAACTCCCTGGTCATCTTGATCACATAACACCCTGGTCATCATGACCACATAACACCCCGATCATCATGACCACATAACACCCTGATCATCATGACAACATAACTCCCTGGTCATCTTGATCACATAATTCCCTGGTCATCTTGATCACATAACACCCCGATCATCATGACAACACAACACTGTTGGGCTTCATGACAACATAACACCCCTGATATAGGTATCATTTTTGCTGACCTATTTCAAACACCTGTGATAGTTGTAAATCTCGATTTATCCCATAATTTGCCTGTGTCAGTGATATAATAACAATGAGGTATATTTTCAATACTCCACACGTTAATACATAATCCAGAACCAAAGTCAAGCCCTTTGAAACATCGTAGACACTGTTTTGTTGTATTCTCCAAGTTCCATGATGGTTAGTAAGACCAGCAAATAGGTTTTGAGGCAAATTGTTCATGTTAAAAGCCTATATTTGAATATTTCGTACAATATATTTTTTGCTATCACCACTCCTCACCCCTTCAAGTCATCACACCCTTCAAGTCATCGTGTGACGTCACAGCGATATGACCTACAGTTAGGTCACAGTTTTCGATAAGCAAGCAGTTGTGAATGCTGATATTCTCACAAAAAATCAAAGCTTGTGGTCTTAAAGCACACTAATGGAATGTATTGTGTTTTCTGTTCACAGAAATGGCGGATTTCCACAATGTTTCCTAGAACTGTATTTAATTAAATCTGTGTTTTGGCTCCGACCATTTTACATATATCGATATCAGTAGGCATCTCATTTACCCACTTGTCAGAACAGACGTCTTCTCTATCAACCAGCTAAATCCATTCAGAATAAATTATGGGATATGTAGGTTATACAGTTCCTGACCCATTATATCAGATTTCTTAAACTCTTGATGATGTGTTCCTGTGAACAAATGAAAATTACACTACTCATTTAATAGAATTGATATAATGGGTCATCATTGTGTATCCTCTAAGCATGAATCTGCCGTTGTTCACCGCACGTGGTAGTATTATTCTCAGGTGGAGGTGGAGGTTGGTATGGACATGCGGATGGACTGTTACCCCAAGCTGGCAAGGGTGTCCTGTACAGCGCTCACCCAGGACAAGGAGGCGTGGCCTGTCCAGCGGCCAAACAACAGGGCTGGTACTCTAGCGGAGGGTTTGGCGGAGGCGGGGGAGGCTGCTTCACCGGGGGAGGAGGGGGAGGATACACAGGTATGGATCATTCAGTAGTACTCTCTACACAATAGATGGGACAATAAGCATTTGACTGAACTGATATTGTTTGAACTGTGTTAAAAAGAAGTCATCTGTCATATCAGTTTTAATAATCTATGGAGATATAGCAGAGATTGTCTTATGCTCCATGGTTTTCTTAATTCACCTCACCTTACCTCACCAAGTAGATAAACAAATAGAGATTGTAATGAAAAGTGCGTGAACAGCAGTGAGGTATCGGTATCGAGTTCCCTGAGATTGAAGAGCAAGACTGATGCACAGCCCAGCCTCACACAATGAGATATTGATTCAACTTCGTGTAACATTTGTCATGTACCTCATTATTCAACGAAATGATCGAGAATGAAATGATAAACTCACCAGTTCAACCATGGTGTAGAAGTGCCTGATCACACATAAACCCGCAAACATAGTTCATGATGAATATTTAATTATAAATTATGAAAGTGAATGCAGATATTAAACAGATTGAAACTTGATGATGCCTGACGAATATTCAGCAAAATCACCATGCTTTTACATCGTTTGACCATGCCACATGGGATCCCTCTAAAACAGCTAATGCTGATGTCACCTCAGATCTTACAACAAAATGTCACTAAATGTACATGTATGACTAGCAGGAACCACTTTACCAAATCCGTCAAAATGGAATGTAATTGAACTGCCTTGAAACTTTGATGGTGAAATTTCAGGTTGGCAAGAATTCATCAGTCAGGTTTTTTTTAGTTTTCTTATATCATGTACATGTATGTTTATGTCATCTTTGCACGTCCTGTGTATAGTTCAGGGATAAGAGGATTATAATGTTCTGGTTTCTTGTGCCTTCTGACTGCCATCATACATAAATATCGTCTTCAGGAATGTGAAATCCCTGTATTCATGATCAAGTAATCCACTATTCCGAACCTTAAAAGTGATTTTCTCATAGCTTTTCTGATCAAGCTTTATGCATTATTGGACATATCAAAATTCAGTTCTGTTTGCATGTGTGGGCTGGTTTTCTTCTGTGTCTTTTTAAGCTTGTCTGGTACCTGGTGAGGGCATCAAAGAAATGTGTACACTTTACTCTGTGTGCCTCACATAACATTGAACTGCATGTGTTGATTGGATCCCAAAAGTGCAGTTGTATAAGTGCAATATTCCTAAGCACTGTGTAAAATACCAATCAAATAAATTAACATTACAAATATATTCCTAAACACTGTGTAAAATACCAATCAAATAAATTAACAGTACAAATATATTCCTAAACACTGTGTAAAATACCAATCAAATAAATTAACAGTACAAATATATTCCTAAACACTGTGTAAAATACCAATCAAATAAATTAACAGTACAAATATATTCCTAAACACTGTGTAAAATACCAATCAAATAAATTAACAGTACAAATATATTCCTAAACACTGTGTAAAATACCAATCAAATAAATTAACAGTACAAATATATTCCTAAACACTGTGTAAAATACCAATCAAATAAATTAACGGTACCAATATATTCCTAAACACTGTGTAAAATACCAATCAAATAAATTAACAGTACAAATATATTCCTAAACACTGTGTAAAATACCAATCAAATAAATTAACAGTACCAATATATTCCTAAACACTGTGTAAAATACCAATCAAATAAATTAATAGTACAAATGATAATCACTGTAAAAACCATTTGTTTAGCTTCCTTTTGCATTATTTAACTAAATGATGTGTTCAGATTTTTTTAATTGAAGACATTCACGAACTTTGTGTGATATGTAAGATAGTTATCTACAGTGTAATCTGTGTAGATGTACGAGCTTGATGTGCTACTGTACATGTAATTATCTGAGCTCTTGTTCCATTGTCTATGACACATGATCAGTTAGGTGAACAAGACATTGCAATTCCACATCATGCTCCGCTGTAAATGAGGCCCCTTGAGGGAGCTGCAGTTGTTTTCGGAGAGTTCAGAATAGAAAAGGTTCAGTCACCACAACGAAATACTTAAAGGTGATCCGAGATAGAAGAGAATTAATATTTAGTAGTGTGCAGTTTGTGTGCGCATGCAGTGCAGAGACTTGCCCAAATCTGGATATTCTAATAATTTGAGTTATTCCCCATCATCAGTACACATACGCACTATATCCACAGGGATACAAAACTGAATTAGCTCGTTAGATCGTTATGCAATGTGAAAACCAACTTCATTGGGATGGCTCTGGAAGCGGGTCTGAGAAGAGCTAGTGTAAAGCTGGAAGGAAAAAATGGGAAGACAAAAAATGTTGATTGAGAGTGTTCTCCATGAATTACAATCCAGTTATACTACTTCTATGTGCATGGCCTGAATGCAATAGCGAGCAATGCTTCAAGTGGCAATTTTTGTACAGCTGCTCTGAACCTACTTTTTTAAGAATGATGCATATAATGAAAAAGTGCGGAAGGAAATATTTCTGTTGCTCTGTTTTTTTCTTTTGATTCCAGGAAGGTTTAATTATGTTTCAGTGTAAATGTGATCGCAACTTATGTGACATCCAGACATGTTGTAAATGCAGAAAGGCATTTGAATATTCCAAATTGAGGATATAACTGTAGTTATTTGATGAATGGGTCTTTTCAAGCGTGTACTGATCATACATTTACTTGTGTACAATTGTTTGGAATGAGATTGGTGTAATGAGATTGGAATGAGATTGGTGAATGATTTTTGCAGGTGGAAATTCATCCCATGAGAACAATGTGTTAGGGTTTATCAATGGCAGAGGTGGCACTTCTTACATTGACCCTAAGGCTGTGGATGCTGCAATGGAACGAGGTATTTAACTCAAACTTCATGTTTCTAATGAACCCTTTTAATTTTATAGCTCTTGGCATTCATTTGTGAAATACAAATGGAACAAGATGTTGTTGTATATATATATATATATATATTTGAAGAAATAGAGAAAGTTCCCCTGGTGAGGAGAATTTACATAGGAAAAAAAATAATGTAATGCCTTCTAAACTTTCTGTTATGCTTTCCTTCTGTACTTTTTCAAGGAATATTTATTGAAAATAACATGAAGTTTGAAACTGCAGTCAGAATATAACAGAATGTAGAAAGTTAAGAAGGCATTTTATTGTTTTTTCCTTTATATATATATATATATATATATATATATATATATATATATATGTCACCCTGACCTAATTATGTGAATGTAAGCAATGGCTCATTTTTTGTCCAACATTGGAATAGTATTGCAAGTCATATTTTTTATGAAATTCAGAATTGTTTGCATCAAGTGAAAGTGTAGTCTTATTGAGAACATGTAACCCTATTTCTTCTAAATTTTGTGACTCGTCTGTTCATTTTAGGCAAAACATTACATGTATATAATTCTAGCAGGAATATTGAGTTTCTTTTTTCTCAAGTTGTTAGTCCATCTAATGAACAACATGCTTATATTCCAAAAGGCTTGTAAAGAAATGTAGCATTCTACTTTCAACAGTTCTAATATCTGTCCCAAATTTTAGAAGAATTTGGGTACTGCAGGATTAAAACCAAGAACACCTCAGATGCTATGCTGGGTAACACTGGATAGTTTCATGTTTTTTACTTGGGAAGTACTGTAAGCTTTGTTTTCTGGACCAATGCATCTTTACTGGAATAGGTCTGCAACAACTGTATTAGACAGACATGCATTGTTCTGCAGTAAAATAAGTCATGGACTCTTGATGGGAAAAACTATTCGCAGGGAACAGTGTGAGAAAAGCTTTTAGCTGGGTATAATGTAACGAAAACTGTTTGCATGGAAAAATGTGAGGAAAACTGTTTGCAGGGAGCATGGTGGGCAAAACTTTTGTTAGGGAACACTGGGTTAATCGGAAAACATATGTTGTGTTTGGAACAAATACAATACATATATGTCAGTCTCTTCCAGATTATGTTACTGTGAAGCTCATAATTATACTCTTGCTCATTGTAATCATTAGTGCTGTTTGTGTTCTGAGAAGTTTATGATCCTGGCTATGTAGTAATGCGACTCAGCATGTTATTGCTTCTGGCCAAACCCATCTCTTGCAAAATTCCCCTGTTCAAGGACAACACGTGTTTGGTGACAGATTATTGTGAAAACAGCAGCGTGTAAAATAGAGTGTAGAGCAGTAGTGTTAAGTATCAAAGTGCACATGGCCCACATCTAGTTAATGAACTCCTCATGATTACCTCTGCTATCTGGTGAATGAGCTTCCTTGTCCATTTCCTGAAATTATGAGGTTGAGCCCTGGTGACAGTTTAAATTCACTGAGCTGTTCAGGCCGTCTTAATTTTGTTGTGAAAACCACTTGACTTGGGGCAGTATGACACACAAGTCTGTATGCCACCCTTGGGAACAGTTATCAGTATAATCTCTTCATTATAGTAAATGTAATTACACTGTAATTCATCTTCACTTTGTGGCCCCTCGGATCAAGTTTTAAGGTGTGCATATTTAGCATGGGATATAAAATCTGATTTTGCCTGTTCCTCTACCTCTTCCTGCTTGTTCCTCTACCTTTTCCTGCTCATTAATCTAACACTGCCTGCTTGTTCCTCTATCTCTTCATGCTTGTTCCTTTACCACTTTCTGCTTGTTCCTCGACCTCTTCCTGCTTGTTTCTCTTTCACTTCCTGCTTGATCCTCTACCACTTTCTGCTTGTTCCGCTACCTATTCCTGCTTGTTCCTCTACCTCTTCCTGCTTGTTCCTCTACCACTTTCTGCTTGTTCCTCTACCACTTTCTGCTTGTTCCTCTACCTCCTCCTGCTCGTTCCTCTATCTCTTCCTGCTTGTTCCTCTACCACCTTCTGCTTCTTCCTTTACCACTTTCTGCTTGTCCCTCTACCAAATTCTGCTTGTTCCTTTACCACTTTCTGCTTGTTCCTCTACCACTGTCTGCTTGTTCCTCTACCTCCTCCTGCTCATTCCTCTATCTTTTCCTGCTTGTTCCTCTACCACTTTATGCTTGTTGCTCTACCACTTTCTGCTTGTTGCTCTACCACTTTCTGCTTGTTCCTCTACCTCTTCCTGCTTGTTCCTCTACCACTTTATGCTTGTTCCTCTACCACTGTCTGCTTGTTCCTTTTCCTGCTGGCTCCTCTACCTCTTCCTGCTTGTTCCTCTACCTTTTCCTGCTCATTCCTCTACCTCTTCCTGCTTGTTCCGCTACCACCTTCTGCTTGTTCCCTTACCACTTCCTGCTTGTTCCTCTTCCTGCTTTTTCCTCTACCTTTTCCTGTTCATTCCTCTATGACCTTCTGCTTGTTCCTCTACCTCTTCCTGCTTTTTCCTCTACCTTTTCCTGTTCATTCCTCTATGACCTTCTGCTTGTTCCTCTACCACTTCCTGCTTGTTTCTCTTCCTGCTTTTTCCTCTACTTTTTCCTGCTCATTCCTGTATGACTTTCTACTTGTTCCTCAACCACTTTCTGCTTGTTCCTCTAACACTTCCTGTTCATTCCTCTACCTCTTCCTGCTTGTTCCTCTACCTCTTCCTGCTCGTTCCTCTAACAATTCCTGTTGGTTCCTCTACCTCTTCCTGGTCGTTCCTCTACCACCTTCTGCTTGTTGCTCTACCTCTTCCTGCTGGCTCTTCTACCTCTTCCTGCTTGTTGCTCTACCTCTTCCTGCTTGTTTCTCTAACACTTCCTGTTGGTTCCTCTGCCTCTTCCTGCTTGTTCCTTTACCACTTTCTGCTTGTTCCTCTACCACTTTCTGCTTGTTCCTCTAACACTTCCTGTTCATTCCTCTACCTCTTCCTGCTCGTTCCTCTACCACCTTCTGCTTGTTCCTCTACCTCTTCCTGCTGGCTCCTCTACCTCTTCCTGCTTGTTCCTCAACCTCTTCCTGCTGGCTCCTCTACCACCTTCTGCTTGTTCCTCTACCTCTTCCTGCTGGCTCCTCTACCTCTTCCTGCTTGTTCCTCAACCTCTTCCTGCTGGCTCCTCTACCACCTTCTGCTTGTTCCTCTACCTCTTCCTGCTGGCTCCTCTACCTCTTCCTGGTTGTTCCTCAACCTCTTCCTGCTGGCTCCTCTACCTCTTCCTGCTTGTTCCTCTACCTCTTCCTGCTGGCTCCTCTACCTCTTCCTGGTTGTTCCTCTACCTATTCCTGCTTATTCCTCTACCTCTTCTTGCTTGTTCCTCTACCCCTTCCTGCTCGTTCCTCTACCACCTTCTGCTTGTTCCTCTACCTCTTCCTGCTGGCTCCTCTACCTCTTCCTGCTTGTTCCTCAACCTCTTCCTGCTGGCTCCTCTACCTCTTCCTGCTTGTTCCTCTACCTCTTCCTGCTGGCTCCTCTACCTCTTCCTGCTTGTTCCTCTACCTCTTCCTGCTGGCTCCTCTACCTCTTCCTGCTTGTTCCTCTACCTATTCCTGCTTATTCCTCTACCTCTTCTTGCTTGTTCCTCTACCCCTTCCTGCTCGTTCCTCTACCACCTTCTGCTTGTTCCTCTACCACCTTCTGCTTGTTGCTCTACCTCTTCCTGCTCGTTCCTCTGCCTCTTCCTGCTCGTTCCTCTGCCTCTTCCTGCTTATTCCTCTACCTCTTCCTGCTCGTTCCTCTACCTCTTCCTGGTTGTTCCTCTACCACCTTCTGCTTGTTGCTCTACCTCTTCCTGCTGGCTCCTCTACCTCTTCCTGCTTGTTCCTCTACCTCTTCCTGCTTATTCCTCTACCACCTTCTGCTTGTTGCTCTACCTCTTCCTGCTGGTTTCTCTACTTCTTCCTGCTTGTTCTTCTACCTCTTTCTGCCTAAACTTATGTTAAACAATTGATTTTATTCGGATTTCATGCTGTGGTTGCAATGGGGAATCACCGGGGCATTAGCTGTCCCTCCTACATGTATCTACTGTTTCTCCAGCCTTGTAGCAGGTATCCACCAGGGACATGGTGCTGTGGAGTTTCACCTGAGTGTTAGCTGTCTCTGCTATCTAATGTTTCTCTTGTGTCAGGTATCCACCAGGGACATGGTACTGTGGAGTTTCAACTTAGTGTTAGCTGTCTCTGCTATCTAATGTTTCTCTTGTGGCAGGTATCCACCAGGGACATGGTACTGTGGAGTTTCACCTTAGTGTTAGCTGTCTCTGCTATCTAATGTTTCTCTTGTGGCAGGTATCCACCAGGGACATGGTGCTGTGGAGTTTCAACTTAGTGTTAGCTGTCTCTGCTATCTAATGTTTCTCTTGTGGCAGGTATCCACCAGGGACATGGTGCTGTGGAGTTTCAACTTAGTGTTAGCTGTCTCTGCTATCTAATGTTTCTCTTGTGTCAAGTATCCACCAGGGACATGGTACTGTGGAGTTTCACCTTAGTGTTAGCTGTCTCTGCTATCTAATGTTTCTCTTGTGGCAGGTATCCACCAGGGACACGGTGCTGTGGAGTTTCACCTTAGTGTTAGCTGTCTCTGCTATCTAATGTTTCTCTTGTGGCAGGTATCCACCAGGGACACGGTGCTGTGGCGTTTCACCTGAGTGTTAGCTGTCTCTGCTATCTAATGTTTCTCTTGTGTCAGGTATCCACCAGGGACATGGTACTGTGGAGTTTCAACTTAGTGTTAGCTGTCTCTGCTATCTAATGTTTCTCTTGTGTCAGGCATCCATCAGGGACATGGTACTGTGGAGTTTCACCTGAGTGTTAGCTGTCCCTGCTCCTACCTGTGTGTGGTCAATGACGTGAAGAATAAACTGTATGAGTGTCACTGTCCAATCAACAAAACCCTGGCTAAGGATGGACATACCTGTATAGGTGAGGCAGTTTGAAAAATAATACTGATGATTAAAACTAGAATCCTTGAAGTTCTATAGATTCTGAGCAGTTTGATGTCTGTCTCATAATTTCTGTTTACATATAATACTGCTAAAGCTTTCTTACCTCAGCGATGTAATACATATCGCAATGGGACCAAAAAAATGTTATTCTTAATAATACCAGTTCTTAAAGTTCTCGCATCAGCCTATAACCCTCATCAGGGAATAACATAAGACATCAGTCAAATGTTAAATAAATGATGAACAGTATTTTGCTTGGCATTTAATTTGAGACTGTTTCATTCCTAAATGAAGTAGACATAGTACATGTAAGTAGAATGTAGTAGCTCATGTAGGATTCATTTCTAGCTCAGCTGCCAGCACCCTGACCTGTGACATGTGCCTTTGTATGTTCTCATGTACTCAGTATTAACAGGGAATTGTCCAGGCTAGAGGGGAATTGATTATATTTGTTATAATGTAAAACAAAGGGCAGAACGATTTCTTTAAAAGGTTTGAAATCAACACTGAGTATGTATCAGTTTAGGCTTATGCCCAGGGTTATTAGAGACGTCTGCCAGAATAGTATGAAAATTGCCCTGAAAAGCTCTGAATAAACTACATGACCTTTGTGTATTTCATTTTAAACCAAGTCCCACCTTGAGCTATGAGATCACCCAGGATATGTATTTATTTATTTATTTGATTGTTGTTTTATGCCGTACTCAAGAATATTTCACTTAGACGATGGCAGCCAGCGTTATGGTGGGAGAAAACCAGGCAGAGCCCGGTGGAAACACAGGACCATCCGCAGGTTGCTGGCAGACCTTCCCACATACAGCCGGAGAGTAGGCCAGCATGAGCTTGAACTCACAGTGACTGCATTGTTGAGAGGCTCCTAGGTTATTACGCTGCGCTCGCGACCTAACTGAGCCAAGGGCCCCCCCCCCCCCCCCCCCCAAGTATACATAAGACTTGAATGTGACATGTTCCTGTATTCAGAGTCTAGTTTACTTTACGTTTACTTTTATGAATCCACATAAACATTCTTTAAGTTATTTAAACTTTTTTCCCCCTTTTTCTTTTCATTGTTGAAAGCCATTGCAGACAGCAGCCTCGATGTGGGTCACATCATCATCGTGTGTACAGGAGTTCTCCTTATTCTGATTCTGCTGATTTCTATGGCATATATCAGTAAGTTCTTGTGTCTTCCTTATTCAGAATATTTATTATTGGGACATGTATCACTGCGTTCTCATATCCTCCTTATTGTGGATCTGTCATTTCTATGGCATATATCACTGAGTTCTCATATCCTCCTTATTGTGGATCTGTCATTTCTCTGATGTATATCAGTAAGTTCTCGTATCTTCCTTAATTTGGATCTGTTGTTTCTCTAACATATATCAGTAAGATCTTCCTTAATTTGGATCTGTCGTCTCTGTAGCATATGTCAGTAAATTCTCTTAGCATCCTTAATTTGGATCTGTCGTTTCTCTAACATATATTAGTAAATTCTCCTAGCGTCCTTAATTTGGATCTGTCGTTTCTCTAACGTATGTCAGTAAATTCTGCTAGCGTCCTTAATTTGGATCTGTCGTCTCTCTAACATATATCAGTAAGGTCTGGTATCATCCTTATTCTGTAATTTCTGTGACATATCATTAAGATAACTTGCAACCTCGACAGATGACATCTGCATAGAAAGTCAGTGATGCATTACTTGGAAAAGCCAGGTGTGCAAGAGGGTATTCAATCTTGGTGACAATTTATACAATATCAATACAAATTAAGATGCTGTCAAGAGCGTTGGATAGTATGGATAATTAATTGATGAAACTAAAGTAGTCATATTGTACAAGCTTACACTGAATAACTGATATATGAATTTAGTGCATGTAATCATGGGATCCTCAAATCAGTCTGCCTGTCTGTCTCTCTGTCTGTCAGTCATCCATATTCATGTCCAGGATTTAACTCCAAGTTTTCCATAAAGAGTTGAAATTTTCGGTGAATACATAGATACACAGATGATGATGTGTCGCAACTCACATTTGTTTATTTTCACAGTTGCCATGCTAACCACATAGTCATTTTCCCGTGATCTGTTTATATACTATATAAATGGATATGATTTCATGTCTGGGTTATAACTCCAACTGTTTTCTGCGTGAAGTTTATTTGTGGTGGATACATCAAACACGGATTACGATGTGTTGCGACTCACATTTGTTCATTTCCTCAGTTGTCATGGTTACCAGATCGCCAGTGGTCGCCCGTTTCCCTATATATACTGCATAATTAGATATGTTTTGTTGTCCGGGCTATAACTCCAACTGTTTTCCACGTAGTTTTTGTTTTTGTTGGATACATACATAAACAGATGATAATGTGTCACAACTCACATTTGTCCATTTCTGGTTGTCATGGTTACCAGATTGCCATTTTCTTTATATATACTATGTAAATAGATATGATTTCATGTCCGAGCTACAACTCCAACTGGTTTCCATGCAGAGTTTTAATTTTTGGTAAATACATAGATACACAGATGATGATGTGTAAGGATTCACGTTTGTCCATTTTCGTGGTTGTCATGGATACCAGATATCCATTTTCTTTATACATATATATATATATACCACATAAAGAGAAATGATTTCGTGTCCGGGCTACAACTCCAACTGTTTTCCGCATAAAGTTTTCATTTGTGGTGAACACATTTGTCTACTTAAGCGTTTGTCGTGGTAACCACATACCTGTCATCAGTACCCATAGTGATTCCACTCAGGGGTTATACTCACAACAATGCTGCTGGTATTCTTTTATACATTGTCAACAAAGCATTTGTTAAAACGTACATTGTGTTCACCTGAACACTTAGTTTGTATTGAAAGTTAGAGCAATAATCAGAACATTTTGTGTCAATAACACAGCATCAGAATTTTAATTGTTGTTTGACGGGCACAATAAATCTCCATGTCTCCAGGAGGGTATACAAATAAAAAAATTGTTTTTGCTGTTTTATATTTAGATGATATGAAATTTGAACAACAGGAAAATCATATTAAAATATCAAGATTGGACATAATAAAAAGGTGGATGAATAATTTTTGGTGATTTTTTAGCATCGGCTCGAAATAAAACTGGAGTTTTAATGGAGGCCAATGTGTTTTTCATACCAGCTTTAGGATGCTTTCATACTGACATGTAAAGCAGATCATGTGTTGAATTTGGGTTAAGTATGATGTGTCAGTCATACCTGAAGACATATAGAGGTCTCATGGTAGAACTCATATCGACAGTTAATGTTTAATGGGTTGTTGTGTATGTATAACGTTTCTCTCTGAAAACATTTAAGGTTAATATTACAACATTTTAACAAATATGTTCACATCAGTTCAATTCCGCAGACGGAAACATGCCAGAAAAACCCCACGGGACATATTACCCCCAGTGAGTCTGACTTCTGACCCCACTGACCCATCCCAGAATCAGCGACCTCTTGGGCGGAGGACAGAGGTCAACCTGTACTATGACTTTGTCGGAACAGATATGGTGACACAAGACCTGACTCAGATTCCCCGTGATAACTTGCGGCTCATCAGGTAAAGGTGGTAATATGGTCTGTCACACACTGATATTGATATTGATATGGTCTCTCCTAACTGGAGTGTGATTCTGCATTTTACTGTTATTTATGTAATGGTATGTAAGGTAGATGTACAGTACAGCTGAATCGTAATCTGGGAGACGCATTTAAGGTTTGGATCCAGCTGTACTGTACATATGTACATTTTCTTATTCATGATTGAGCAAGCCATTTAAATTGGTGTTTATTAGTTAGTAGTTGAAAACAAAATCTTTTCTTGAGTTGCAGGCCTCTGGGACAAGGGGCCTTTGGAGAGGTGTACGAAGGCATTTTGACAAACTTTGGTCACGATAAGTGTAATATGTCAGTAGCTGTCAAGGTAAGATATCAGATGTCAAATGTTAAATATTTTGAAAACCTAAATATAGTATTTAAGCCATTTTTTGCCAGAGACAAAGCGTGTGCATACTGCAAAATAATATGTATTAACTGCACCATTCAGTGAACATATTCAAGTACCTTCCGTTTCTGCATGTATTAATTTATGTAATTTGATCACATTCATACACATTTAGTAAGATTTGTAGCTCTAAGCCGTCATTGTCTCTTGTGATCCATGGTGTACCTTGTGCTAAAATATAATTAAAAATTATTTGATGACATGTTGCTTGCTTTCTTAGTGATAAAAGTCAAAAAGAAAAGGTTACAGAAAATGGAAATGGAAAGGTAACAGAAAACTGTGTCCAGAAATATACAAAAAACATTTTTTGGCCTCAAAATTCCATCAATGATTTTCTAAGGTGGGTTTTGGAAACCATATTTTTACACATGAGGGGAGGTATTTTGAGTGCCTAGAAATCTATTGAAGCTTACGAGAATGATTGTTTGATCCGAGAGATCATTTTACAGAAGATAACTATTTTCAAGATGATCCACAGGCAAATAAGAGAAATCCTTATGAAGATAGTAATGTGATAAAAAAAAAATGCAACCATGTTTTATCCTACTTGAAATGCACACCATAGCTTAGACTTTCTAAAAAAAAATTAATGAAAACAATTTTGGACACAGTTTAGCACTTCGAATGACACTGACTGTTCAGTTATGTTTTAATAAGTCCTGGGAAATTGTTGGGTTGCAGACTTTACCGGCCATCAGCACAGACCAAGCCAAACTGGACTTCCTGATGGAGGCTGTCATTATCAGGTATCTGATTTTAAACGCTGCCGGAAATTTGTAATGTTATTGTTTGTTCAACATGTTCGAAGAGCAACAAAAGCCCTTAGCAATAGGGTTAAGTGTAAGTTGCTTTGTATGAGGCACTCAAAAGTACTACACTCTGCTGTGTAATACTTTACATAATAGGGTTGACTGAAGTCTGTCCTTTGTGCATTTCGCATCATATGGTTGCCTGTTGTCCACCCTGTGGACACGTCACACAATAGGATTGACTGTAGTCCACCCTGTGGACACTTCACACAATAGGATTGACTGTAGTGCTATGTGAGCTCATCACACAATAGTGTTGACTTTAGTCTGCTCTGTGAGGACTTCATATAATAGGATTGACTGTAGTCTTCTCTGTGAGGACTGCACACAATAGTGTTGACTGTAGTCCTGTCTGTGCGCACTTACCACAATAGGATTGACTGTAGTGCTCTGTGAGCTCATCACACAATAGTGTTGACTTTAGTCTGCTCTGTGAGGACTTCATATAATAGGATTGACTGTAGTCTGCTCTGTGAGGACTGCACGCAATAGTGTTGACTGTAGTCCCGTCTGTGCGCACTTACCACAATAGGATTGACTGTAGTCCACCCTGTGGACACTTCACACAATAGGATTGACTGTAGTGCTCTGTGAGCTCTTCACACAATAGTGTTGACTTTAGTCTGCTCTGTGAGGACTTCATATAATAGGATTGACTGTAGTCTGCTCTGTGAGAACTGCACACAATAGTGTTGACTGTAGTCCTGTCTGTGCACACTTACCACAATAGGATTGACTGTAGTGCTCTGTGAGCTCATCACACAATAGTGTTGACTTTAGTCTGCTCTGTGAGGACTTCATATAATAGGATTGACTGTAGTCTGCTCTGTGAGGACTGCACGCAATAGTGTTGACTGTAGTCCCGTCTGTGCGCACTTACCACAATAGGATTGACTGTAGTCCACCCTGTGGACACTTCACACAATAGGATTGACTGTAGTGCTATGTGAGCTCTTCACACAATAGTGTTGACTTTAGTCTGCTCTGTGAGGACTTCACACAATAGGATTGACTGGAGTCCACCCTGTGGACACTTCTTTTCATAGGATTGACTGTAGTCTGCTATGTGAGCTCTTCACACAATAGGATTGACTGTAGTTTGCTCTGTGAGGACTTCACACAATAGGATTGACTGGAGTCCACCCTGTGGACACTTCATACAATAGGATTGACTGTAGTCTGCTCTGTGAGGACTGCACACAATAGTGTTGACTGTAGTCCTCTGTGCGCACTTACCACAATAGGGTTGACTGTAGTTCGCCCTGTGAGCTCTTCACACAACAGTGTTGACTGTAGTCTGCTCTGTGAGCTCTTCACACAATAGGATTGACTGTAGTCTGCTCTGTGAGGACTGCACACAATAAGGTTGACTGTAGTCCACTGTGTGTGCACTTACCACAATAGTGTTGACTGTAGTCCACTCAGGAAGCACTTACCACAATAGGGTTGACTGTAGTCCACTCTGGAAGCACTTACCACAACAGTGTTGACTGTAGTCTGCACAGTGAGTGCTTCACACAATAGGATTGACTGTAGTCTGCTCTGTGAGCTCTTCAGACAATAGGGTTGACTGTAGTCCGCCCTGTGAGCTCTTCACACAATAAGGTTGACTGTAGTTCACCCTGTGAGCTCTGCACACAATAGTGTTGACTGTAGTCCGCCCTGTGCGCTCTTCACACAACAGTGTTGACTGTAGTCCGCCCTGTGAGTGCTTCACACAATAGAATAGACTGTAGTCCGCTCTGTGCACACTTACCACAATAGGGTTGACTGTAGCCCGCCCTCTGAGCTCTTCACACAATAGGGTTGACTGTAGTCCACCCTGTGATCTCTTCACACAGTAGTGTTGACTGTAGTCCGCTCTGTGCGCACTTACCACAATAGGGTTGACTATAGTCTGCCCTGTGCACTCTTCACACAACAGTGTTGACTGTAGTCCGCTCTGTGCGCACTTACCACAATAGTGTTGACTGTAGTCCGCCCTGTGCGCTCTTCACACAACAGTGTTGACTGTAGTCCGCTCTGTGCGCACTTACCACAATAGTGTTGACTGTAGTCCGCCCTGTGCGCTCTTCACACAACAGTGTTGACTGTAGTCCGCCCTGTGGACACTTCATACAATAGGATTGACTGTAGTCTGCTCTGTGAGCTCTTCACACAATAGTGTTGACTGTAGTCCGCTCTGTGTGCACTTACCACAATAGTGTTGACTGTAGTCCACTCTGTGTGCACTTACCACAATAGTGTTGACTGTAGTCCACTCTGGAAGCACTTACCACAACAGTGTTGACTGTAGTCCACCCTGTGAGCTCTTCACACAATAGGGTTGACTGTAGTCCGCTCTGTGAGGACTTCACACAATAAGATTGACTGTTTTCCACTGCCTGTGTAAGCAGTTCATACAGCAGGATTGACAGTTGGAGTCCCAGTAAACACATGTTAATAGGATTGAGTGGTATCTTTTGTAAACAAATTCCTGGAAAAGTATTGAAGGACAAGTAATCTTCTCAGCTAATAAATGTGTCACAGTAGGGTTAACTTAAAAGGGAAGAAAAACGAAATGGAAGCATCAACCTAGGTTAACCAGTGAAAACCACATATGCCAACTGTTAAACTATATTTATTTTCACTGAAAAAAATGCAGTCAAATATGTGAAGGGCTTTTTGGACAGCTCTGATTTGTCGATGAGTTCACAGAAGTCTTCCTTGTGTGTTGTATTCATATTCAGGTATCCACACAGCTTCACGGACTTACGCGTTTAAACAGCAGCAGTTAATGGGGTTGTAACACAGCTTATTGATTAACATGGTTAACATGGGTGCACTACCTTACTATGGCAGCAGTGTTGAGATTCCAGTAAACCGTTGTGCTGTTATGCTGTTAAAGGGGCTGTCTGTGCTCCTGTGCCTCTATAACAGCCAAGGGTCATACACATGGCAAAATGATATCTTTGTGCTCTTAGCCATGAGGACTTAAAATACAGAGAATAATGTTGCTGAAGGCATGAAGTCCTTTTGTTAGCGTGAAGGCATGGCAGATGAAGGAAAGGCAGATGTCAGTACAGTATTTAAAATAAAACCCTCACACAGTACAGTAATGTATGTAACATTTTCCATGGTTAGTCCAGTGTTCAGTTTGTTTATGAACTATATATAGGACCATGTGTATTTGATCGCTTCGGTGGCCTTTTGGTTAGTGTGTCGAAGTCAGGAGACCTGAGAATCAAACCAGGGTGGGGTCATACCAAAGTCTTCAAAAATGATACTGGCCCTGTGTGAGTATAATGTGACTAGGTGGGGTGTTATTTTGGTGTCTTTGGCATGATACTTCAGTGGCGGCAACACTTCGGCAGCATGGACTCACCTGCTTGTGCCAAAAGAAGACACATAATGACTTCTCCTCATAAAATGGCTGAAAACTGTTAAGTATGACGTTAAACCCTAAGCATATATACATACATTTGGTCAGCATTATTCCCCCATTTACATTACTGTCATTCTTCATACTTTTCGCATGTTTGCAAGGTTTTTGTCAAAGCATATTCTGAGGGCATTATTTTGTGTTGACTGATAAGATTAAAAATATGCAAAATTGCACTGAAGGCTTTTCTTTCATTTGTGAAGAGGTTGAGGAACTAGGGTAAAGAGCCAGTAACTGGTTGCTGAGGTAAAGTACCTAAATTTCAGAATCTGAAAAACAGGTAGTGTTGATATGATCAGTGATCACCTCCATATTTGATTAAGCGTTGTGGAACATAAAACCTCGTTCACACGAGTAATTTTTATCCTCAGGTGTGGTATATTGCAATTGATAAATAAAAATAAATTATATTTGGATACAAGGATCAGGTACAAGGCTCTGAAGTAATGAATCGTTCAGTGTTTAATCAGTCCACAAGATTGTAGATTTCATTGTTACACTGATGGAAATGCATAGCTTATCTCAAAGAAAATTTGCATGGCTCAACATAAATGTGCATGTGTGGAGGGGTTTTACCTAATGAGGAAGTGGTCGGTAATGGGGGGTCTTCCACCACCCTGTTTCCCCAGCTTGTTGGGAAATTAAGTTATGGGATCAGCACTGTGTATTATACCCCCACTCAACGAGGTTAGGGGAGGAGGGGTATACTGGAATCCCCCTGTCTGTTTGTCTGTCTGTGGACTCAGCTTTGTCCTTGCATCTCCTCCCAAAATACTGCACCGATTTTGATGAAACATAGCATGCTTGCATAAGTGTAATGGCAATCAAGCCATTATTCTCAAAATTACCTCCATTTAGGACTTTGCGTAGTAGTGCTTGTCCCTGTATTCAGATTTTGTCATGCAACTCTTACTAAAGTACGAAACCTACTTCCATGAAACTTGGCATACATCTTCCATATAATCTAAATTTTTGCACACTTAAGTTTTAATTACAGTCGGGCAATTATTTTCATAATGACTTCCGTTCAGATAGTTGATGTACAGGGTATTCTCTTCTGATTATTATATTTCTCCATTCAAACTGGATGTAGCGGTAGTGCAATCAGTGGCCACCACAAATGGCCAATAAAACAATTCATATGAAGCCAAACTAAGCAACATGATGTCCTGCAATTTCTTTTAAGGTTTTCTTCGTTTCCTTTCTTTTGTTTTTTGAAAATGTTCGGGGATGGAAGGGGGAACATGCAGATTCTATATATATATATATATATATATATATATAATCTTTATATCTTTCAAACTTTATAATGCTGTTTTTAGTGTTATGCTATATTTTATGTATATTTTAACACTGAAGACCCTTCCACAATATTTTCTATATATTATTGTTTTGTGTATGAAGGTCTTGGGGAAGAACAGTTCCATTGTATTAAATTGACTGAGTTACTTGCAGTAAATAGGTATATTACTATTATTATTATTATTATTATATGGTTTGTAGGAACACAATTTTGTGTATACTGTGTGTCACCTAAGGTTTATAGAATTTTTAAAAGGATTAACTTCTTATGGGAAAAACTAGTGTTGGCAGCAAAAGTATCATTTCATAACAAATCTTTATTTCCTTCTTAAATGGCATTTTTACATACCAAATTTTAAGTTAAATACATTTATCATTTTTAAACTCTGAGTGGAGTGAGTGCTTTCTACAAGTGAATGTTTTCAGGATTTATCTAGAATCGAGATTTTTTTAAACTCAGTATAATTTTAATTTCCTTGATGAAGTATTAGACGTTTACTAGATGTGCATTTTATTTCACCATCTCCAATTTGAACAGTTCCCTACTTTCATCTGTACCCATTGTCAAGTCTTCAGAAATACCCCATGCTACACAAAACCATACAAATCTACTTAGTTTTCACACCCGATCTTCATAGGTTAGATGTGGAGGCTGCTCTCCTTGATGTGGCAGTAAACAAGGCTGATCTAAACTAACTTAAGGGCAGCATGGCAAGGTGCCCATCTGAATTCTTGCTGGAAATTCAGGTTTTACATTGAGACTTTTTTTTAATCCCCAAACTTAAGAGCTCCATTTTGTTGTTATTACATTTCTCACAGAGCAATAGGGGTGCTTAATCCCTTGTGAATGCTGTTGTTGGCGGCGAAGAAAATCATGTTTCAGGATAATAGGATGGAACAGTGTTTTATAATCTTTAATCCCCACATCTACAGGTAGTTCTTACATCTGCCTGAAGGCCTTGTATGGTTTTTTGGATTTTTTGTAGGTAAAAGGCAGTAAAATTCAAAGTACAACTTCTCTTACCCCTCATACATTAGATTCTAAGAACATGTACATGTTTTATACAAGCTTAATGGACTTTAATTTCGAGTTAAAAACATTCGGAAAGCAGAGATATATTGAAGTGAATATCTGATTACTAGTATTCACAGAAACATTCACAAATAACTTGCTCTTTTTTTCCGGGATTGAATTAAACCTTTAAGAGGCTTTTGCTCAGAGTCCTTGAAAACTTTGGAGTGACAGAATTTTAGCTGCTGTAGTTGTGTGTGCTATTGGATGCCAGGTTTAGAAGTGTACAATGTATACCCTATGTTGTTCATTGCATTAAGTTGGATACATTGTCTTCCTTTTACTATACAGCAAATTCCAGCATCCAAATATCGTCCAGTTTATTGGGATCTGTATGGACAAGCACCCGGGGTTTATCATACTGGAGCTGTTAGAGGGAGGAGATTTGAAGACGTTTTTGAGAGAGTCAAGGAGAAAAGCTGTAAGTAGTCTGTAGTCATGGTAGTCATTCCATGATCATGAACAAATATACTGTCTGTCATGTGAAATGATAAGGACATAAGTGGATGCAGTATTTCTTATACATACTCTAATTCGTCAACCTTTTTGCATGTTTGCAAGTTGTATTCAAACATATTCTCTAGGCATTACTCTGTGTGAAGTGATATACTTTTTGTGAAGCCCTGAAGTTTTGTGAAGGTAAAAATGTGCATAATTTGCTATGAAAGTTGCTCTTTTTGATATGAAAATTTGAGGAATTAGGGTATTGTTTTAATTTTAACTTACTTTCTTACTTTTTAAGTACATGTAATGGTAATCTCCTCCACGGTATAAAATACAACTTGATTTGGTTTGAATGCCTATAGTGGGATGTGGAGATAGCAGGTTTTTGATGAGTGTATTTTCTCCCCAGGATGTACCTTGTCCCCTTACAGTGGCTGACTTGTTAAAGCTGGCTCTAGATATAGCAAATGGATGTAAACACTTGGAGCAAGATCATTTTATACACAGGTAGCTATGTACACTTAATGCAACAGACAATCTAGTCTATATTCTGGTAGGTAACAGCGGATCTTTCAGACATTGCTGATTTTTCCTATGATCATTGGTGTTTGTTTTCCCATTTTAACACCATAATGGTGGTTGCATTCATGGTGGTGAGTGCTCCCCATTTTGATGCTGAGTTTCCTCACATTGGTGCTGGGTGTTCCTCACATTGGTGCAGGGTGTTCCTCACATTGGTGCTGGGTGTTCCTCACATTGGTGCAGGGTGTTCCTCACATCGATGCTGGGTGTTCCTCACATTGGTGCTGCATTTTCCCCACATTGGTGCTGGGTGTTCCCCACATTGGTGCTGGGTGTTCTCCACATTGGTGCAGGGTGTTCTCCACATTGGTGCAGGGTGTTCCTCACATTGGTGCTGGGTGTTCCTCACATTGGTGCTAGGTGTTCCTCACATTGGTGCTGGGTGTTCCCCACATTGGTGCAGGATGTTCCCCACATTGGTGCTGTGTGTTCCTCACATTAGTGCAGGGTGTTCCTCACATTGGTGCTGGGTGTTCCTCACATTGGTGCTGGGTGTTCCCCACATTGGTGCAGGATGTTCCCCACATTGGTGCAGGGTGTTCCCCACATTGGTGCTGTGTGTTCTTCACATTGGTGCTGAGTGTTCCCCACATTGGTGCTAGGTGTTCCTTACATTGGTGCAGGGTGCTCCCCACATTGGTGATGAGTGTTCCCCACATTGGTGCAGGGTGTTCCCCACATTGGCACTGGGTGTTCCTCACATTGGTGCTGGTTGATTTTCACATCGGTGCTGGGTGTACCTCACATATGTTCTGGGTGCGCCTCACATTGTTGCAGGGTGTTACCCACATTGGTGCAGGGTGTTTTTCACATTGGTGCAGGGTGTTCCCCACATTGGTGCTGGGTGTTCCTCACATTGGTGCTGTGTGTTCCTTACATTGGTGCTGGGTTGTCCTCACGTTGGTGCTGGGTTGTCCTCACATTGGTGCTGCATGTTCCTCACATTGGTGCTGGGTGCTCCTCACATTGGTGCAGGGCATTCCCCACATTGGTACTGAGTGTTCCTCACATTGGTGCTGAGTGTTCCCCACATTGGTGCAGGGTGTTCCTCACATTATTGCAGGGTGTTCCCACATTGGTGCTGTGTGTTCCTCACATTGGTGCTGTGTGTTCCTTACATTGGTGCTGGGTTGTCCTCACATTGATGCTGGGTCTTCTTCTCCTTGATGCTGTATGCTCCTCAGATTGATGCAAGGTGTTCCTTACATTGGTGCAGGATGTTCCCCACATTGGGGCTTGGTGTTCCTCACATTGGTGCTGCGTGTTCCTTACATTGGTGCTGGGTTGTCCTCACATTGATGCTGGGTCTTCTTCCCCTTGATGCTGTATGCTCCTCAGATTGATGCTGGGTATTCCTCACATAGATGATCGATGCTCCTCACATTGATGGTGGGTGCTTCTCACATTGATGATGAGTGTTGCTCACATTTGTGTTGGATGCTCTCCACTTTAATGATGGGTGCTCTTCATATTGATGGTTGGTGCTCCTCCCATTGGTGGTGGATGCTCTTCACATTATAGGTGGGTGCTCTTCACATTGGAGGTGGGTGCTCTTCACATTCGAGGTGGATGCTCCTCACATTGGCAGTTGGTGGTCCTCACATTCGAGGTGGATGTTCCTCACATAGGTGGTGGACAGTTGGTGCTCCTTACATTGGTGGTGAGTATTCCTCATGTCGATGATGACATGACAGTTGGTGCCCCTTACAGTGATAGTGGATGCTCCTGACATTGATGGTGGGTACTCCTCACGTTGGTGCTGGGTGTTCCTGACATCGATGGTGGGTGCTCCTCACATTGGTGATGGATTTTCCTCACATTGGTGGTGTGTTCCTCATATTGGTGGAGGATGCTCCTTACCTTGATGGTGGATGATGTTCCTCACATTGATGATGACTTCTCCTTACATGAATGGTAAGTGTCCCTCTTGTCGATGGTGGATGCTCCTCACATGGGCAGTTGGTGTTCCTCACATTGGAGGTGGATGTTCCTCATGTCATGTTATTAAATTGACAGTTGGTGCTCTTTGGAGAGCATTGGAGGTGATTGTTCTTCACATTACTGGCATGTGCTCCTGGCATTCATGGTGGATGCTCCTCACAATGATGATGGGTGTTTCTCACATTGAAAGTTGGTTCTCCTCACATTGTTGGTGAGTGCCCCTCACTCTGATGATGGCTGCTCTCATATTACAGATAATGATGGGCCATAACATTTTGCCATTCCTCTATACCGCTAATGGCGCCTCTATGTATCTATGTTGGTTGTTCCACACAGCTTGTGAAGTTCCTCCATGTATTTGTGATGATGGTTGTTCCACATACCTCCTGCAGTTCCTCCATGTATTTGTGATGATGGTTGTTCCACATACCTCCTGCAGTTCCTCCATGTATTTGTGATGATGGTTGTTCCATACACCTTGTGAAGTTGTGATGATTGTTATTCCACACACCTTGTGAAGTTCCCCCTTTTATTTGTGATGATGGTTGTTCCACACACTTTGTGAAGTTCCTCCTTGTATTTGTGATGATGGTTGTTCCACACACCTTGTGAAGTTCCTCCTTGTATTTGTGATGATGGTTGTTCCACACACCTTGTGAAGTTCCTCCTTGTATTTGTGATGATGGTTGTTCCACACACCTTGTGAAGTTCCTCCATGTATTTGTGATGATGGTTGTTCCACACACCTTGTGAAGTTCCTCCATGTATTTGTGATGATGGTTGTTCCATACACTTTGTGAAGTTCCTCCTTGTATTTGTGATGATGGTTGTTCCATACACCTTGTGAAGTTCCTCCTTGTATTTGTGATGATGGTTGTTCCACACACCTTGTGAAGTTCCTCCTTTTATTTGTGATGATGGTTGTTCCACACACCTTGTGAAGTTCCTCCTTGTATTTGTGATGATGGTTGTTTCATACACCTTGTGAAGTTCCTCCTTGTATTTGTGATGATGGTTGTTCCACACACCTTGTGAAGTTCCTCCTTTTATTTGTGATGATGGTTGTTCCACACACCTTGTGAAGTTCCTCCTTTTATTTGTTATGATGGTTGTTCCACACACCTTGTGAAGTTCCTCCTTGTATGTGTGATGATGGTTGTTCCATACACCTTGTGAAGTTGTGATGATTGTTATTCCACACACCGTGTAAAGTTCCTCCTTTTATTTGTGATGATGGTTGTTCCACACACCTTGTGAAGTTCCTCCTTGTATTTGTGATGATGGTTGTTCCACATACTTCCTGCAGTTCCTCCATGTATTTGTGATGATGGTTGTTCCATACACCTTGTGAAGTTGTGATGATTGTTATTCCACACACCGTGTGAAGTTCCTCCTTTTATTTGTGATGATGGTTGTTCCACACACCTTGTGAAGTTCCTCCTTGTATTTGTGATGATTGTTGTTTCACACTTTGTGAAGTTCCTCCATGTATTTGTGATGATGGTTGTTCCACACACCTTGTGAAGTTCCTCCTTGTATTTGTGATGATTGTTGTTTCACACCTTGTGAAGTTCCTCCATGTATTTGTGATGATGGTTTTTCCACATGCCTTGTGCAGTTCCTTCGTTTATTTTTGATGATGGGTGTTCCACATGGCTTGTGCAGTTCCTCTGTATATTTGTAATGATGATTGTTCAACACACTTTGTGAAGTTCCTCCATGTATTTGTGATGATTGTTGTTTCACACTTTGTGAAGTTCCTCCTTGTATTTGTGATGATTGTTGTTTCACACTTTGTGAATTTCCTCCATGTATTTGTGATGATGGTTGTTCCACACATCTTGTGAAGTTCCTCCATGTATTTATGATGATGGTTGTTCCACACATTTTGTGAAGTTCCTCCATATATTTGTGATGATTGTTGTTTCACATTTTGTGAAGTTCCTCCATGTATTTGTGATGATGGTTGTTCCACACATTTTGTGAAGTTCCTCCATGTATTTATGATGATGGTTGTTCCACACATTTTGTGAAGTTCCTCCATGTATTTGTGATGATTGTTGTTTCACACTTTGTGAAGTTCCTCTATGTATTTGTGATGATGGTTGTTCCATACATCTTGTGAAGTTCCTCCTTGTATTTGTGATGATTTTGAACTTCACACTTTGTGAAGTTCCTCCTTTTATTTGTGATGATGGTTGTTCCACACATTTTGTGAAGATCCTCCATGTATTTATGATGATGGTTGTTCCACACATTTTGTGAAGTTCCTCTATGTATTTGTGATGATTGTTGTTTCACACTTTGTGAAGTTCCTCCATGTATTTGTGATGATGGTTTTTCCACACATTTTGTGAAGTTCCTCCATGTATTTGTGATGATTGTTGTTTCACACTTTGTGAAGTTCCTCCATGTATTTGTGATGATGGTTGTTCCACACACCTTGTGAAGTTCCTCCTTGTATTTGTTATGATGGTTGTTCCACACACCTTGTGAAGTTCCTCCTTGTATTTGTGATGATTGTTGTTTCACATTTTGTGAAGTTCCTCCATGTATTTATGATGATGGTTGTTCCACACATTTTGTGAAGTTCCTCCATGTATTTATGATGATTGTTGTTTCACATTTTGTGAAGTTCCTCCATGTATTTATGATGATGGTTGTTCCACACATTTTGTGAAGTTCCTCCTTGTATTTGTGATGATTGTTGTTTCACATTTTGTGAAGTTCCTCCATGTATTTATGATGATGGTTGTTCCACACACCTTGTGAAGATCCTCCTTGTATTTGTGATGATTGTTGTTTCACACTTTGTGAAGTTCCTCCATGTATTTGTTATGATGGTTGTTCCACACATTTTGTGAAGTTCCTCCATGCATTTGCCCTGTACTATGATAGTGATGGTTACATAGAGCTCCAGAATTTTAGTGGCTGTAAAACCATTTCAGTTTGGTTATTAAAATGTCCAAATGTGCTGAAAATGGAAAAATGTTCTGTATTAAAGGCCTCTGAAGAAAGAAAGAAATCAGTTTTTGTTTTGTCTCATCATTGGTTGAAAGAGAAACCTGAATGCCAATTTCTCCTTGGGTCTAAATGATAGACTTGATAGAGGTCAAACAGTTATGTTGAACATCCATTAGAAAATTGTCAATAATAATTTATTTCACCTGAAGTTTCAGAAGCAAATAAGGCCCTAAAGTTATACTTTTGATGCCAACATTTAAACTTTTCTGATAAGAAGTTAATCAAAACACTAAGTGACCCTATACGTGGATGAGTAAGTAAGAATCAAGCAAAATATGTTACCTTAAATATGCTTTAGGTGAAATTCAGTACATGGAAAACTACCAAGTTCATATGCAATCACATCTACATTGCTTGTGGATTCCATTAACAGAGATATTGCTGCCAGGAACTGTCTGCTGACATCTAAGGGTTCTGGCAGAGTGGCCAAAATTGCAGATTTTGGAATGGCCAGAGACATATACAGGTATGTAATATGTATGTGTAACCATGGTAATTGTCACCCTGGGGCAGCCTGGGTTAAGCCAGACAGTGTGAATGTTGTGACCTAATTCGCTAGAGATAATTAAATGATGCCTTGGTAATGAGTCTGGCTCCAGCTTTGATTTAGTTCTGATGTCCAGTATGTGCCTGCAAGACTTGCCTAAAATTTATCACAGATTTTGTTTTACTAGTGTGAGGAACTAGTTACTTCCTCATAACTTTCGTCAGAATCCAATACATAAGTAAGACAAAATGTCATGACATTTAATGATGCCATGTCCTTTATGTCCTTAGGCACACTGTATTTGGAGTGTGAAAGTTTTCCCCCCAATAAGTTTGGCCCTTAAGTGGCATTGCTGGTCAAATCACCTATATTCACCTGGTCAAAGCACATATTAACCTGGTCAAATCACGTATATTCACCTGGTCAGATCACCTGTATTCACCAGAATACAGCTAGCTCTTGACCAATGAATTTGCATCACTGAATTACGCTGAGTGGTTTGTGTGGTTATTGGAGTGATGTGACGCCGTCTCCCCCTTTCTTTGACAGGTTTCTTCCATTCATTATAACCCCAAACCCCAATATTTGGTGGGAGACATTGCCTCTGTCCTCCTGCTCATTTCCAGGCTTGTTGACCCGACTGCCAAAGTGTATATTGGTTAAATTCTTACCATCTTATCTTTAAACATCGGCCTTTTCCAAGATGACATTAGCATTTTGTGGAATGTTGGCACCATTGCCAATTTAAACATTTTTACACAAGAGCACTAAGTTTATAGAATTATGGAATCCTAATTTGATTATTGTCTGCTACCGTATTTCCGCAGCCTTTTCGCCAGCAGCAAGCAGTAAACCTTACAAAGAAGTCAGGGTTGAATGCATGACAGAAAAATGAGGAGATTGGGTGTAATCCTGTTCCTGTAAGACACACGTCATGCACTGCAGGAAGTCTGACATGTGTAAACCCCTATGTGCCGAGAGACCCGGTATCAACAGCATCTGACAGTCAGCCAGCACAGCGATGTGCGGGTGACTATATGTTTGGAAGTAGATGACAAATACTGGTCACTCTTTATAATATTTACCAGAAATGTCAAGTCCAAAAATATTACAAACAACAGGTGGTTGCTGTGTTCATTTCTGGCCATAGTAATCGTATATTCTGGTGGTTGCATCAGTATACTGGAGTAGCGCTATGAGACTGCTGTCGAGCGCTATGAGACTGCTGTCGAGCGCTATGAGACTGCTGTCGAGCGCTATGAGACGGCTGTCGAGCACTATGAGACGGCTGTCGAGCACTATGAGACGGCTGTCGAGCACTATGAGACGGCTCTCGAGCGCTATGAGACGGCTGTCGAGCGCTATGAGACGGCTGTCGAGCGCTATGAGACGGCTCTCGAGCGCTATGAGACTGCTGTCGAGCACTATGAGACGGCTGTCAAGCACTATGAGACGGCTGTCGAGCGCTATGAGACGGCTGTCGAGCACTATGAGACAGCTGTCGAGCACTATGAGATGGCTGTCGAGCACTATGAGATGGCTGTCGAGCGCTATGAGACGGCTCTCGAGCGCTATGAGACGGCTGTCGAGCGCTATGAGACAGCTGTCGAGCGCTATGAGACTGCTGTCGAGCACTATGAGACGGTTGTCGAGCGCTATGAGACGGCTGTCGAGCACTATGAGACGGCTGTCGAGCACTATGAGACGGCTGTCAAGCACTATGAGACGGCTGTCGAGCGCTATGAGACGGCTGTCAAGCACTATGAGACAGCTGTCGAGCACTATGAGACGGCTGTCTTGCTCCAAAATTCACACCAGCATACATCAAGTTCAAGACATTTATTTCTTCTTTAACACAGCATGTATATAGAATTACCTGTGGCATATGACTGTCATCCCGTAAAACAACAGAGTGATGTGCTGATGGGGGATCTTTAGCAGGATGTGGAGATTAAGACAGACTTGTTAATCAAAGGCAGGGTTAAACACTCATCTGTAATGTATTTCACTTCTGAAAAGCTCACTCTTTATGCTTGGACTTGTTCTTCTTTTCCTCAGAACATTGTTACAAGATGCATGCAGAAGGAAAAGGTTCTAAACTGATAATCAAAGCACATTTAACAATGTTTGTCCCTTTCTTAAATGTTAATGTTTGAATTTTAAATTTGTGATTTTTTTATGCCTGTGTACATTGAACAAAAAATTGTCAAGGACAAGCCTCCACTTACCAAAACTTGGCTAGGTTTTACTTGTTTGTTCTCATCAGAAAATTAATTTTAACCCAGTGTACATACATGTACACGTCTTCACACTTTACCAATGTAGGCTCTGATGAACTAACAATAGGCTAACATTCTTAGTGTGAAAATTTGAAGGAGGCTTCAATCTACAACTGAACGAGTGTATTCAAATTTAAACAGCGGAGTGGTATTGATATGCAAATCACACGTTTGCTAAAATCAAGCATGGTTTGTAGGACGTCAATCACAGCAATAGACCTGATCCGAATACCTGTTGTTTTGTACATGCATTAAATGTTGTGAACATCATTATTACCAGTACAGGACTATATGATGGTTTTACTGAAATGGTTTAGTATCAAAAACAAACTCTAAAATCATTATTGAAAGTCATTATCATCACTAGGTACCTGACAATATGTAAAATTTTGAACTCTCGTTATCTAGTCTAGATTTGACGAGAGATTTCACAATTAATCTGGATCCAACAGGATAAAATAAGTTTATCTGATTGGTCAATGTAGATGTCTGCAAGCTGTCAGACAATTTGGCACACATTTCCAGAAAATGTGATGAGGAATGGCAATAGCCTTTCACCAATACAATGTTTAAAATTGTTGCAATATGAAGCTGTTAATGGGCATCCTATTTCACACGTGCGAACACATTGTTCTACCCGTGCACACTGAGTTTATTATTGCCATTGTCTGAAGTCTTCCCGCCATAATGCTGACCGCCGATATACAAGTGAAATATTCTTGAGCACTGGATAAATTACCACCAATACGTTTGACAGTTTTTATTATGCTGGTCGGAGATAGGTATAAGCCACATTGTATATTAAAAAATTAGTTCCACGAATAAAGCTGACAGCAGATTTAACAATGTACTACCATACCAAGCATCCAGGTGTGTCTGCTTGGCAGGTCAGTGCATCCTTAAATCAGTTAAGCCACATTCATGTGGCTAGGTAGAAAACATGCTCTTCATGGAGGGGTTAGCAAGTTTACTGCTGTTAGATAAGTGTTGGTATAGAAAGCTGACCTTCATTTCACTGATTTGGAATCCTGATTGGGGCACTCAGCATCGTGCGACGGCCGTTTTAAGACTTAACTACTGATTAACTTATGGCACATCACGGTGGGAATTTGGGAGAATTTCATGAAATTGTATATTTAATTGGATAGCTGAGCAGTTTTTAAGTTTAGTCATACCACTTTGCACCGTCATACCACTTTGTACCGTTAGAACTGGGCGCCTGCGCCCTAGCCTATAGCCCTATGAGCATTGTTTATACCCACATCACCCATTGCGCTGCCTGCTGCTAAGTGACCAGTGGTGTGAAAACAAGTTAGTCCCACATGCAGCTACTCGCGGCATGGGCTTTTATGTTCGTATCGGTCAGGGCAATGTTGTAGAGTTGTGATGTCACGCAGCAAGCTGAACTCAGCTCCTTGCTAAAATCCTACTCAGGTCAAGTTCGGCTGATAGCAGGAAGGATAATCATGGTAGTGACCACAGGCAACAAGATAATCAAGAAGTTATATATAATAAGGGACCACACTTGTACATTTACGATTTAAATGCTCTCTAGGATTATGGATAAAATATAATTCCCTGTTGAAAAGACCTCTCTGAAGCCCTTAAATTTACATTAAATATAGAAGCAAAAACTTCTGTAAGGAAACCGTTCAGGGCCATTTCTATACCTGTTACTTGTGGATGTATTTGCAGGGCTGACTACTACAAGAAGGGTGGAAGAGCCATGTTACCTGTCAAGTGGATGCCACCAGAAGCCTTTATGGATGGGATCTTCACCTCAAAAACTGATGTTTGGTAAGCAGCTCATTATCGAATGTTTGTCATGCTGAGCTGTCAGCCAGCCCTGGACCAATCAGTCTGGGACCAATCAGTCTGGGACCAATCAGCCCTGGACCAATCAGTCTGGGACCAATCAGTTTGGGACCAATCAGCCCTGGACCAATCAGTCTGGGACCAATCAGTCTGGGACCAATCAGCCCTGGACCAATCAGTCTGGGACCAATCAGGGTGCAAGTTTGAATCCTGCTATCTCAGAATCATCTATTGCTGAAAATCAGGAGGGGAACTGGACCTTGGACTAGCGGTTAGAGGTGCTTGCTTATCTTTCAATCTCAAGGATACACACGGTGTAATTTTAAACTCAACCATGGACAACGAATTTGAAGATTCCCCCACTAAGTTGTCAGCAATGCTTCTGTGGCTTTTTGTTTAGTATATCAACTGTTGGAACATCTGCCACTAGTATTATGTGCATATTTATATATTTATATCACATGTGGAAAATTTCATCAAAGGTTGGTGGTGTATGCCAGACATTCCACTCATGAAATGCCTGCAATCGCATAAGTGTTGAGTAAGGTATTAAACAACAATAAGATGAATAAGTAAATGAAGTCAGAAGACTAGCCATGTACATGTAACCAACATACAGAGCAGTCCAGGTTGTACCTACTTTCCTCTTCCGATAAACTTCATGGGCCTTCAGCGGCAGAATGGTTAGCATGCTAGCACAGCCCAGTGATTCAGGAGTCAGCTCATGCTGGCCTCCAGTCCGGTGGAAGGTGGGCCTGTCAGCAATCTGTAGATGGTCATAGGTTTCCCGCTGACTCTGCCTGATTTCCTCCCACCTGGCCGTCGTCATCAGTATACATGGAATATTCTTAAGTATGTCATAATACACCAATCAGATAAATAAATAGATAATTTCACAGCAGAAGATTGCAAGCAATGTTAACGATGGTATTGAAGTGAAAGCTAGTTGACATTGTGCCTTTCTACTGATGGTAGTTTTTGTACCAGATGTAAATGTAAATTCTGAAATGTGTACACACATGCCTCTGGGAGTTATTCCCCCTGTTTTGACTGGTCACAGTCTTGACTGTAGCATTGCAGCTTCTCCCAGCGTCACTTCTAGTCATCCCATGTCGTCTCTAAACCTTCAGGTCGTTTGGTGTGTTATTGTGGGAGGTGTTCTCCATGGGCCTGATGCCCTACCCTGGCCGTAGTAACCAGGACGTGATGGAGTTTGTGACGGGGGGAGGCAGGATGGACCCACCTGACAAATGTCCACCGCCTGTGTAAGTAAACTAGGACAAGCTGCACACTCAGACTATCTCTGTCGGGATATTTAATGCACAATTCAGGAAGATTTCATTATTAAGACTAAAGTATAGTGAGATTAATTGTCGTGCATTTTAGAATGTTTTGTGCCAGGAATGGTGGTTCAAATGTACTTGTGAGGTAAAGTTAGTAACTTGTGAGGGAATATCGGTAACTTGTGAGGACAACTTGTGAGGGAAAGTTATTTGGTATTTTGTGTGGGAAAGTCAGTAACTTCTGAGGGAAAGTTAGTAAGCTGTCAAAGATCGGATTCTAGGCATAACCACCATACATTGTACACATTATGATGTCCTGTGTTTTAGGTATGACATTATACTGTCCTGTGTTTAAGGTGTCACATTATACTCTCCTGTGTTTTAGGTAGGATATTATACCGTCCTAAGTTTTTGGTATGACATTATACTGTCCTGTGTTTTAGGTATGACATTATACTGTCCTGTTTTTTAGGTGTGACATTATACTGTCCTGTGTTTTAGGTATGACATTATAATGTCCTGTGTTTTAGATATGACATTATACTGTCCTGTGTTTTAGATGTGACATTATACTGTCCTGTGTTTTAGATATGACATTATACTGTCCTTTGTTTTCAGGTATGACATTATACTGTCCTGTGTTTAAGTTATGACATTATACTGTCCTTTGTTTTTAGGTGTGACATTATACTGTCCTTTCTTTTCAGGTATGACATTATACTGTCCTGTGTTTTAGGTGTGACATTATACTGTCCTGTGTTTTAGATATGACATTATACTGTCCTTTGTTTTCAGGTATGACATTATACTGTCCTGTGTTATTAGGTGTGACATTATACTGTCCTGTGTTTTAGATATGACATTATACTGTCCTGTGTTTTAGGTGTGACATTATACTGTCCTGTGTTTTAGATATGACATTATACTGTCCTTTGTTTTCAGGTATGACATTATACTGTCCTGTGTTTTAGGTGTGACATTATACTGTCCTGTGTTTTCAGGTATGACATCATGATGTCCTGTTGGCATGTGTTACCAGAAAGACGGCCTTCTTTTCCCACTTTGATAAAAAGACTTCTATCCTGTCTTCAGGTGAGCTCACTGCCAAATGATGGGTAGAGTTAATCTACATGTACGTACCATGGCCCTGTGAAATGAAAACATACTATTTCCTAGTTACTCCAAATCATTCTGCGTGGTTGGGTTCATTAGGATCAACAAAAGCTGAGATCATATCAGTTCAGTTACCCTCATCCAAACTTTGCCTGTGTTGTAGTGAGCGTCCGTCTGTCTAGCCCCACATCAATCCGTTTATGTGTTCTTGTAGCCATGTTTACGAAACTTGGGCCTCCACTATTCAGTCATTTTGGGATCATTTGTTAAATTTTGTGATTGGTTGATAAAGATGGTAACTTTTGAACTCATGCAGAAGAACCGTGTTGTTTTCAGTGGTCTTGTCCTATATTTTCAGGTTGTTGAGCCTGTGCCCCATTACCTTGTAAATTTTATTTTTTAAATGCATATATATCCAGGAAAAGTATACGAAAAGTGTACTGGTACACATAGGCATTTGGAACATTATTTCATTTTTGGTAATCTTTGCCTATTTCTCCATGGTAAGGTAGCTTATATTTTGAGACAGATTTGTAAAGATGAGATATCTTGAACTCAGTGCAATTTTCAAAGAGCTGGTACCTCATGTGCAACCAGTCACATAAAATAACCCAGTTGTTTCTCATTAACCTTGAAGTATTTTATCAAGGCTGTAAGACCTGTGTTTAAGCTTTTCCGTTGTAAGTACTGTATCTCTTTAAAGCCTTCTTTCCTGGACTTATACCAGCATGTGTACACTTTGGCATTTTGAAGTTGCCTATTTATTCTCAGTAACCTTGGCCAGGTTTTCATTTACTTTTTGTATGACAGACTTGTAAATGTGTTATCTCTTGAAGTTCTAAGCGTATTGCACATGTGTGCATTCATGTACATGTGGTCGTGTAAAAAAATGGTGGTTAAGGGGGTTAGCATGCCGGCGCAGCACCATGACCCAGGAGACTCCCACCAATTCGTTCGCTGTGAGTTCACGTCCAACTCATGCTGGCTTTTTCTCCGGCAATGCGTGGAAAGATTTCCCAGCAACCTGTGGGTGGTAGTGGGTTTATCCCAGGCTCTGCCCGGTTTCTTCCCACGATAATACTGGCCGCCATTGTATAAGTGAAATATTCTTGAATACAGCATACAACACCAATCAGATAAATAAAAAATAAGTGTGAAAAGACATTGTTTTCATTTCATTTCATTGTTTTACATTTTTAAGGTTGTTGTGCCTGTTCCTCCTCAATATAAACACAATATGTGTTACAACTGTACCTGTGACCGAGGAGCAGGCCGATACAGTGCACTGCACATTTTTTGTTAATGGTTATTGTCAGAGCCACTTCAAAGTAACAGAACTTCATTGTTTGGCCTTTTATGCACGTAAAAGCTTAAACGGCAGCAGTTAACTTTAATAAGATTAATTAAAGCACCCTATCTATGCATATCTTTAGACTCCCCCCCCCCCCCCCCCCCCCCCCACCTCCTCATTCCCTATGTTGGAATGCTGGCAGGCCATCCTGGGTATTAGGCTGAAAAACATACCCCAAAACACAATATCATTGTTATGTGGAACTTTGTTCTGTTTCAGAATGACGAAGTGCTTAGGGCCCCGATGGCTTGCAACCCACTTGGTTTACGATCTGACCACAACTGTTCCGTTAGCACCATGTCTCCCAGCCTGAGCTCAACTGCACCCCTTCTCTCCCCCCAGACGCCAGAGGTGCCCCCAGATTCTTACGAACAGCAGCAAGCACGCACCCAGTCCAAAGTACAGGAACATAGGACAGCCTTCAACACTAGCTCCACCCCCCAGGGCTACAGGCCTGTGCCCCTCCAAGATTCATCAGAACCCTCCTTCAAACCAGCCGATCGTGGGAGGCTTTCATTTGACTTCACCAACAAATACAACATGGTTGCCTTGATTCCCCCTGTGGTTGGTGGTTCAAGTCCGAACATTGTCACCTCCACGGACCTGTCAGAGTTTAACGATACATCAGAAAGCGGTGACCATAGGGCCTCACAGGAGACCAGTCTCCTAAACCCAGCTGACCCCAGCGTCTGTTGATCAATGGGTGGGAGATTTTGTATCACCAGGTTGTGGCCAGGATTTCACCTTTTAAAATCATATCTACATGTATATATACATACATATGTCTATTTTGAGGAAAGGATCTCATTTTCATAAAAAAAGCCCTTTTTCTTTTCTTTTTTTTTGCCGCTATTCAAGTTGGTCGCAGCTATCTTTTGGTGTTAAATTGAACGAAAAGTTGAAATTATATTTAAAAACATTATTGTTTTCTTATTGACTTCCAGAGACATTGATTACTGGTGTATTGGTGAAAAGTGTGCACAAAATGTTGGGTCCAAGTTCATCTACACCTCCCATTTTATGTGACCATTAACATATGTGGATTTGGGGCATTGGGGGAATGACATTGTGAGATAATGTGTGAGGTCTGCCTTATTTATATAATGTGCAATACATTGAAGCGATAGGACGCGAGTCAGATGGAGTTATGTCCCTTATATGTGATTACATCTGAGGCTGTTCAAGGAAGCTCATACAGTACACCATATTTTACAAAATGTTTACCTCAGTGTACATAAAATTGTGCTGTTATATTATATTACCAGAAGAATGGATGACATGGTGCTGAGCTTTGTATTACTAATGTTTGATGGCACTTTTTGGTACACATTGGAAACTGTTAGTAGATATTTCTGATTGATTATTACATCACATGCCAGATAAAACATTCATATATCCATCTAACCAGTCGTGGTAATTTTTTTTTTCTCACAAAATATGTGAAGATCTTCATATCACAGGCAGAATTGACCTAATGTCAATTCCATACTTAGATTCATGGCAAGGATCAGTTTTATGAAGTTTTTTTGTCCTTTTGTCTTTTTTGTGATTCCAAGAATAAAGATTCTGTGTTCAGCAAAATTGTTAATCATAATTTTGCTGTAAATTGATGTCAACAGAAATTCGACACAAGACTTTGTTGTTAAGTTCAATATGTACAACTGTTGATAATTGTTCATAATTAAAAGTGACTCGCAGGCCTAATGTATATGGCACCCATTATTACTCCTAAGATTTCTATCTCACTAAAAATCCTGATATGTGAAAAATAAGTAGGTACAATTCGTAGCTCAAGTGTTATAATGATAATGCAATGTTGATACTTCATGTCTTCTGACATGAAGTATGGCCTCCAAGTCACTGTTTTATTAACATTAACATTTTGTCAATCTTTGGTGTCCGAGCAATATCTGCAATTGTCCAGTATGAGAGTTTTGAGTTTGAACTTTTTTGTCATTAAAGGTAAAAAAGTCCAACTTGACCTCTTAAAAATCTTTCACAAAAAGTTATTTTGAGTAAGGTAAATAAGGGGGGAAATTGACAAGCTGAACTTTTGTGAACCGAAGAAGTTTCCAAAGGAAAGAGATTCCATTTGTGCCTCTGGAACACACTGAGATAAGTGATCAGTCAATTATTATAACAAGAGTTGCCAAACATTTTTCACAAGTCACATTGTACAGTAGGGAGTTTTAACTTTTAACGGGAAAAAAGAGTCAATTCAAAACCCACCTATTTTGATAAAAATGTTCCCTTTGTGGAAACTCACAAGAAGTAAAATATCGGACAGATTTGGGCGTAACTTTTGCTTGTGAAAATGAAAGTTCTCACTGGCCACTGATTTCAATACGGTAACTTCTTTAAATATTGGCCATTTGTGATAAAATTTTGTGTGCAGACTGAAATTCTCTGAATATGTTTATTCAAAGTTTCAGCCACAATGTGCCTGTTCTGTGAAACTTACACCTGTTGCTAATATATGTACAATGTGACCAGTATCATGAGCAGAACTTACTAATATGCAGCAGAGTTTAGGAAAATCATGCCAGAAATACTTCACAATGTACAGTTTTACAGTTTATAGAAAAATAATTTGTACAGAATGGTACCAATACAGTACATGTATTCAGAAAAGACTGACACATGTATAACTTAAGACTGCAAATCCCCACTACTGGAGTAGTCGAAAACAATGTCAAGGAACTAAGATGGGGTGACTTAAGATGGTCTCACAATGTAGATCAAGGATGAGAGTTTCAGGATATTTAGAATATGTGTTCACAGTGTCAATGAATGTCCTTTGTTAATTACTGCCAACATTTGCTATAAGCATTCTGTTCCAGTTGGGGTCGAAATTGTCTCAAATACTACCGTAATGATTTCAAAATGACGTGTGACACAAATGGCAACGTCTACAGTGTTCCCTGTTGCAAAGCCATTCTGATCAAAGCAGGTCCAGTTTGAAAACCATAATAAATACAAATGTAACAAATATTGCCAAACTTTTCTGTAGTTCTTGGACGTACTGCCAGGCTGATTCAATAGGCACATTACCATGTTTTAGAGACGGATGTGGTGTTACTGAACTGTGTTGTTTTTTCAGGGTTGTGCCATGGTGATCTTCAAGGAAGCAGTTGCGACGAAACTTCATTATATCATAGAAATAAAGTTTACTGATTTTTGGTGTCTGTTTTGTCATTTCCTGTGCAGCATTAAGAATAACGCATATGCGAAAACATGACCATAAATACACATATTCTTACAGACTACATACATGTACATTGCAATGAGTTCACCAGTGTTTATGTCTTGAACTTACCTTGCGGAATTCTGCATAGTACGTCTCTAACAAGATAGGCGTCGTAGACTTGTGTTTCATTTAGAACACACCAACAGCAATGGTACATTGACACAACCAAAACATATCAGTACTTGAAATTAAGTCTATATTTCAGCAAAGTTAAGCATTTTGCAAGCAACTCATTTTGCTCGATTCTGAACCACAGTATAAGGGATCAAGAACTTAGGAATTTTTTGTAAAATCTGATTAATTATCAGATAAACTTAAGTCTTGGCAACGTAAGTATCATTTGAAGGGCTTGGTAAGGCCTCTGCATTTTTCCGTAATCAAATTCCATGTATTCCACATGTTACAGGTTCAAGCCAGACAAAGGTCAACATTTCACAATGCAGGTACTCTAGAACTAAATACTATGTTGTCTTCACAAGGATAAATGATCCTGAAGGATGAATGTGAACATTTAACATACAGTACAACTGGCATGAAGATTTCGCCCAATTCATATTCATGTCGGGTTTTATATTGCACATGGTTTATTGGCTCTCTAAACTGTGCACGTAAAGGTACAACTCTGTTGATTTAGCCAAGATAATGATAAAGGAGAACCCACAAACAACGGCTTTCCAGAATGGGATCATACGCAATGCGTGTCCTCACAACAGCCATAGCTGGATTTGTATTCACATGGATTCCAGTACGAAAACTCCACATTATGATTTCTCAATTCTTGAAATAGTGGTACCTTTGCAGTAGTGCTTCATCCAATAAACTTTTGTTACTTGGATGAATGTCGGGACGTAAAGCTCCGTATTTCAAATCGTGAATACACACCAAGCTAGGCTTTTGGATACGTATACAGAATTAGGGCAAACCTTTTCATCTGTCATAATTTGTGAACATGCTTTCAGCTGACCCAGTGGCTTTGGATTCCTAGGGCAATACTTGGCAAAGTAAGTTTAGCTCAAAGATTCAAATTCAGAGGTACATGCACAAATGCTTTCGCAGAACTTCTGTTCCTGGATGAGTGAAAAACAACAAGTGTAGAGACGTTTCGTAAGTGCCCAGTTTATTTATAGGTTCAATTTAACAATGGCCACACTGTGTAAGCATGGTCTAGCTTAGCTGTAATAGGAAGCAGAGCTGGTTGAAATAGATACATTCAGCCAAGTTGTCCACCGGTCAACATGTACTGGTCTGTGTTCAGCAGCATATAAAAATTTGATGATTGGTGGGGCATTACTCACCAACCGTTTAATGTATCACAATGGGTGGTAGACTGGCTGAGAGCCCCACAGTTAAGGGCTGACTTATACTTGACCTATGCAAATTGTGTGTGACAAGGTCTTGCATCGTCTGCCCAGCTCTGTGTGCCAGATCTTCCGCAGGGAGGGTTGAAATATAAGAACAAAATACATGAGGAAAAAGTGTCAAAGACAATTAGACAACCAACAAATTGGGACAATTAAGAACCACAAAATTCAACAAAAAATTTAAATTTGACAGAATATGATTGATTTCTAACAGTCTGGTCCAAATTTGAAGCTTTTCAAATAAACGCAGACGACTATTGCATAGCACATCTATACAACATTCCAGAGTCCATCCTCATAAAAATAGTCATTTTGTGAACTATGATATAATTTGATTCAAAAACTTGGCCACGATGACCATTGTACTTTGTTTTCATACGTATATTTACAAGATGTGTATAAAATTTGGCTTTTAAAATACAGACTACCCGTAACCACAGCAACGGTAGTAGCACCTACGTGATCCTTCCATCAAACTGGAGCATGGTCCTGGATTACGTAGTAATGTGACCCACAAAAAACATTGCACGTCACTGCGAATCTGAGCCAATCATTCACAATGCCATGACAACGTATCGCTTGGTTATGGCAACTCCCATAATGTGTAAAAAGTAAATAACCCATGATACATATATATACAGTATATAGCTCTCTATAGCAAGCCAATTATCAATTCTGCCACAGATGGAGGGGAGTAAAAGGGTGTGATGGTGGGGGGGGGGCGGTTGGAGGGAAATAACAATGCACACCAACAACAACAAAGTTAAGGGGGAAAACGTAACAAAGTAGTGTACAGGTGCAAGCATTATGTTTAGCCCAAAAATAAACTTTACACACCTGTAGTCAAATAACAGTACATGTGAAAGATATCAAAATAACTATGCCAGAAATACAAACTACATTCTTGGACAGTTAAACACTAGGCCGACATAACCGCTAGCTGCACAAGATTCTATGTAGGCATTTTACACTGACACTTTTTAACTTGACTTGCACTGTTTAATTTCAATGCTGATTCCACATGGAGAAAAGGTTTAGCCACAAATCCATGTAAATAGAATAAACTGGTGGAACTTGAAGCTACTAGAATTATTCTGTGAAAAATCAATTCCATTGTTACAGCCTAATGAATTGTTGCAACTGGAATTTGCAATATTTATGCAGTTCCAGGATCCAAATGTTTAACACTTCATTTAAATAGTTAAAAGGGTAAATGTCACACTGCAGATGGTTATCTTTCCATTTTTTCTTTCTCTTTGAAGGACAGTTGCAAACTTTCGCGACATACGCAGCACTTCTTCAACTAAGAAAAACAACAGTGAAATGTAGCTCTAAAAGTGCATGGTTTTAAGGCTACTCAATATTTAGAGGATATATATTCATACACATATAAAGGTATATATGTATTATTTGTGTACATTAAAATGGTTGACTCCTACTGACTTCAGGTTGTTGGACGGAATGAGAGTTTGGTGGCAGTCAATTATTCGACTGGATCTAATAACTGTCGGCAATGTGGTCAGCATTTCCTACCAAGGCGTGGAAACTCAGAAGACTAAGTTCCGGTATGTACAAGATTGGAGACTACAGCTCGGTTTTTGCCATCTGTTTGACAAGATAATACCGGACATGGCAGAAATGAAGAGTGCAGCACGGAAAGACCAAAAAATTGATAAAAAAATAATAACCACGAAACTACCACTGCTTATCACAGGGTAACGATAACAACTGTCAAGCTTATAGATTTGCTTTAATTTATATTGCCAACTGCATAACTGTACACAGGACCAATGGTGATCAACAACAGTGAGAGCTATAGCACTTTTTGAACGAGGGGCTATATACATATACCATTTTCACAAGTATATTACATCGGGGTTTACGGGTGCAGCAAGGGACAGAGTAACTGAATGTCTAAAACCCTGCCTGTACTTCAAAGCTTACAGAACGAAACTACAGCCAGAATAAATTAAACACTCTCCAGCCTTCACAGCATTTTTTTTCTTTTTACATAAATCAACAATATCACCACAGAACAAGGTAGACCATAACAAAAATGCCATTGCTTACATTTCATCACAACTTCTTTAACAATTAAATTTATCAATTTATTTGTACGAAATAGAGTGCAAAACTTCCATACACAAAGCTTCATGGAGAATTTGGGAGCTAGTGTCGTAAAGTTGAAAAATTCCTTAATTCAGAGGAATTCACACTACACGTATTAATTTGCTACAATTTTGTGGATCAGCAAATAAATGGAAAGCCAATGAGTACAGCTCTGTATACTGCAAAAATTTCACTGGTGATAAAAAGTTGTGTAGCAATATTTTTATTAACACTTCATAGTTCTTTTCTGACTTCATAACGTAATATTGATGAACATATAACAGTACACAACAGACTTTGAATCAGCCAACCCATATGCATATAAATGGGGTTCCCCTCCATCTGTAGCAACTGGCAAAACAAGGTATTCCTTAACACATGTACAGTCCATGAGAAATGGCACACCTGTGACCACGCTCTCACAGGCAACAACAATGTACAGTACTTTGGCACACTGTAACAAGCACAATTAATGGTAAAATAATAATAAATAAAGGTAACGATCAGATAATGCTATATAACATGATGAGTTCTGTGAGGGGTTACACCTGACCAGCACAAACCATCTCTAGCCATTACCATGTATGAAGCATTACTGTTGTGCAACACACCAGCCATTGAGACTTGGAAAAGAAAAATGTTAAAAGATATGAAAGTACCCTAAAATAATGCCATATAACACTTGTGTACGTCTGTTCCCTTGAGCACAAGGAGGCTAACGTGAGAACATGCAAGAAGACATTACCGGTGGGTACATGAAACACAAGTGAAATAAACAATCAGGTGAACACCCCACCCCCTACCCATCATGTCAACATGTGCAAGCCCACTTCTCTCCCCTTGGCTGTGTCTAGAAGGGGAGAGTAAGCACACGGTATACAAGTCAGCCTCAACTTCAGGCCGCGTGATGTACAATGATCAGCACTGGCGTAGGTAATTCGTGAAGCGTCACCTCTGTATGTACGTATGTATGTGTGTGGGACAGTCTGGCGGGCATGAACTCGGGAATACAATGTCATAATCTTTATGTGGAAAGGTGCATATTAAGAGATGTGCAAGTGGTCATGCTGTCTTGTGTCGACTCCCACAGCATTCACATGCCACCGCACATGAGTGGCAGGCAGTCAAGGGCCAATAGCACCAAAGACACGGTACAAACAAGGACAAAATTGTTAGCGCTGTCCACTTTTTACAGTTGGAATTGTCACTGGTATCACAAACACAGAGTTTTCCATAGTCGCCGTCAGCATCGGACATACAGTGGTAGAGTAATCCTCGAGCACAGAATAAACAGGTGCCCTTCTCTATACACTTGCTGACATTGTCCGGGGCGTCCCCACATGCACCCCTGTAATTTTCCTCGGGGGAGTACCAGTCATGACAATGCTGACATCGGGCTCGCGCCACCAACGGCCGACCGCTCTGGCTTTTCCGTTTGTCCTTTGTCTTTTTGCCCTTTGTGGGCAGCTGGGGTTGCGTGTTAAATGTATGCTTTTTAACACTACTAATCGAGTCTCTCTTCGTGGGTGGCTTTGGAAATGACTCTAAATTTGGGTAGCTATATTCATGAGGTACAGACTTGTTCTTCTCAAATGTCACGTAAGAGTTTGTGATTTCCACGTTACACGTGTCCAAGCAGGAGTCGAGGAGAGCCTGCTCGGACTTACCGCTGAGGGCGGTGGGATCATCAGCTCGCACCCACACATCCTCCTTACCAGAGCTGCTTGTGTCCAGACTGTCCACCTTGCTTGGGGAGCTCTTCTCGCTGGGCGGTGTTACGGGGCGGTGATGAGGGGGTTTAGGCAGGTAGTGCACCCGGTGAAGATGGTGATGATTTGCATGAGGGTGAGTGAACTGGGAGCAGAAGTCTGGTCCCGAATGAATGGGCAGCCCTGAGACGGGGGATTGTGGGGTGGGACTACTGGTGGTCGTTGACGTTGTACTGGCTGACTGAGAGCTGCCTTTACGTCCGAGAGGAAGATCAATTGTCTGAAACAAGCATAGCACTGGACATATCAGTCACAAGGAGTGGATATGTATAAAGTCACAAACAGTGGACATGTCAGGCACAAACAGCCGATGCATATGAATTGTTAAACAGTGGATATGTATAAAGTCATAGACAATGGACATGCAAGTCAAAAACAGTGGACACGTCAGTCACAAACAGCCAATATGTATAAAGTCACAATCTGTGGACACGTCAGTCCCAAGCAGTGGACACGTCAGTCACAATCTGTGGACATGTCAGTCATAAGCCGTGTACAAGTCAGTCACAAGCCGTGGACACATCAGTCACAAGCCGTGAACATGTAAGTCACAAGCTGTGGACACGTTGGTCACAAGCAGTGGACAGGTAAGTCATATGCATGTATACGTCGCCAACTCTTCCACACATTTCCACTTGTTACACATTATGTTTTTAACTATTAGCAGAGCTAAAAATAATTTGGTTTCAAGAGTGTTTCAAAAACATCACCCCTTGGATATTTCTTAGTTTATATGCTATTTCCTTTGAAACATAGTCAGCTGGCTCACAACCTTATCATTTATTTATTACATTAATTGGTAATTCATTGCACAGTTCAAGAAAATTTACTTCAAAAATCACCTAGTCCCTCCCCCCCCCCCCCCATATGGCTTTCTGAGAGGTATATAAATGTTGTTAAAAACACTTCGGGTGCTAAAACTTAGGCTATCTTTTTCAAATAGGCTAACCATCCTAACATCCAACAAAAACCTGAGAACACCTTTCTAACATCAATCTCTCTCAGCATCCAGCAAAATGAATCAACAATACAGCCAGAGATAGCTGGATTCACATATGCAACTTAAAAGGTAACGGGCTAAGAAACTTCCAACAGGGCCATCAGTGTTCAGGGTCACAATGCAATTATTGCAATTACAAACTGCTACAATTATCAGCAGCATTTAAATGAACAAGTAGTGCTCTGATTGGATGGTGTGATCCACCTACCATGAAGACTTCGTCATCTCCCACATCTGGATTGGTGGAGGATTCAGGAGAACCTGCAAACACAAGGGCACATAACTCATGGTAAATATGCATAAATTTAGAAATAAGTACGTGTCAGTGTTAGTCAATACCAACTACACTGTACTACAACAGAAGAGGATAAAACTTCAAACAGGATCATAAGCAAACGAAGTCCAAGAATATGAAATACATGTACAACAAAAATTACCACAATTTTGCAAATGCGAAGGTGTGACAAAATACAGAAATTTCACAAGGTAGCATACATTTATAACCTGGTGCAAATATTACACACAAATAGCTTTGTCACAAGGGGCACTTGCTTTTGTTAAGCTAATACAAAAAATTTGCACTTGAAAAAAAAAAAACACAGTGAACATCAACTTTAATGCTCAAAACACATGTGCTTGTGCATCATTAAAACTGCATCAAGTCATGACTGAATAATGCATCAATTCAAATGCTAATGAAGAAAATCTTGAAATACTTCAACCCGAGAGTAAGGCATAACTGGGGTTAAGTAAAAGAAAAGAATTTGTGGTGAACAAAAATGTGTCAGCCAAACGAATACAATTGTGCATTAAGGAAACATTTCAGAGGTCCGACTTCCCTGATAAATCACAGGATGTGTGCATGTGGTTTAAGATGCACTTACAGTGAATGATTTACGTACATAATGACATAAAAGAAACATAACGATGCAAAAAAAAAAAAAAAAACAGAAAAAACAATCACAACAGTGAGATATACATGTACCTGCAAATGTTTAAAGGAATGACACACAGCCATATAGCCATATATCTGTATGTAAGAGTGCTTTTCAAGCTTGCTTTTGTGCCAAACTACAGTAAGCCAAAATAAATCAGAGCCCCAACTAAACAGGGTGTTTACATGTATATAGGCTGAGCTAAATGTGGTTCCCTGCTGATCTTACACAAAACGCCCTGTCAATGCAATCAAAAACTTACCAAGATTAGAATCCAAAAGCAGCAGTAATGAGTAATACAAAAACAAAGCAAACTTTAGCAGGAGAAAAACTGGCATTGATAAATTATGTCAAATTAATTAAGAGATGGAAAGATGGCAGTGCTGTGTTCAAAGCAAGCTGGATTGCTGGAGATTGACAAGCCAGAGAATACAAACTGGAGAGTAAGATCCCAGTGACTGACGTCAGTAACTACTGACCTTTGAGTCAGCAGTAATAAGCAAATTCATGTTCACTGATCTATCAGAGAAGTAACTTATTTCCCAACAATTCCATCCATACATTTCATACTTTTATTTTTCTTTATTATCATTTATATGTATGATCAACTGATTAAACTTGTTTACTATATTAATAGTGTTCTTGGTTTCATTTCATTTTGTACATGTGCTTTACATGTACAAATTATAGGACATAAGAAATAAATGCACTTCTCCGGGTTATGAAAACATACCAAAATGCTTGATGTTCCATTTCAACTTACTTGAGAGTTATTACAAATTATAAATTTATATACTGCAAATCAACAGAAATATACATACTCTGCACATCTGAAAAGAACAAATATCTTAAGATATAAAAAAAAAATCTGTCAACATCACCAAGACACGAAACTGACAGTGATATACATTGTAAGATGTAGTTGTCAACTTGATCAATACACGAAGGTACTTATCCCATGCATAGCTACCTAAGAACTGAATACTATTCCGCCCCAGAATTTTTGTTAATACAGACAAATACCTGACGGTAAACAGTTTAGCTGCTTTAAGAAGATGAGCGGTACAAGAGCTGATCCTAACAATCACCCTCCCTCAACAACAACAAAAAAAACGGGGGGTCCCTCCTACACAAGTCTCAGGGCACACTGACCCACTTACAGTCAGAATACCCCCACTCCCACCCCCACCTTCCCAGCACCCTGAAACAGTCACAGTGACACCAAGGTTAGTCTCCACATTTTTTCAACACACATCAACAGCAGATACATGTGTCAGTGGTTAAACATGGAGCCTGTATTTATTGTCTTAAATGTAACAGTAGATGGGCGAAGTTTCTCCAGTTGGCTCTGCTTCTTTGTCTTGTCATACACTTACGTGCAAGGCGGAGCGTATACGACCAGGTGAGATCGAGTGGGTGGCAGATTTCATCACAGCTGTGTGTAGGCAGTACCACCTTTATTGCCGCCAGACAGCCTTTACTCTTTGAACTAGGTCAACGACGCAGTTTTTAAATTTTATTTTAAGACTAATCTATCTACAACTAAAAAAGCACAATCTATCTCGCAGGGTAGGGATCAATATTATGCCCAGCTTATGACCGAAATGCTCTTTACTAGAGTAAAAATGCAGGTGATGTAATTTACAATATAGATATAATTTTTCACAGCACGATTAAGACACCACTGTTCCAGCACAGCAGAGTTTCCCAAAATACTATCTTTCCAAATTTACCACTTTATTTTACATAACTCCTATAATATTAACCCACATCTAAATTTACCCTAAGACCTAATTTGGGAAAAAGTAAATGACTGAAAGCTATACACTGATTATTACTAATATCTGAATTATCTCCCTTTGTAGCAAAGCCCACACATGGGAAAAGACTGGCAGCAATGTAAACTACATGACCAATTTTCATTTTCAGTCATTTCAGTCATTTTCAGGGTGGTGTCTTGGATTCTTTGAGAAATACACAGAAAATACGAAAAAAAAAATGGAAATTTCAAATTCAGGCTTCATCAAATGCTTTATATACATATATATACATAAAGACATCTTTCATTTTCAGCCATCAATAAAACCTCACCTTCAACTAAATCGGCCACAGCCCGTTTGATTCCTCGATCAAAGGCCTTGGCGTCGGATGATCGTTCAAATGTGAGGCCATAACGTTTGTCATCTGTCCGCCAGTGGTGGAAGGTGGGGTTAGCTTGTGTGTATTGAATGTCTTTCTTAAGAACACAATCCAGAACCACCTGTCAATAGAAACAAAACAGTTAGCGAACATACTCGGGAAATCTGATAGAACTTTCAGGTATATACATATATATACATGTACCTTCTCACCATAAAAGTCTCTCCATGTGAATTTGTAGATTTAATACTACATGTAGGTCTGAAAAAAAATCTCTTCCCTATCTGTCAGCCTTTCATTCAATCATACTGTTACCTTCAGGAAATGCCTTTATTTTCTTTCATTTCACAAATTTGTGTTTTGAAACAACCCTTTCGTTTGGTCTCAGCTTTGACCTCCATTCATACTGGTTAGGAGCAGGTGTTATTTCAGACCTAGTAAGTAAAAAGACGTTATAGGGAGTGGTAAGAGTGAGCCATTAACATTAGTGGTATTCAGGTAAAGCTGATAACATCTACACATTTGCTGAGGACAAAAGCGGATAAGATCTTCACATGCATGTCCATGTATACTGATGTCAGCGCCACATATTTGCCCGCATACTTACAAATTCGTACTGACAACATATTCAGTGATATGAAACTCCAGTGTATTTCAATTCCGTAAAGACCACACATGACTAGGACGGTCATTCAGCCAACTGAATTTAGTAGCTAACAGTTGTAAGTTTGTGGAATATGTATGAACCAGGGTTCATTCCACAGATATTATAACATGTCCTAAAAAAGAAAACCTAAATTCCACATTCTGTACTTGTTTGTGTTTCAGTCTGAACTTTAAAATGTCTTAGTATGCAGTACTAAGCAAAACATATATCACTTAATTTATACTGTACTGCATTAAAGTTAAAAGGTGTATCACCAACAAGTAGTAAAAGTAGATGCATATGGTGGCTTTGTCCACAGCAATTTACCTTTGTTCGGAACAACTGGTGTAAACATTGCCATCTAGAGCAAGTGGCTAGTGAACCATGGCTTTAGTGCTGTGTGAAGAACAATTCAATGGCAACTGACTGATACCACACAGCCTACTAGCATAAACCACACTGGGATGGGAGTAACCGTAGTCATGGATTAGCACAGATAATATTGATTGATACCAGGACATCTGTATAATGTTGTACCATGTGGACAAACATGTTGTCGAACCATTGACAGAACAATCCAGTGACCATACAGGTTGTATTGACGGTATTCCTACATCACCTGGACTACGTTCAGTTTAAGTAAACAGGCCGTGGACGGAAAACTGCTCCATACTATGTAAATTAACCCCACCCACACAGCCTTTGTTGTTACAGATGTACTCTGATGTCAACAATGTCCTCTCTAGTATAGCACTCTTAATGCCCTACAAAACATACAAGTGTTGTAAACATGTCTACATGAACTATGTAGAACTGATGAACACATCTCAAGGTTGAACAAGTCAACACATAAGGGGGCAAGGTTAAACATGTAGATTTTTTTTTTTTTTTAACTGTAAGTGAGTTGCTTTGTTGTACTTTCATTCTTATGAATTCAAAATTCAATAAAGAACAAAATGAAGAGATGGAAAAGAGTTGAATAAAAGCTTTCATATACTGGGCCCAGAAATCTCCATGTACTGGCTAAAATAAAGTTCATGCATGTGTATATAAAGGTCCTCTGCAAAGTACATGTGACATCTCAATGCCACTACTCTGTGTCTTATTTTTGGATAATCTCCCATAAATTAAATCACCTTTGTGCACTCTGACCCAGATTCCCTCCATGAAGGTAAAAAAGGAAAACTTTAATGAATATGCCCCAAAGCAATCTAAAGTTCAGTGCTTTTGAAGGTTGAATGGTTACTGTAAATCTTTTCAACCACTAAAGCACTTTTCAGAGAAATTTATGCATACAATTATTATGAAAATGATGCTAAAAAATATTTGTTTGTGTCACTAAAGATGCAAGCTTGATAAAACTATGCAAATTATTTCTTTACACCTTACAGTTCTCTTAGAAAGTTTCAAAATATTGCTTGCAGAGGAGGCTGAAAAGGTTGAAGAATTAGGGTAAGTCCGGGGGGTTGGGATGGTATTTTTGTTCAGCGAAAGCGAAAGTTACTTCTTTACAGCGATACATGGATGTTTTAATGGAACACAGCCTACATGTGACATAGTGCAAATATCATAAATGACATTTCTTTTGTGAAAACAGGTGTGTGGAAAAGGTCTGTGACATGATATACTTACAGAGTCGTCTGCAATTCGCTGGCCGAATATAAGATACTCTGATCTGGTGTCAGATTCTGAGCCCGTGGTGGTTAGCAGTAACTTTTTAAGGCCCACCAAACTGAGTCCACCCCCTTCCATGGGCACCCATCCCCCTGTGGAGTCGTCCCTGGTCATGACCTGGGCGCGTACCTGTACCAGGTACAAGTCGTCACTGAAAACAAAGAGTTCACAAATACGTCAGGTATGGCAACAAAATGTAATGACTGATAAGTGACAAACAATAGTCACCCTTTGGCAAGAAAGCGACAAATGAACACAGTCATCAGCACTACCTGACAAAGAAATATATGTATACATGATGACAATGATCATAGAAAGTGGAAAATAAATCACATCACTCTAAAATGACATCACTCTTGGAAAATGGTCAATGAAACACTAGCATTTTTTCCTTCATAGTATTATAGATGCAATACCCACTGCTGATTACAGTGCAACTTTCTTCTGAATACAGAAATGTTGAATCCATTGTTCCATTTTATAACAGCAAAATTTGACATGCTTTCATCGATTAAAACACACAATCATGTTTTTAAAGCACAGTGCCACTGAAGAAAGAAAAAAACATCTGAATACTTGAGAATGGGATGGAGTAGAAACAAAAAAAAAATCCAGAGAGAGTTCCAATGTAAGTTAAGGTTTTGAGTAAAGGATAGGGCCTGATACAAAGAGCAGTGGCAGCAGCAGCCTGTTGCTATGGCAGCCTGTGCATGTAGAGTGGAGGGAACAGTTCGGAGAGATTTGTCGAAGGCTGCAGTCAGTATGTACCAGTAATTCACCCACTTACAACTAAACTGGAATTCTTACTGCAATATGACCCTGGGAGACAGCTGCTCCAGCCCTGGGGATAGACCCAGTACACAGGGCTGCATGCTACATAGTGACCCAGGGTACAGGGCCCTTCTGAAACACAGCACTAAGGACAAGAACAGTAGGGGTGGTAGCAGCACCCAGAAGGGCACTGCCAGCAAACCTTCTTCCCCAGCAGTGCAAATGTCAGCAGAGGGGACAGATCATATGCCATATCTATATCAAGGTCAAATAGATCATTTCACAGGACAGGTCAACTCAAAGCCCATTTAACAATCTCCTCTCAATATAATATACCTGTGCACTTTCATATCTTCATTTGTCAACTTCTTACACATAATGAATACATGTATGTAAATCTATTGTCAGTATTAAATTATCAATCTTTGAAAAATTATTCTTACATATCAGATTAAGAATTTTCACTCAGCCAGTCAAGTTGATGGCTGAAGAAAACCGAACTTTCCAGCATTCTTACTGCTCTTGGCAAGATGTATTTAGAGGTAGTTTATTGGTTAGGGGTCAATAGACTGTACTGAGGACACTAACTCAATGAGCCATCAAGACCCCCCATACTTTACCCCAACGTCCACCACATGATCACAGGGACTGTCATACCCATCAACAGAAAGCTCACAGTTCTAGGAAAGTTTGCACAAGTAAAACACAAGTCAAAATATGTAACAAGCTTCTTTTGTACATGTTCATGGACAATGTAAATCACAGGTTTAGCCAGGGTGGTGTCTTGGTTTCTTTGAGAAATACACACGGCAAATAGAAAAAAACTGGAAATTTCAAATTCTGGCGTAATCAATGCTTCATATATATACATGTATATATACAAATTCCTTATTTACGGCTACTAAGCCCACTTAACCCGCTGATAGCTTCATATATTACAGAATCTACACATGGTCTCTGAGGTTTAATAGCAGAAGTAGGCCCCGATCATTTTTTTAAACAAATTATTGAAGCTTAAAATGGATGGCAGTTCCTTCACAAGAAAAGGACATGTTTACAACACTAGGCTGACCTCAAAAAATAGTTTAACAACCTTCTGATAAGGAATCCACAATTAATAATACTTTTTGCGACAAAAACCAAATCTCTGTCTGCAATAGCTGAGTCTACCTACGTTGCATCATATCATCTATCTCAGCACACCCAAAAGGTGATTCCAGCCCAGTTTCTCACATATTTGCCCGACCACGGGAGGCATTTGCCAAGCCTGTGATAACTTGACTCAGTCAAGGAAGTGTTTGTCAGGTCCATAGTGACAGATATGTGTGAAAAACAAAGTGAACCAGAGCTTTGTTGTTTTGACAGCTACAGCACTTTTACTTTATGCTACTATGACACTCACTATTTGCTCACTTAAACTTAGGTTGGAATGCAGAAAACGGGTAATGTTCAGTTAAAGTAAGACATTGAGGCCGGAAGTGGGCAAATTGACCCGTGGTTAGAAAAAAAGAGACAGTAGAGAAATACGCAGATAGTCTGTCTCTTAAATGTTCCTGTATACATGTGTCAACACAATGTCCAGTGACCACCTCCAGAACACAGAAAGGAAATGAAAGATGTACCTGTTTGTGTCTTCCACTTGGCACATCTTCAGAAAATGTTCTGTCTTACCTCTTCATGGGTAACTCGTACATTTTAAGTTACTTCATTAATGTTTTAGGACACTGCGTACTGGGACCGAATCAAACAGTTAACACTAATCATGGAGTGTATCCAAGCCTGACATTTAAACCATAGTAGTCAGACAGTTTTTGAAAATCTTTTTACAAGAGTGATCAAAACATCTATTTGAAAACTGACCCCAAAATATTTTTCAAAGGTCAAATATATCACACTAATGAGATTGTTGCAACCAGACATTAAAGTTCTTATTCAAGTACCTATATGAGTACCTCTGTTTTTTTCGATGTCATGTTGACAACATAGTACTAGGCGGAAAGAAGAAGCCATGCATATCTTCGCATTAATTTACCTTCACTTTTTACATGGTTATAGACTCAAATTCAAACAATGATTATGTTAGTCTTTCAAAAAGGGGAGGTGATAAGGCTAAAATAACTAGACATACAACTAATCATGTACACCATTAAAAATTAATTTATCACTGCAACAATTTAACAGTTTTCCACATCTGTGTGATTGCAAATGCATACATATGCACGGTTTCCATGGTGATCTCTCTTCATTGATTAAGTTTACCTGTACATATACATACATATATACTAGATTGAATGATTCATAATAATTCAACAAAACAACTAACAAAAACATAACAACTAAGGGTGTAATAATAATGAAATTGAGGCACCAGCACGTAAAGTACTGGTACTTTACAATGACAATGGTCAAAACAATGAAAGAAAATGAAATGAAGAATCCGTTTAATAGATTGTATAGATGTCAACTTGACCATATATGGTCTAAGTCGTGTAGCCAACCACCCACCCCACTCTTCCCCACCTTTTCAAGAGAGGGAGACAAAAATCACAGAACCACAAAATGAGGTGAGATCAAGGACTACAAGTAGAGTACACAAATAGAAAATCATTTCTGGCAAAATGAAGATTATAAATTTGGATAGATGTCTTAATACAGATGTGCAAAAAATTTCTGTGAATCTGCTTACATGCAATAATGTTCACCAACTGCCGTAATTTTACAACACAAGTGCGATCAAATACGAACATTAAAGTTAAACAGAAATATGTAATGTTTAAACATTACCTTTACTGGTCAAAGTGCTTACATTTATTTATTTATCCAATTCTCTGGTTGATATTTTATGTCCTACTCAAGAACATTTTACTTACATGACGGCCGCCAACATTATGGTAGAAGAAATTGAGCAGAGCCCGGGGGTGATATCCACAACTATCCACAGGCTTCAAACTGATTATAAAGAATTATCCTTGTTGGTCAGGATAGTCAATCTCCTTTCTGAAACTTCTGGCAATGCTCACATATATAGTACTTCAATCTTCGTTTCTGCTATCAGTCATATCCAACCCACTTATGTATAGGAGATTTGCTGCCGTAACAGCAAAAATGCTTTCACCACACACATACACCTATATAAAACTGAACAGTTACGTTCAAAGTACGTCAGTTTTGTATTTTCTTGGCAATATACATGTCTTTGGGTGGGCGCATTTTTTTATGTTAATTGTAGAAGCACATTTTACTCACTAAAAAGTCCAAACATGTCCCAAAAAGTTTTCATCTTTACTGAGCAGGCTTTGTAACAGTATTTCCTGAGGTTAAACATGCCATGTACATGTAAACAGGTCAAGATGTTGCAAACATGTACATTAAATCATGATAATTTTAACACAAAGTCATAAACTAATGACCTGTTCTCTGAAACCAGAAATCAGGAGTCACTCATACCCATTTAAGAAAGATTGTGTTTTTCACAGTCATTAATCGATTATGTTTTGTCTATCTCAGAATATATGTAGATACTAAAAGGTTTGGCGCCATATCAGCTGTTCCTTTCACTACCTAGGAGTAAATGTTTTGTTCTGATTAGTGCAGAGTTCCCTCCCTTCAAATCAATTCACTCTTACACAACACAAGTTATGTAAAGTTCAAATCCACCTTGAGGAAAGAAAATGATACACATTTACTGTGAACTTTACGAAAAGTTCACAGTGAAAATCAGCTTAAGTAAAAAAGAAAACAAAAAATGTGTTAAAAAACAATAACAGAGTTAAATACTTACATGACAACGCACATGTATTTACCTGTTAACTTACAAACATGTCACAGAAACACTACATGTAGTTGATGTTGAAGTTAAATTATGTTGAAAGGATAAATTCCTCATGCTGACACCATGTCAGTTCTCAAAAGACTGTCACAGATAACAACAAAGAAAACCAAATAAAGTACCAGTACATAAAGGCAAAAGTCAGATTTGACCTTACAACCTTCGCCATTTGAAAGCGAGGCTACCTGCGATATAGAGTAATAGAACAGCTGCATCCTTTTCTTTTTCTTAAATGACAGCACACATGTATATTATCTCGCACATTGTGAGCATTTGTATTCTACATGTATTCAACATCCTGCTATGATTTCACGTACATAAGTTCCTCCATGGCGCTGGTTTTGAGAAATCTATTACACCAAGAGCAGACAATGGGGGAAAACTTAACTGCTGTGTGGCCTCAATGAAAAATAAAGGTACAGTACATGGAGCAAATGTATATGTAGATATTGCTGTGGCTTACAGACGGATAGATACTGTACCTAGAGATGGTGAACACCCTGCCATGCATCCCAGGTCTGTGCAATCTAGGTCAGATGTGTTAGAGAAGCATGGCTTAAGGCTGATATCTGCTCATGAATATCACATTCAATATCCGCTGGTGAATGAAGTAGGCTGAGTGAGCAGGTCATGAATGAAGAGTGAGTGGGCCTCCCCCTCAGTGAGGGGCTTCACTGGGTTATGCTGCCACAGTCCCCAACAGTGAGGCCCGGCCCTCCTCACAGGTTCACACACAAGCAGCATCTACTCTCTGCAACTGATCAAATAGACTGGCTGCCCCTTTAAACCTCACTGGCACACAAGCACAATTGAGAGAAATGCAGTGCAGTTATGAAGGGCAGGTTTATCTGGCTTTGGGCCAAGCCTTTCCACAGGAGTTAAGGCTTGCGTGGGAGTCTACTCCCATTGACTGACTGCCTGCCTGCCTGGCTTGCCTGTGTGCCCTGCCATCTGGCAGCCAGCTATCTGTGGCCGACTCCTCTCCCCAGTATGTACTGCATATCTACCCAGACACTATAGACAAGTGTGTCCATGCAGGCAGGACAAAGTACACCTACATCATATATTATACCAGTCACACATACCATAATAGTGCTGATAACATGGTCATATTGGGGCAAGGGGCCTGACCCTATCCAATGACACCCTTATTACAAATCCTTTCTTAACTCTGTGCTTACTGAGAGATAGAATTTTACACCCACCCACATTAATTATCACCTGCACCTTTTTAGCCAGGGTTAAAATTGCCAGCTGTCAAAATACATGTAATTTATAAAGGCCTAACCCACGCCATCTTTTCCCCATTAATAAGTTGCTATACAGATCAGATGGAAAGAAATGATTTCCTGGCATTAGGCGATGACCTACTGATGGCAGATCACTGGTATACACAACTGTTACACGTACATTGTAGTGGGATGGCAATACTGGCATTACCTCAAATTCTAAATTAGCTGACCTTATATATGTCTTCTGGAAATAGCTGGTTAGTTAATACAAGGCCAACATCTTGCTCAAACAGTGAATAAATAACAAGTACATTCGCAAGTACATGTATTTTGGTATGCTTTTTATACATTTTTTAATGCCACAAATTTGACCTATATTGGTTTCTAATTCAATTACACCTCCCTCATTTCTATTTATGGCCTTCATGAAAAAACTTCCCATAAATGTACCACAATCCTCTGACTTGATCTGGTATGCCAATATTTGTGGATTTTTATGTTTTAATGTCAATGAAAGTGCCCCTTGTTGTTCCGGTTCACTTCCTCCATAAACCAACAATATGTCCGTACTTATGTTTGGTTTACATTTTGCTGTTACTTATCACTCTCATGATCTGCCCACATACATGATGTCAATACCAACCAATCCACAATGTTCATATATGTGAACAACCAAGCCTGAAGTGAATGTCTGTACTATGATGAATACAAAAATACATAAAAAATACATAATGTTGAAATATTTCACGTAATACAACATGAAACAGTTCACTGAGACACAGGAAAGACAAAACTTGCCAAAACTTCTTACATTACCCTAACTTTCTCCCATTCTTTTACTTCAGCAAAGTACCAAATTACATGCATGTGCATGTTTGAATTTAATTTGTCAGCATAGTTTTTCTTTGCATGAACCTCATTATGCCACAATCATTCATTCATTCATTCTTCATGGCTTGACAGATCTGTATGTCCAGTCATTCTATGAAGCTGGGATTTATGGTTTTCATTCAAAGGTCAATTTATTAAGGTCCACAAAATGATACCACACGTCCTGCCACTCAGAAAAACACTAATGACTTATGAACAGAAGGGATATGTAGACGGCACACTACAGACCACAAGTTGGAGCCAGGGGTCCTCTCAAGCAATTCATGTGTTATGTATTGTAAATGAAGCTTAGCCTGGCGAGGTCTCAGTTACTGGCAGAGCTGTCCTCAAACTCTTTCCACAGTGTGACAGTGGCTAGAGGAGGCTGGCTAGATGGCTTGCTGGCTGTGACTGGTGGGCCAGTTCAACCTCAGAGCAATCCCAGCTGCTGCTGCTGGCACCCAGCATTTGTATATTATAGGCTGAAGCCAAGGCATGTTAACTAGTTGGTATGTAGGCCAGGAAACCAGATCATCAACTTCCTGTGGTTCAAATGTTAGCCCGGCTTGGTTTTAAGAGGGCTACAGCCTCCTCTGTACCAGTTCCACATCTCTTAGCTGCTGCACGCTCTTCAACAGCAACGTTCATGAACAAGAGTCGAACATTCATCATTCAGCAACAATAGTGGTTTTTAACCATTTGAATGTCCAAATTATAATAGCTAATATTATACGGTGTACCAAACTTCTGGACCACCATTGGGAGCAAATAAACCCTGTCGTCTCAACAATAAAGAGTGAGGGTTGTTCTGATATGTGTCCAAGTGTAACTTCAAATTTGCAGGTGTGTACCTAAACCTGTGTTTGGATCTACATACATATATGTTAAGTGTACCTTAAACTTGGTCAAGTATACACAGCAAGGCACCATCTTTAAGCAACAATCCAGACAATTAGAATATCTGAGATTAACAAAGAGTTATTAATTATGTAAATATACTGTAGATATACATGTGACATCGTCAGACATGCAGATGAAGACTAAATATACATTCAGAGCAAACTAACACCTGAAAACCACAATACAGTTCACAAAGTATAGTGTTAGGAGCAAGAAATATCAGAACTGAATCTGTGATAAACCATGGGAATCCACATATTCTGATGTCTACTGAAACTTTAGCCAATGATGTTTTTGATCTGAAACATTAACCAATGTCATTTCCATTGTGAACCACTGTCTAAGGGAATTTCCAAGCTGAAACATTCTCCACTCGTTTCTCCAAGTACAAACATTAAGCATCAGTTTATCAAATCTGAAACATTAACCTATGGTACTTCCATTCTGAACTATCAGAAATGGAAAAGGGGATTTCCAGGCTGCAACATTCACCAATGCCAGTGGCACATCTGATATGAAACATTCACCTGTACCAGTGGTATTTTCTGATCAGTGACATTCAGTGCCAGTGGCACATGTGCTTCTCATCAGAAACATTCACCAGTGGTACTTCTGATCTGAAGCATTCACCATTGGTTTTTCTGATCAGTAGCATTCATCATCAGTGGTACTTCTGACCTGAAACATTCACCAGTTATATTTTTGATCTGAAACGTTCACCACTGGTTTTTCTGATCAGTAGCAATCATCATTGGTGATTCTTCTGATCTGAAACATTCACCAGTGGTATTTCTGATCTGAAACATTCACCAGTGGTATTTCTGATCTGAAACATTCATCTGTGGTATTTCTGATCTGAAACATTCACCAGTTGTATTTCTGATCTGAAACATTCACCAGTTGTATTTCTGATCTGAAACATTCACCAGTAGTACATGTATTTCTGATCTGAAACATTCACCAGTGGTATTTCTGATCATGAGCATTCACCAGTGGTACTTCTGATCTGAAACATTCACCAGTAGTATTTCTGATCTGAAAATTTCACCACTGGTATTTCTGATCATGAGCATTCACCAGTGGTATGTCTAAGGGAATTTCCAAGCTGAAACATTTTTCACTCGCTTCTCCAAGTAGAAACATTAAGCATCAGTTTATCAAATCTGAAACATTAACCTATGGTACTTCCATTCTGAACCATCATAAAAGGGGATTTCCAGGCTGAAACATTCACCAATGCCAGTGGCACATCAGATATGAAACATTCACCTGTACCAGTGGTATTTCTGATCAGTGACATTCAGTGCCAGTGGCACATGTGCTTCTGAAACACTCACCAGTGGTATTTCTGATCTGAAACATTCACCAGTGGTATTTCTGATCATGAGCATTCACCAGTGGTACTTCTGATCTGAAACATTCACAGTAGTATTTCTGATCATGAGCATTCACCAGTGGTACTTCTGATCTGAAACATTCACCAGTGGTATTTCTGATCATGAGCATTCACCAGTGGTACTTCTGATCTGAAACATTCACCAGTAGTATTTCTGATCTGAAAAATTCACCACTGGTATTTCTGATCATGAGCATTCACCAGTGGCATGTCTGATCAGAAACATTCACTAGTTGTACTTGTGTCAGAAACATTTGCCAGAGAGTGGAATTTCGGCTTGGAGCATTTAAGCAGCAGTACTTCTGATCAGAAACATTCAACAGTGATACTTCAGTTAGGAACATTTACTTGCCTGAGAGGGTACACTTCAGTACGGGACAATAAAAGCAGTACCTTGAGTTGGAACATTATTCCTGTGATAATTCAGTTCAAAAACATTAACCACAAGTGTTTTTAACATTGAACTGGTACAACTAATGTGAAATAATCACAACTTTTATCACCAACTCATAAACAAGTGACTGGAATTTGTAATATGACACATTATACACTCATAACTCTACTCTGAATTGTTAATTGATGATACTGAAGTCCACCCTGACAGGATCTAGTATATGTATATTACAATTACATGTAAAAAAAAAAAAATAATAAAAAAAAATAAAAGCACACAAGCTGCACACTCGTCACTATCTACCACTGGAATGGCATACTGTGTGGCACTGAAACTCGACAGACAAAAGATAAGCCAAATAAAATAGGACGATGGCACATCAAATAGGATGAGCGAAATAGGTAAGTCTATCTCATGGGAACAAAACACATGAAAAACTGAGCTAAACGGAGTAAACATCTGTTAAAAGATAAACTCTCAAATTCTTAATCTAGAGATGTTTTGGTATGATGAGGCAACTCTTACATCCAGATTGGGATGACACATTTTCAAAATGAATGAAAAAGAAGAAATGTAATTTTAGAACTTTTAAACATGTTGTGATGGAACATACACATACTTCTGTTTATAAAGCAGAACCACAATGTATAGGTAGGTATAAAGGCCATGAATTTTTAGTCACTTTTAAGAGTTCCCAACCAAACACGGGAACAACTCTGAATGACTCTGAACGAGTGGGTGTGCAGTTGGTTGGGGGGTGGGTTGTTTGCACTGCGCAAAATGAGTCATATATTCAAGTTAATAACGTGAATCCTTTTCTACCTCCTAACTCATAAATATCACCTGTAAACTCAGAAGTTATCAGATAAATCAAAGTCTGTGACCTTCCCTCTGGGAATTTATCAAAGATGGCAGACAAGGGACATGCCCATGAAAAGTACAATTTACAAATTTTAATAATTTCCATACACGTACAGTGCACATGCATGTCCTCAATGTCACTGCAGTAAAACCGCAACAAGCTACTCACTGCCAGCAGGATGGAAGCACAAACTGCCTGGTAGGCATAATCGGCATAACAGACTGTCCGACTCCAGCTTGTTCCTTTGACCAAATTCACAGCACTAATGGTGTTTGTGAATGGTACCAAATGCAACAATTCTCACAGTCTGGTATATGAAAAAAAGTAGCTGTTAAGCTGGCACATCAGTTTTCTAGTGTACAATGCATCAGTTTTCTAGTGTACTCTCATACTGTCTTTAATACCACATACTGTCTTTAATATGACATCATTCGCAATTCTTACTTGCGAAAGGAATGTCTCACATAAAACAAAATGACGCCAGTGTCATGCTGTCATGCTTTTGTTACATGCAGGGCTTAGCCTACACATAGCCCGTGAAGAGCCGGATATGATACTAATGGCCAAAGTCTGATTTTGCAACAAAAAGTAACCTGAATTTTAGATAAAGCATTGGTTTCTATCTGATCATCTTTTAACTTTCAATGCATAGCTACCAAGTAGACTAAAACTGAAACTTTTGCTAAATAGTATTTTCAATATCTGAAATTCTAATGGAATTACCATGGCTTCAATTTTCGTCACCTTCTTCGGTGACATGATGTCTGATTTTAAAGCACACTTGTTTCATAAGCAAGTTTACATTACAGAAATTTCCACTGGTCAGGACATTCACCAGAATGACATGTTTCATATATCTTTTGAAGTTCAGTTTCCATGGAGGTATTAGTTGAGGGTATTGAGTGAAATTTGGGATAATTCTATTGTTTTCCTTGTGTACATACACGTAAAAGGCACTCTGGGTGTGTGTGTGTGTGTGTTTGGAGGACAATGTCTGGAGGCTGAGAAGAGCTGGATCTGGTGTCACCCTTGGGTAATCTCAGGATTGGTAGAGGAAAAGTCTATCTCAATCAGGTGTCTTAACTGATTTCTCTGCAAGGATAAATACCTGTTACACCATTTTAGTATGGTCTCTGTATGTACCATTGAATTTCCCTAAAAGAACAAGATGTACATGTATGTAGATTTGGTGAGGACAGACTAATACAAATTTGCTAGAGGCTCAACTCAATGGAGAAATATGGGACTATTCCTGTCAACATGTAACATGAAATAAAACAAATCAAAGCTACATGTACAGCTGTCTGTGAGTTACCTATGGCGATAGTTTACGCATTATTTATTTATTCATTTGATTGGTGTTTTATGCCGTACTCAAGAATATTTCACTTATTCGACGGTGGCCAGCATTATGGTGGGTGGAAACCCGGCACAGCCCAGGGGAAACTATGGACCATCCGCAGGTTGCTAGCAAACCTTCCCACGTACTACCAGCATGAGCTGAACTTGAACTCACAGCGACCACATTTGTGAGAGACTTCTGGGTCATTACGCTATGATAGCGCGCTAACAGAGCCACAGGCCCCCTAGTTTAAGCAGGAAGTTACAGTCATAAAATAACTTCACACTACACAACAATTTTAATGCAAGCGACTTACATTGAACTCAACCCACTTTTTGAAGAAAACATCCAATTCTGTTGTCTCCATTTCAAGGCTTTTCCTGGCAGAACTAGAAAATGTCCTGATCCTCTAAACTTTTCAAGGCCTCAAGGTTACTTCAAAATTCCAGGCTTTTAACGGTTTTTAAGACACCACACAAACCATGCATGAAATCCTATACATTATATGTTACAGAGCTAGATGATCATGTATTTGCATACGTTGTCCTTTTTTTTTTTTTCCTTTTGAAAAACACTCTTCAAAACAGAGATCCATTTTTCATTTATTTTCTTGCGAGAGTGAAGCCATTACTTACATCTACTGGACATCTGAAAAACATGGCTGAGGACTCCAATTTTGGTTGGGTCAGAAAACAGTTTTCAGGAATTTCAGAATGAACATTTTGACTTCATGTATTATAGTCCCTGTCTAGACCGTCTTAAAAGTAAAAGTCAGGTGTAAAGTGTACTATATGAATCAATAAGCTACACTTTAATGATGACTTTTAAAAACTATGGAAAATGGAATTATTCACCCTGAGTACTATGTTTTTTTGTCCTCTGATGGTCTACAAGACTGGAAGATGGGGGTTGAACACAAACTGAACTCCTGGCAAAAACTCTTACCCTATATGGTTCATTCTAAAACCTTCATTTCCAAAGTAATAATAACAAACCTGTGCCTACACACATTCCTCAAATCCTGAAATCTGCCATAATTCTTGAAAGTTGGCTCATTAATGATTTGAAACAGTAAAAACAATGGCTGTATGACATAAAACTTGAGAAGCAAACATTCTGTGATTGGGGTCATGTACAGGATTTATTTTGACAATAGTTAAAGATTTCTCAGACTTTGGCATGCTTAATTCTTAAATTTATTTATTTCTTTGATTGGTATTTTGCAACGCACTCAAGAGTATTTCACTGAGCAGAGCCTGGGTGAAAAATCTGGAATTTAATGCAGTCGTAATGTCAAAACAGTTACATTAACTCTGGCGAGAATAGCTTTATAGACCAAAACCTTATCAAACCGCATCCTGCTTCAAAATCTCACAAACCTTTAACCACCAATTCACATTGGGATCAGTTTGTACAGAATAAACCCAATAAGCATTTAAAGAGTTTCAAGAGTTCACGTAGATAAGTTGGGAGCTCTTGCAAATTACTGCAGCCAAAACATGTCATTTTACATAAGATGCCAACATCGACAGACAGATGTTTATTCAATCAAGCAACTACCATAAAATCATGCCTTTTACCAATGTTACTTTGCTGAACTCACAAGACCCCTGACATGCCCTTTGTGCATTTCCCTCTTTCCATTCGGTTGTATCAGGACTTCCTGTCAGCCTTCAAATCACTTGACTGACAAGATCCCCCTAGTTCCTAACGATACATTTCTTGCACCTTATGTGCGTAAGATTTTTCAGTTTTAAAAATACACCTTCACATGCAGGTTAAAAGTATGAGGTGCACCCGGGTACCCATTTCTCTGACTATGCATGTTATTCATTTGACTGTTCTTTAATGCCGTACCTTAGAAAAATATTACACTATATGATAGTGACAGTGCTTGTAGAAAAGCTTTAGCCCATGTTGCTGTATATGCACAAGTATCTACAATAATTCTAAACATTTAATCAGTTTTATAATAAACCTGCACAGCGGGAGCAGAAGAACCAGCCCTGGAATAAGCCCCCTCCCACATACACACACACTGACACATTAGTAATTAAAGAAGTATTAAAATACGTTCAAGAGCTTCCAGCTAGGCCCCTACACCCTCACTTTAAAAATGTTTTATATGTATCAAGTACATGAGTGGTTGTGGAATATATTTATTTATCTGATCGATAAACGCCATACTCAAAAATATTTCACATGTGCAACGCTGGCCAGCCTTGTAGTGGGTGGAAACTGGGCACAGCCCATGAGAAATCCATGACCATCTGCAGGTTGCTGCCAGACCTTCCCACATACCTTGAGGACTTTAAGCTGAAATACATAGTGTGGTTAGCCATAACTTCTCATTTTAAATCTTGAAAAATTTTGACATTATTTTCTGTATGCATACTTGATGCACCATGTCCATGCAAACTTTTTCTTTGGGTGTGACTTCCTTTATTTTTATTTCCATTATTGAAATATCACACTGTACGTTCAGGCCCTACACTGGGTGCTGAAGGTTACGAAGGACAGCATCCAGGTACTGGGCCCTGAATCAACCTCCATGTAGATTAGTACTGACATCTGTAAAAATATTGTGAAACTATTTATGTGCTTAACAAAGTGAAACCTATAAATCTTGAGCCATTTATATTCCCTGAACAGGCCAAATAGTTCATAACAAACATGAAGGGTTCAATCGCAACTTTGCTCAGACTAAACATGTATGTGTGCGCATCAACCCAGTTGTTGATACTTTAATGCTGCATTCTTATTTCCTACTAAATGTATACCATTCATCAACGATATTTTTACAGAATCCTTTCAGAACCCATCTCACCCATCTAGTATCAAACTATGAGATCCTATTTTATCTAAATTTTATCCTAACCAACATTCTCTTTAAGAATTGCATGCTCTGTAAACAGAATGTTGGGTGGGATAAAATTTTCACGGTCCATCATCCTGCCAGAAGATGAAGAAGAAAAATATAAAACATGACAGACGTTGATTTGAGTTGTCCGATTCAAAAGTTTAAAGGGCTGGATTACTGTTAAAAGATGGTTTACCAATGCTGGCTTTGACGTATTACATTTCGGTCACTTTAGGGAATCACTTGATAGCAAAATAAGGTTGGGTTCGTGCTTTTTTTTTTTTTTTTTTTTTTTGTGAAGTAGTCCGCATGGAAGTCTATATGACTGAAGCTGGGTGTTACCCTAGGAACGTCCAGCTCAGCTTTGTGCTAAACAACATTAAGCATATCTACCATGATCCATGATGTACTAGATCATTGAAGATCATAAATCAGGTATCAATGACTGACACTGTGGGTGTATAATATATATTCTACTTCAAGCCATTCTATTTTACTTGTTAAAAAAACAAATCATACATTTCAACACCTATAGCATTCATACGTATATACGTTAGGCAAAACACAAATGGATCAATCAGGTTGTAATGGTTTTTAAACATAAATGAATCATGGTTATATATTAACTAGTCTGACATAAATTACAATGGATAAGGTTGACCCAATTGCCGAGACGGAGATTCAGTGGAGGGTTGAACAACCCGGTCGCCATTCATCCGTCGGGGTGAATTCATGAATGAACTTTGTGGGGCGAAGCGCCTGGTTGTGAGCCGTACCACGACACACGACCATTTCCAGATATATCACACACAGGTACATCAAACAATACCTTGTCCCCGGCATAAAACGGTCCGAATACAGTCGTACGATCTTGAGCTGGGAAATAATTCCTTGGTGATGACATGCGAACAGAGAGATCGGCTTTAGAAGAAGCTGTACTACGATCACAATAGTTGAGCTATATCAGCCATGGTGTGCAGTGAACGCGAGTCGTCCGCCAACGGGAAGAGCTGAGTTTCCCCTCGCCAAGCCCGCTTCATGTCAGCCTAAACGGCCAACTACCCGACAAATATACTTGAAAAATACTTACTCTTGAAGACTAGAATCTTCTGTCATCTTCCCATCCTTCGTACCTCACATTTTGTCGTCTGCCATGGGTATATTGTTCAACAACATTGGCAGATACACAGGAAATGGCCTGGACTGTGCGATCACACGAGCACAGCCCGAAAAGCCATTACCACGAAAAGTAGTCCCCGGTAAACACCATCGGTTTGCAGTAATAAATTACTGGTTTCCTAATTGCACTGTGAAATTGCTCAAGGGCACTCTGGAGGTGATCTGATGTTTAAAAATCACCCGATGTTTTCACGGACGAACAAAGTATACTAGTCGCGACCGCGTATGAATACCAAGATGGCGGTATAATAAGTTTCTTGTAGTGCCAACTTTATTATGCAAATAGCTAGCGAAGTCATATTCACGTTTACATTCTAAGTCTCACCAAACCTCACTTTAGTGGGTTAAAGAGAGGCTGTACGTTTTCATATTTATGCCTACGGTCTAAGGAACGGGTACTTATTATGCTCATGGCTGTAAAGCTAAAGTTGGAAGACACACTTATATGTTACATTGATATTTCTCATGTAAATTGCAATTGACCAATCAGCACATCGTGATGTCACATGACTGTCAATCATGACTGTGTCAGTCAGAGTGTGTTAGTTTGACACCCTATCCCTTAGTAATTTGACGTCAGATGAATGAAATTTTATTGGGAAATGGTCACGCCCACTGGTCATCAGTTATCTTTTGTTTATCCATTAAACACTACCATATATTGTTTACATTATGAATGAAACAGTAAGACATCCGTGTGTAGGCCTAACGATTGATTATTTCCGAGTAAGAGGAGAGGAGAGAATAATAAGTGGGAGGGGGCTACATCATCGCCAGTCTTCTCACATCAGGTATACAGAATCAAGAACGACAACCTTCGTGGCCAGGTTATAGCCTCCGGCCACCCCATAGTGATATAATAGCTTGTGAATCGAATGGAAGAGCTTCTAGGATATCGATAGCTGTGCTACCCACAGCTTCATTAATTGTAGGCCTATACCTATAGTATGGAATGAGTCATGCAATAACTGCATGCTACTTAATTGTGACGTACAGGTATGCATATTTTTCCCTTTTTGCTACAGAAAGCAAACAGACGCGATCATATTGATTAAACACGTACAGTACAGCATCAATTTAATATCAGCTAAAAATAAATGCATCACACATACACTTGATATACACGAATATATACTCAATATATGCGCTCGGCATAGGCCTGCATAGATTAATATACATACTTTGGATGTTTAAATATTGACCTACTGTAGGCATTCTAATGTATCAGTAGGACATATTTGATGCATGTACAAAAACATATGCATACATAGGGCCTACGTATTTGAAAGTATTTACACGAGCATAGTTTATTTCAGACATATGACACGACTAGGCCAACAGTACATATAATGTATTATGCACACCATAGGACATACATATATGTACTTGGATGCATACATAGGGCCTGCGTATATGAAAGTATTTACACGAGCATATTTTATTTCAAACATATGGCACCACTAGGCCAGCAGTACATATAATGTATTATGTACACCATAGGACATACATATATGTACTTGGATGCATACATAGGGCCTACATATATGAAAGTATTTACGCGAGCATATTTTATTTCAGACATATGGCACCACTAGGCTAACAGTACATATAATGTATTATGTACACCACAGGACATACATATATGTACTTGGGGGAGGGGGAATGTTGCATTTCGTACATAGGCCTGCTTCCTTGATAATTAGTCATGCAAGCTACACAGGATATGGATTCATGAATGGCAGTTACATGCAGTTTATGCTGGTCTAATGTCTGTATGGACATGAAATCAGTGCATGCGATGTATGAGTTTAGGTTTCTGTATACGTACCGGTACCTCTCTTTAGCTGCTGTGTATTGCTCTTTAATTCACGGTGAGCTTTCTAAATTCTACCCTCTATATTAAGTCATGGATGTTTCATGGGATAAATAACAGGTTATAATAAGAGGCAATGCCTGAATTGTCACAATGAATGATTAGGTGCAGATATAGTCTGCCACTGGGCATAACTTATGCAATTTTCCATACGTCAATAACTTACTTGCCTGTGGTGGATGATATGACATTGGTTTATCTTTATAATAAACAAATATAAAGCTTTATTCAGTTCAGAGAATGGACTCTTACGCTAAATGAAATAGACTGTATCAACACCTATTAAATGTCTGCACGTAGATATGTGTATAGCATGTTTAACCTAAACACAGGCTAACAATATACTAACAACAGCCGCTGGCCCATGCTTGCAAACATCGAAGGAAGTGTGATATACTATATACCAAGAAACGTGTAAATGCATTTTCCCCTTCTCTTCTAGTTACCACTTGGTCAAGGCATAGTTGATTGTTATTGTTTTTTGTTTACCTGTTAATAAAAAGCATGTAGGCCTACGCTGCATTCAGTCAAAATGACTTGAATGCAGGTGGTATGGTATCATTTTAAGAGCGTTGAGCTGACACAGAAGTCCCAAGCTTTTGCATACCGGATGTCTTCAAAAGTCATGCAACATATATATATATATATATATATATATATATATATGCAACACCATCATATGCACCAGTTTGTCATGGATAAAATGCTTGATTTATACAAGGGATAGTCTCATAACAGCTGATATGTACACTCTAAATATTACATGCGAAAATGGTACATGGTCTCAAGTTGCATTTTTGGAAGAACCCACATGGCTGATATACAATTCAATCTGCACCATACGTTAGCTAATAAACGGTTAACATTTGCACTGGCTTGTACTTCAATCCTCATGCATTCATAGTAGGCCACTTGAACCTCCTAGGCATTGATCGCTTACTGCACGTATATTGAACCTAGGTTATCGGCTTTACTATGGCTCACAGTCACACGGGCATGTCAACTGCACCTTAAATGTCAATGGACGCATGCTAAACTCGGTTCTATATGTCGAGACCATGAATAATAAATTATTAGGGACGTGTGCAAAAACTCCATTGACAACTGGAAGCAGCCGTGTGAGACCTGCGCGCATGAATGGATTTTTATCTCGTACAGCTATCATATTTCCGCATGCGCACACACGTACGCGATCAGTTTCACACGCAGGTCAACTTGCTAGCATTAGCCGACCAATCGAACACGACAAAGAAAGCGCCTGACAACTTTGTGAATGAGCCATAGGAAGACACGCCGTGGCTGTCAGCGTGCACGATCAGTCCGCATGCTCGGGGGTATATATAAACATATTACGGCGTGTGTACAAGACAGCGTGTTATAGCGTGTTATACACATGCTTTACATTATGTAGACATAGGTCTGTCACATATGCATCAATTATATTCAAAGATCTGTTGTCTCTTTCGTAGATTAGGAACATCACCCATACGAGCATAAGTCTGTCGTCCACCTGTCGAAAAAAAAAAACTTTCTAATACAGTGATTAACATTAACCGCAAAGACATAAATATCTGTCTAAAATATAGGTAGTCCCGGATATAAGATGACCCAGCCATACCTTCCCCGATACGATCACCTCCCTAGCAGTTTCTTCCCCCATACACCTGACTCCCGCATTAACAACGAAATATTATTCAGATCGGTGCAAAACATATATAAAAAAAAGAAACCACTTTCATTTTTTAAGCGTGGACGTTGAATAGACATGACTTGTCTTTGCCTTGTAAGTTTGATTATCACAGGTTAATTAGTATTAATAAAAGTAACAAGGCTCTGCAGTCACCTATAGTCACGGTCTGAGCAGTCTGCTGACGTATGACCTATCTCCTTATGTTCGGAGCTTAACGAAAGCTAAGTACCATTCCAACCATGCAAAGTTTTAAATGGCCCGATTATGGTTTGAACCTGTGGCTCCAGATTAATATAGGTATAATTGCCACCAGCTGTAATTACCACATAGTCAGCGTCAGAAGCAAAAGTGTAAATCAGCTGTGACATACCTAAATGTCCGAAGCCGTCTTCAAAGCGTGTAGATGTTAAACAGAGACTTGCCCAAAGTCATTCTGGGATTTAAAGCGGAACATTGCCCAGTGCAAAAGGCAACTATAATCACAAGGAGACGAAGATCATGGTGTGTGTGTGTGTGGGGGGGGGGGGGGGGGACTTCGCAATTTGAATTAAGTGTTAATAGAATGGGCAATCCCCCGATATCAGTCCATAACAAAGTTGGCAACGAATGAGAGCTTCAGACGTTTGAAATGTCTTAGCGTCACTTTTTATACTCATTTCATTTTTTCACTCATGCAACATATATATAATTGAGCTGACATTGCTATTACAAAAGAAACATACCCACGCTTGGCATTTGGACACAACGTGCTTTAATGTTGCATATTTTCGGAGCCAAACCAGTGTAAATAAAAATAGATGCGTAATATCTTTACTAATATATACGTGATACATACAAAATGGTTTTCGCTTGTATATATACCCTTTTTTATACGCGAAGCATTCCACATTATATAGTTCTGCTATGGCACGTACGACGTTACCTCCTTTCGTTGGGCCCATTTTTGTCACAATATTTGAGTGCTGCCTCAGAGGACCGCCTCAGAAATAGTACGTGCAAGGCTAGGACTTTCACTTGTGCTCAACGTTAAGGGAGGAAGTACCAAAATTATCATTGTTAAAGTCTATAAAGGGCTTGACCAGTGTCAGGATTGATGCAAGTGTATATTTTCGAAATATATGAGAATATATATTTCGGAATGTAGTCATGGAAACAGACATTCATATACAGCCGTCGACTGTAATTTGCGCTCCGTGTCAACAATCACAGAACACAAACCACAAAAGAACTAAGAAAGTATATAAAATTTTAAAAATGGATAAGATAAAGATAAGAAAAGCGCGGAACAATTTTCAGTCATGACAGAATTTATTCGTTTATTTGATTGGTGTTTTACGCCGTACTCAAGAATATTTCATTTATACGACGGCGGCCAGCATTATGGTGGGAGGAAACCGCGCAGAGCCTGGGGGAAGCCAGCATGAGCTGGACTTGGACTCACAGCGACCGCATTGGTGAGAGATTTCCTGGGTCATTACGCTGCGCTAGCGATAGCGCGCTAACCAACTGAGCCATGGAGGGCCCCCGTCATGACAGAAAGACGCGACGAAACGTTCAATGTGAAGGAATTAAAGCAATACTAGTATCCAAATAGTTCGTGTGGTTCAAATGTGTATCTCTGTAGCGCTTTAATGGCAACTGTTCAGACATCCAACCAGGATTAAGAAACATAATTTGTTTTCCATTAAAACATGAACCTATATGGTGGACAGATGGATACCAATACGTATGCGTTATGCTATGCTTTTTGCATTAATCTCAAAAAGTTAAGTACTTGTGAAACCAAAAACACAATGAAACAGTGTCAGTACTGAACCGTGGAGTTATCTCCTTGTCTATAAATGATTTATTTATTGCTTTTGATTGGTCTTTTGCGCCGTACTCAAGGATATTTCATTTAAACGACGACGGCCAACATTATGGTGGGAGGAAACCGGGGAGTGCCCGGGTAAAACTCATGACCATCTGCAGGTTGCTGGAAGACCTTCCCACAAACAGCTGGAGAGGAAGCCAGCATCAGCTGGACTTGAACTCCCAGCGACCACGAAAGGCTCCTGTGTCACTGCGTCCCACAGATACGCTAACAACTTGCCCACGGCGGAACCCTTGCATCATGAATGATTGTACGATCCTGAAAGGCGACGGCCAACTGCAGCATAATTGTATAGAGTACCGCATTCCTTAGAATATAAATATCATTTCGCAGCATTCTATTATCGCTTCCTAGCGTGGTATCTCCAAGCGACTTGATTATGTTGCCTTTATCCAGTATATGTAAAGTGAATCTAGGAGTTCAAGCCCAGCTCTCGCTGACTTTTACGATGGTAGTTATATGTGCATGTGATGAATGATATTCATTTGTCACCCTCCTCCACCCTGAGAGCAAGACACAAACCAGACAATAAATAAAGTAGTGCCGTAAAACAACAAATTCTATTCCCTACCAACTTTTCCTCTCAAGACTACGAGCAACAAGATACTTCATGAACTTTCAATTTGACTGTTCGCACAACTGCAACTTCGTTACTTTTAATGAAATATACATAACGATATTTCGCATCAGAACCGAATCATCATGGTTGCCACATGGGGCGTGGAATGTCTTCACAGACAGACCTAAACTTGAAAACGTAAGTTTTGTAAGAAAATGACTTCATTTTCAAATGGTCAGGATGGTAAATAGCAAGTTGTCTTAATCCCGGGTTTCACTGTCCTGCAATGGTTTGGCAGCACGCATTCACATGCACCCAAAATGCATATGAAGTAAGAACAGCATTTATGTTGTACATAATGGAAAATGCATTTTGTTTCCAGCAGTAAATAAAAAATTGTTTAATAAGAATACGAGAAGCATTTTCTTAGAGATGTTGCTCTTTGTGTCAAATTTTAAACATTGGCGAAAGTGCTTTAAAAAACACAATTCCTCAGGTATATTAGTGAGCCTCCCAGAGGATGAGACCCAAGGGCTTAATGGCGCTGCTTACGCCCGTTCATTCTCAAGAGCTCAGTGGTCGACACAGAGAAATAGTAATGATGCTCACATATGTTTATGCATCGCTGATCAAAGCGTTATACTTCTGGGTTGAAATTGCGTTATTACTCTTGTTGTCTGACGTCGATTCTCTTTGCCTGACCCCTTGGTTTAGTTAATCAGGCAGCGTTTTAGTCCATTGATCACCCCCAGACTGCCGATGTACTGGCCGGGCTGATGGCGTGCGCCGTAGACTAGGGGACACAATACATTAACCCGTCTCTCTCGCGGGAATCAGGCCAGTGATGACGTCAGCAGACGACGTCAGTGTTCAGTTACTTTTTACAGGACTATAAACACCAGAGAATATATGGAGTGATTATCGAATAATCGTGAAATATCGAACACTGTCTGCACGGTCGAAAAGACTGCCACAACGGGCTGAGGCTAAATCTGTCCCCAGCTTCGATTAGTCCTGTACGCCATATACAGGTTGTATTCGTTCGCCAACGTTGCATCACGGCGTGGTCTCAATCATTGGCCTGTGCGTCAGCCGGACGAACGTAAATAGTGCAGGGAAGTTTGGAAGCTCTGTCTCTCTTGTCCTTCAGAATGCTAAGATTGCGGCTGACATCTAGAAAACAGCACTTCCAGTTTGGACGCAAACGCCGAGCCATTCAGACGGATCGGGAGCATTCCACAACACAGTAAAGCCAATGCAGTACCTGGGAGACGTTTATAGCTCGGCTTGTTCTAAATACGTTTACGAAGCTGTAAATCCTGTGGGCGGTTGACGATTCTGCGTTGAAGGATATGTATACAGGAGTGAGAGCTTAACGATAGGTTCCAAGAGAAGCCCAGACGGTGTGCCATAAGACACGCCTGCTTCTCCGGACTAACAATGCTGACCATGTGCTACAGGTAAGACTCACCAATTCTCACCTGCTCAGAAGAGCTAAACCATTAGCAAATTAACATCAGATTAGTTCTGGAAAGGGGGCCGTGTGGGGCAGGGCGCGGGCATTTCTTTTCTCAGCTTGTTGCATCCCACGCCCTCGACCCTTTTGGAGGAATGTGATTGCAAACCATTTCTCCTCACCCACCCATGTTCTTCAGGGATGACCATTGACAAGCCCTCATTGGGATTCTCTATTGTCTTGATATCGTGAAGCATTCGCCAAATAGGCGCTAAAGGTTCTAGTTGAGCTATTACATTCGGTTGTCAGTATGTTAGTGCATGTTGGACAACCATATAATGAACATAACCCTCTATATATCACTGTATGTATTGCCATTTTGGCCTGCCATGATTTTGCACATACATACTCAGTGCAGAGAAAACCATATTTTCTGTAAACAATTCGTATATTTTTGTTACTCTTTTGCTTGAGATGGATAGCCTTTAGAAAGACCATCTTATTTGTTTGTAGAAAGGATCTTATTTGTGCATGCCCAGTACCTATTTTTGGAAGTTGTTGCTATTTTTAGTGTAATGGGGTATGGTTGGGCGGATTATTTTCGGCTGAAGAAGACGGTGCTCGCTTCTCCCAGATCTGCTCATTGCTGCATCTCCAAACTCCATCAACGTCTATATTTACCTCAAATTCTGTTAGAAAAGTCACGTGACCGGTCACCATGGGACTGTGAAAGGTCGCTGGAGAGAGCAATGACGTCAATGGACGAGTCCATTATTGCAAACACAAAGCTGATGCATTTACATAGAGCCCTGTGTACGTCATTCGATTGATCCAGGGATAAAGTTGATATCTGACCTTGGCGAAATGATTTTAATCGTTCTCGATCATACTCTGAAGGAAATTGCTATAACCATAATCCAACTAATAAAACAAATGGTCTTTATATTGCATTTAGCGTTTATCTAAACAAGATTTCTAAATATAGAGTTATATTTAATTTCCATTGTCATGACTATGGGACTGAATAGCACAAGAAATCAGAAAGTGTTGGCAATAAATGCGGATGCAGTCCGATCAAAGCGTTGCATCAACAAAAGGGAATATGTAAGATATGCTATGCTGCAATTGCGACAGAGGAATGCGTGGGCGTATGTTTTGCTCCGAGGCGTCTGTGTACAGAATCGCTGAAGTAACAGCGCACCGGCCAAGCGGCATCATTCTGTGAAGAGAGTTCACGTCACGGCATCGATCCAGCCCCATCGCTTCTTAAAATAGAATGATGAATGGAACTGTATGACGCGGTCTCCCTTCGTCAGCCCGCCAGGCGGGGCAGAATGAGGCTGTTCAGGCTATATCGACTTCAAATCGATTATTTGCCCTTGTCACTCTTCCATGCTCTTATTTTCTACCCTTCTAACCATTCTGTACCCAAAATAGAGCCAGGAGTTACCAGCCACCTATTTAACAGCGCGGACATTCCCACCCAGTGACGCAGGCAAGAGAATGAAGCAAATGAGAGTGATGAAATATGACCCAACTGGGCGTCCGTAAATTTTCACACGCTCTCTATTGCCTCTTCTCATCAAGCCATTGTCAGAAGTGATTGCGTTGTAGGCAAAGTTCCACTTATTACTAATTTATCGAACCAACTCTTTTATACGCAAAGAGGAAATAATACAATGTTTCTTTTTGACAAAATGACTTTAACCACCTTTCCGTGATTTTTTACAGATTTTTTAGTGTGTTGCTTAATGCCAAAGGTCTGTGTCTTTTATGATTTCCTTTGGTAGATATTTTCCATGCCATGAGCCAGACATTGTAGCAGTTGCAATGTTTTTCACTAACATGATAGTTTATTGGCCATTGTTCATTGAAGCGTTATCATATATCAGATGTGTTATGACCTTAGGGAACTTATAAATTCTCTACAAAGATCAGAGATGATCATAGCTATTCCCACCATACATTTTATTGATCTTGTGTGTTTCACGAAACAACCTTTGCGTCTGTCAGGTAACAGATTAAAAACTTGAAGACATGGTAAATTAAGTTTAAGTACATTTGAGGGTCGCCAAACGCCCGGCAGCAGGATTTTGAGGCCGTTTTAGTGACGTCGAACGTTCTTTTCCCAGCTCATAATGGCGTCACATTACAGACAGCATGACGTTACAGTAGAAACAAATTCATTGTAACATTGTGGACGTTGTGCTGCAACCAGTTTCCGATATAGAGTGGCTCACGCATCTCAGTCACATTATTCACATTCACATGTGAAGTTTATTACTTCACAATTATCGGTGTATTTGTACTCATAAAACATGTATGAAGTACACACACACTACAACGTCACAGAAGAAAACGATGCGTTTTACTGTCAGTGGGGGGTACCGGCAGATTTTCCTCCCACAAAAGATGGCGCTAGTGTGACATAGGACTTACACGTCACAAGTCTTTTGTTGCGCGCCTCAAAACATGTTGCGTGCTGCCGTTTTATCTGTTACGTACTTGGTCTACCCACTGTGACGTCGCACTGTTCGCGCTGCAGTGGAATGTCCAAGGTCACTGAAGTGACGTAATACGTCCCACGTCGGACTTCTGGCAGTATCCCGTTGGACCTTCTGTGTAGCTCGCCATCAATTATCAATGATCCTCATGGCGCCATAAAGACTTAATAGTTGTTGGCCAAGTAGGTACTGAAAGTCAGTGCCGTGCAGGGTCCTAAGACGTTCCACTCAGCTGACAACTGTAGGGCCTACTCTAAGGAGTGCCAAAAAGCGGAAGTTTTGGTGTCCAGAATGTCCGTTCAAAATTAAGAACTCATGACGTAGACTGACTTTACCAGCTTAACAAATCGAAACATGTGCTCCTTATACTGGAGCTTCTGAATGTAGGATTAACTGTTGGAAAGTTCGTGCATGGCTGGTAAAGCTGGGGTAGTTCTGACACTACTGGGTGCTCACTGTTCTCTAAAAATTCCCACACAAACGTTCAACGGTACCATCCAAGTACCAAGTCCAACTAGGATGCCCAAAAGAAGATAGTTAATAATAATAATGATAATAATAATAATAATACACAACTTTCCTGACTTCGGTCATTTTTATGGTGCAGAAAGACCAAAGACGTAATATGATGCCGACAATGACGAGAGCGACGGACATAGGCGATCAATAATGTATATATATATGTATATATATATAGACTATTTTACCGGTAGGGTAATCTAAGAATGTACGGCTATGGCAGTGAAGTCATCTTCAGGGCACGTGTCTCATCACGCACCTTACATCGTCACGTGTCTCCAACGCCCACAGCTCTGGTATGTAAATTTACCTGTCACGCGTGCATCACTTTTTGGTACTGCACGTAGACCGAATTATATAGATTTGGATCTACTTCATCTTGACGATTTCATTTATTCCTTATCTTTTTGACGGTAATTACACAAAACACATGCGAACGCTTTCTGGCCTCGAGCTATTTAGGTACGTGCCGAAAGTGTTTTCATGCCTTGTAAATTTCAAACAGACAATGCACTCCCCAGGCACGAAATTACCAGCAGTCGCCGAAGGCGCAAATATCCAACCCATTAAAGATCTGGACGTACATTGTGAATAATATCGCCTGTAGATGGTTCCTTTTGTCGGGTAACTGGATAGGTGCAATACATGCTTTCGCCCATGTTCTCTGCCTGGTTTTCGTCCATTTTCTGTCTAATTTCCTCCATATTCTGTGGAGCTTTCTCCATACTTGTCTGGTTTCCCCATGTTCTGCATGGTTTACTCCATATTCTATTTGGCTTCGTCTATCTAATGGATGGTTTCTTCCAGGTGGTGTTTCTTTCATGTGTCTGATTTTATCCATATTTTATTAAGTTTCCTCCATATTCTGTCTGGTTTCCTCCATTTTGTGTCTGGTTTTCTCCATACTCTGCCTGTTCTCCTTCATATTATATCTGGTTTCCTCCGTATTATCTCTGCAACAGATCTACCCTATATAATACTATAACCGCATTACATTCCAATAACACATTTCTGTACGGTTTTCTCCAGGATCTGTCTCGTTTCTTTCGGGTTTGGTTTGGTTTCCTTAGTTGTTGCCAACGTTACTCTTAAAAGAGCGCAAGACAACAATCGCAAAATATGAAATAAACAAATAAAAAAAAACATAGCTAATATTCATTTACAGCTAATATTTGAGTTAAAGTACCCTAAAATATGTTCTTCTTTTACGATGATTCAGTTTTGTGAGAATTTTGACTAATTGTGGACCGTTTCGGTCGATTAACTGCACTTATCGTCACTGCATTGTGCACATAATTCTGCTTAAGCCATGGTGCTAACCTTGCTACTTTATACGCATATTCATGGACAGTTAGGATAAAACTCAAAGGCTGCTCTGGTGTACTCTGTATACCGTAAAAGTTTCTATTTTATTTTATATTCGTTAAGCTGAAACTGAAGTTTCTGTGTGGTACTCGCTATGGATTGTTTATGCTTTAATCATGTCATATCATACCCCATCCTGTAAACGGTTCTGTTTTGATATATGTGAAAAACAAGTAAGAAAGAAAACTACAAATATGTTTTACCGAAAGAAGGAAACACGAGATATTTATAGTCTTCTATGTTCTACGATATTAGAGTATACTAACTGAACATATTCTCGTAACCTCAAGCCACTCACTGTACCATCCCTGATTACCTACATGTACAGCTATGTCCGGAAGTTATTAAGGATATTTTTACCTGTAAAACAAAAAAAATAAATAAATAAATAAAAAAGCAATAATAAAAAAGACAAAATAAGAAAACCCACGCCAGTGAACGGATGTAAAGGCAATGGTGGCTGTAGTAGGTAGGGTAAGTACCCGGCTTCAAGTACATCAGCTTGCTGACTTCTTCTTGAAAATCCAGTAGTGTATTAAATATACGTCCTAAATTAGGTTTAAAACTTAAGAGACATTTTTTTTAAACGTTGTATACAAAGCGGGGCGAGTTAAACGACTACAGCAATTAAGCAGAGGCTACTAAAATTTGGTCAAAGGTATTGGCTCACACTTACAAGTGGCCCGATTGCTAACTCGTTAAGAGTTATTTAAACAATGTTTAAAATATAGCATAGGTGATAGATCGGTAAGGTTTCTTCATATATTTGCAAGTGAATACCACAACATGCACTGTTCTTTTTTTCATATTACTTCCAGGCATTTTGTACTTCGTAGCAGTTTCATTTGCATTTTTTTTCCTTATTATGAATGTAGATTTCGTCATATCCTGTGCCTGGTGCTATAGGTATGACTGGCGTGAAGCTGCCAACCACTGACCTAGCGGTGGTTTGTTGGAGGCCCTAATTTGACCGGTGTCGTTAACTTCCGCAGAGCTGTGCCCCGGATGCGGATAAATGCCAGTTCCAGGCCATGTAGATCACTTCCGGTAATAAACCTCGTGCTTCCGCCAGCTGAGAGCAAATTAACTTTCGTCAAAATGATGCAGACAATATAGTAAGCAGTAGAGCGCTTTGTGCTTGGTTATGTCAAGCTCATATGAGTACATACCACCAAAAATATAAAACTGGCTACAGTTGCCCCCATCCGTCATAAAACTTTATATATGGCTAGGCTCGATGAGCATGTTCGTACAAAACAAGTGTATGGTCCCGTACCTGAATGTAGCCAGCTAAAACAGGAATTGACGAAAGCTTAGATCATATTCAATGGGTTGCCCTATTCAGGTTTTAGCAGACGTAGTTCATATGGCGCTACAGTTAATAAGCGATGTCCAGTGGTTTGACAAACAAAACAACGCCAAGAAAAGAAGTATTGTAATCACGATCATATCTCACATATGGGCAGCCATAAACTATCTGTGGAGAGTTGCCGCAAAATGTTGTTCATCTACAGATTTTCCATATTAATGAAATGGGTCATTTTACGTGGAAATTAAATGCAGTATCCAGTTTTAAGACGGGAATTGTTCCTCCGTTAACACTGGAATGAAATGCTATTTTAGTCGTGTACTAGAATACAGTGTAGATCTGCTGCAGGTCAGTCACGAATAGTGCTTGATTCACTCAGACAACACACGATCCCATGATGTATACACTTAGACACTCTGCAATCAGTTACCGATAAGTTTATTTTTCATGACGAATGCTTAGGCTGAAAAGAGTGTCAGATGTAATATATGCGATGCTGCCTTCATATAAGTCTAATTATAACATCGGATAAGCAGTAGAGCCGGTTTTCTTTTCACCAGATCCGCTTGAAATTATATAAGTTATATGACTTATCACAAACCACCTGAAAATACCTGGGCCTCAAGAGGCCAAAATGAGAACAGGAAAGAATTCAATTTGTGGTTAGTACATTGTCCTGCGGTAAGAATCACTTTACAAACTTTCTAGAATTTTCTAAAATTCTTGAGCAAAACATTTTAATTGTATCCGCCTTTGAATTTGTTACTTAAGTCTTTAAATGTTTGATAAATACGGGATCCAGTACCCTACCGACTTAAGCAGAATTATCTATAATATGTTCAAGTCCCGGATGTTAACATTTGGCCGTAATTGCATGAGCACGTATAAATGTATGTACCATAGAAGCAGGCAAACTGCTATATCATTCACGACAATAACCATGCGGAACCACAATTACAATACACCCAATTCACTTGCCCATCCTCAAAACTACGGTGAAAAAAGTCTTCCTTTACAAAAACGAAAATAGGACTTTTTTTCTTAGTGGGAACGGGCCGTGGTCTAATGGTTAAAGGGTTTTCCTCTCGATCTTTGAAACACATGATGTGGGGGCTCAAAACCGACCATGAACAGGGAATTTCTAGATTCTCCCGCTCTGATCGACATGGTAACAATACGCAATCGACGGCGCTCGTGTGACGGTTTGTGAAGTCTAACGATGTCTCCTGTCAATATGTTGTGCGTCACACGTGGGAAAGTTTGCCAGAAGCTCACCATTTAAGGTCGGTGGTTTACCCGGAGCGAAGATGCCGTCAATTAGAACTACCTGGGCACTTCGGTTTCCTTAAATTATAGTGCTGACCGTATTTGTATCAGTGAAAAATCGTCGTTATAGCTTTAATCAAAAACGAAATAAGTAAATCAATAAACTTTGAGGAAAGAAGTGTTTCGAATGCAAGTTGGATACTTATGATTGGCCACGGTATGGCTGCAATAATTCCGAAGTGGCGACAAGCCATAGTCATAGGCCTATATTCAATTAGGATACAGTTCACTCAAATGAAAAACATTATAAATTAAAATGCTTAAAATATAAAAAATATTTCGTCGAATATGGTGCATCCGATGATAAAAGTCAAAAGTCCAACAATCACATTTTGGAGTGGATGAAAGAAAGAAAATTCCAGGTAAAACCCACACTGCAGTAGACATCATGGACGTAACTGAAACTGATTGATGTCAACACGTGACTCATGCACAGTTTTTATTGTATGCATACACGTGCTCAATAGCCTTCGGGTACACATGTACCTATTCTAGACAGCAATTTTCGAACTTCAGCCAGTGGATCACTCAGCATTCACTTTAACAGAAATGTAGTAAACCGATTTTTCTTTGTTCTCTCTTTTGTTTGTTATCCTTTTATCGCACAGTGCGTTGATGGAATACAATGACATAAATGCAGTTTAATTTAAGATGCAAACTTTGGACAAACTGCAGTACGAAGTTTCGTGATGAAAGTGAAACATTCATCAGGTATTCTTGTAAAGTGATAATTCGTTTCCAAGAGACACTGGGCTGAATTTTTAAATCTATATGAGGTAAATTTTATGTATTAGAGCACAAACCCAGAAAATGAATAGCAATATTTAATTCGTATAACTGAGAAAGGCTTCATTATATACACAATAATAGTGACGTCATGTGTTCCTGCGTGACGTAAGTTCAGGCAATAGTGTAATTTATTCCCCATCAACCCGGAGGTAAATAGGACTTATATATCATCTTATTATAAAAGTGGTTACGACAGAAACATTTTGTTTCCGCTTGATTCTCTGATCATATCTAATGGACGTTCATCTGAACCAGCGAGACTTACAAAAGAGGTTTTAATATCCTGCAAATTTGATGCAATACTGGAAAATAATTTCTTAGTTCTTTGGTGGTTTGTGATAAACGTCGTTTGAAACTGAGAGACGAGCTTCACAGAAGGTCCAAATGACAGAAGAATGCATCCTTTTCTTCTATGACGTTGCAGTACGTGTGTACTTGATATATGTTTTATGAGTACATGTACGCCGATAATTGTGACGTAATAAAGGAAAGAAGATGAGTACACAGCTTTGGACCATCTTGATACGCGTTTACCCATTGCTCTTGAGATTATCGCAAAACGTATTGTAGGCATTACGTCACCATTGTAGTTAGGTGAACACAGCGCTACGTGCGCTTTGTGAAACGGGGCCTTAGAACGTCCTTATTGCTTGACGGCTGGTATATGAATGTCTGTCTACGAATGTCCACGAATCTATGAATTAATTTATTTGACTGTAAGGATACATCGTACTGAAGAGTACTTGTAAAACTTCACGACTGGTCCACTATTCGAAACTGGACACAGCCCGTTGGAAATCTCTTTCTGTCATATAAAGAGGATAAGAAAAACTTTTAAAACTTTCTGTCGTTGACGGGAAACCACATAATTTCAATATATGAATTCTCAAAGTGTGACGAGGCAACTATTCGCACTATTTTTTTCCAACGATCAGGACATCGACATCAGCACATCTACAGTGAAGGGTTAGCGTTTAGACTACTATTCCCGAGTTTTATGGCCGCGTGCTTTAAAAAAAATTTCTCCAGAAAAGGACATTCAAAAATCCAGGGAAATAACAGATGCCGTTAAATATCAGTTCCATCCCGATAATAAACTTCGTGTTTCCGCCAGCTTTTTTAAACGTAGAATTAAACCCTAACTGAAGTAAATTTTGAAGAGGCCGTATATCACCGGTCATGTTTAACCCTATTCCGAATAACAGGCTGCTCTTATTTTACTCTCTTTTCTGTAAGCATTTTATACTGGTCATTTATTTTTCATGGACAGTGAGAATAAGGGGTACGAGGAATGAGAATCCGTGAAAATGTCCTCATTTAGCTATTCTTTCATTCCCAGTTGAAGATACTTATAAGAAAAACCGCAATTCATAAAATATGTAAAACCACGTAAAACTCACCGCAGTTTGTTACACTTACAGTTTCTAAGAAAAGCATGGTTTCATAAATGGCCGTCATCCGCACATGCTCCATTATGACCAAGGCCACTGCGGGTTATTTTAGTTTACCTTGGACGATATTTGTCATACATTGTCATAAATCATATGTGTATTCATTTCCTTACTTCAGAAATGTCAGAGTAAAGTGATTTACACCGTAAAAAATGCGACACCTGGGATTACCATGCAGGTGTACCATCGTGCCAGAACATGGGTTAATCTGTGACCTGTACTGCTTGCACGTACATCGTTCCATAGTTTAATTCTATGATGCAAGAAAGCCTTCCACTACGTCTACATTTTGCACTATGCTGATCGAAAATTGCTTAGTTACATAATTTTTAAATTCATTTTCCTATGGAACCTCTTTTAAAGTGATATGGATATTATTCTTGCGAGCACCTATCACTGCCTAATACGCTTAAAGCATGGCTCTCTCCTCAAAAACAGCGACCCTTGTCAAATAGGGTGACTCGCTCGGATCAAGCTTCCACCTGTTAGACCGTGGCCTGTAAGCCTGTAAGTTTATCGCTTGAAGAGTGCTGTTTGCACTCGGGCTCTACCCCCGAAATACTCCTCAATATACCTATACCAATAATTTCTTGTTTAAGTGGGATATGAATATTAGTTTTTCCGCCTAGTTTCACGTTTGAAGACCCTCATTCATAATGGTCAAGCTGGACATATGGACTTCAGCTATTGTACTAACCTGCACTGAAGACATTATGCTGTAGCATGTGTAGGCCTTGTAAAATAGTAATGCACATCTTTCTCACAAGTTTTCACGATTTCTTATTTGTCTCATTCGAATCCCACGATAATCAGGATATTTTTTTTGAGAATGATTCACCTCCACCTAGTAAACATAAAGGGCAAGTGAACTGACCGATTTTCGAGAAAGGGGAAATAACTGAGGCAAGGGAAAAATGACGACTCTTGATGAGACGACGATCGCATCGTTTCACTTTGTCATCTGGTCTCCCCAATTAAGCAAGTTCTTTAAGAGGGACGTTACAATATTCATATGCAATTTTTAATCGCAGGAGAATCCATTTTATGCATGTATACTACCAGATTAATTTTATTCAATATGCAGTCAGTGTGTTGTATGGAGCATACTATTGGATGAATTATCATAGTGAACTTATGCCGTACTACTGCATGGTAAAACTTTTTTTTTTTCAGATTTTGAATTTTGTTTTACTAATAAAATAAATGATAAATGATAAATAAAAAAAGGCGTACAGCATAGAGAGAAAAACCAGAGCAGCGACGACAGTGTAATAGATGGCAAATAGTCGCACCATTTCAATAGGTTCAAACTCCACTTCATTAGGTTAGGGCCTAAGGACTCTATACATCACTAAAGCGCCATAAAAAGCCCCATCTGAATGGGTTACATTATCCCACGCATGAGGAGGCGACATATTTTTTTAGATGTGACTCATTTTTTAGATGTGACTCAGAAACATGGGCCATTGTTACATCAAAAATGGATTGTAGCGCAACGTCTACAATGCCACAGTATATCAGTTTCTATTGTTAGGTCGTTCTGTCTTTAATGTGACGTCATCATGATAAGCTCTGAATGGATCATTTGACCTCATAAAATGACGTCAAGGTCCTGCTGCCGGACGTTTAACAGGTCCCCATTTGCCTCAGTTAGTACTATGTTACCAGTTCCCGCTATATCGTCATCTCAAAGAAAGGAATGATCAATAGACTACGCTGCTGAGCACAAAGTTTTAAACGGAATGTAAACGCCATGGTCAAAATGGTGTTCCGATAAGCCAGGATGCTTACAAAGTCATCACGCAGTATAGGGGCCTAGAGTTTTCCGCGTGTTGTAAGTAGCCTATATATTTACTGGATTCTTGTTTCACGGTGTGCTCAAGAACACTTCACGTGTACCACCTAAACCAGCATTATGGTGGGAGGAAACCGGTTAGAGCTCGGGCCAAACCCATGATCATATGCAAGTTGCTGCAAGACCTTCACACGTATGACTGGAGAGGAAGCCGGCAAGCACAGCGTATACATGTAATGCAGTCCTGAACGACATCTGGTTTCGTGTTCAATACGCTTAATTTAAAAAAAATATGAAATCGATCGTGTTGCTTAATGGTATCATCAAAGTAGTTAAACCAAGCAAAGAACTGTTTGTTGAGTACTTGTATATACTTGTATATACAAATGATGTTAAAGTCCATTCTGGCAATGACTTCTGCATCCGATTTTATACTTTCATCCATCTCTGCGAACGAACGACTCTGAACGACACACGGAACAAATTCTCCATTTGCAATGTCGTTTTTCACTCCTTAACCCTTTCTGATCCATAAATGTAACTAAATAGATTTCTCATCGTTGAAAATATCCAAAAGTACCAAGGAAACAAATACTTTGGTACAAATTGTTTAAATTCATTCGTGTGTCCGCTGTGGTCCAATTATTTAAGACGTCACTCATAACGTCAATGAACGTTCCATAAGACCGGTTTTTAATGCAACCTTCAACACAGACCACGAAAGAACACAAGTTAAGCCCAGTTTATGTTTAACCGAATGCTGTGCCGAGCCGTTATGACATAAGACTCTTATTGCATCGTGTTGCAAGAGGTAAAGTCGACAGATCGATAGCATCATGTTTACGACGTTCTTTGAACTTTAGAATAACTTTAAAAGAATGATATCTATGTCCGCACTCAGTTTATGCTGACAGACTTATGAATAATTAAGAATGCTGTCCATATAAGAATAAGACACTAACTATCGTAAATTCGTATTCATTCCCAAGCATTTCATTTCTATTCTTATTTATAAGAACCGTTACGACATAACGATGCTTCCGGAATAATTACTTTACCTTTAAGACTGCAACGGAGACCTTTGCGAATATTTACAAAGGCTTTACGAATAATTACAAATTATTACGAATTTAAGTCTGTAATTTTTTTAACCCATTGAAGTTGTCACCGACATGAAAAATATAACACAAAATCATTACGAACGCTCACGAATAAATACGAAAGACCACGAATGCGAACACGAGTACATTACGACATCAGCATTCAACAGTTTCAACAGCTGGTGGAGAGCGTTGCATTTCTTTGGGTTCTGCCTCCTTCAGTACTGACCAATACAGGAACCTGACAGCATATAAATAAGTATCCTAAGTTCAAATCGGCAAAGTAAATATCAACTCTTCTGAAAGCAAATACTGACGATAGACTCCCGTGTTAAGAACGCAAGGGAGGTGTGCATGCTGGTGACAATATATGCATGTATGCATGTATGAACACCAATACGGTTGGCGACAGCCTGCATGGTGTGTGTATATCTTGCTTCAGTGTTACCATGCAAAAACCAATACGGCCGATGACAATCTGTATGGTGTGTATTGATTCACTGTTACCATACAAACACCAATACGGTCGATGAAAACCTGTATAGTGTTCATATTGCTTCACTGTTGGTACACAAACACCAATACGGTCGATGACAACATGTATGGTGTGCGCATATTGCTTCACTGTTGCTACACAAACACCAATATGGTCGATGACAACATGTATGGTGTATATACTGCTTCACTGTTACCATACAAACACCACTTCAGTCGATAACATCCTATATGGTGTGTATTGCTTCAGTGTTACCATACTGTCGATGAAACTTGCATGATGTGTACATATTCCTTCAGTGGTATCACACAAACATTAATACACCAATACTGTCGATGACAACCTGTATGGTGTGCGCATATTGCTTCACTGTTGATACACAAACACTAATACGGTCGATAACAACCTGTATGGTGTGTATTGCTTCACCGTTACCACATGGACACCAATACTGTCGATGACAACCTGTATGGTGTGCGCATATTGCTTCACTGTTGATACACAAACACCAATACGGTCGATGACAACCTGAATGGTGTGTATTGCTTCACCGTTACCACATGGACACCAATACTGTCGATGACAACCTGTATGGTGTGTACATATTGCTTCACTGTTGATACACAAACACCAATACGGTCGATAACAACCTGAATGGTGTGTATTGCTTCACCGTTACCATACAAACACCAATACGGTCGATAACAACCTGTATGGTGTGTACATAATGCTTCACTGTTACCATACAAACACCAATACTGTCAATGACAACCTGTATGGTGTGTACATATTGCTTCACTGTTGATACACAAACACCAATACGGTCGATGACAACCTGTATGGTGTGTATTGCTTCACCGTTACCACAGGGACACCAATACTGTCGATGACAACCTGTATGGTGTGTACATATTGCTTCACTGTTGATACACAAACACCAATACGGTCGATGACAACCTGAATGGTGTGTATTGCTTCACCGTTACCACATGGACACCAATACTGTCGATGACAACCTGTATGGTGTGTACATATTGCTTCACGGTTGATACACAAACACCAATACTGTCGATAACAACCTGAATGGTGTGTATTGCTTCACCGTTACCACATGGACACCAATAGCGTCCATGACAACCTGTATGGTGTGTACATAATGCTTCACTGTTACCATACAAACACCAATACGGTGTAGATGAACACACTAGATGAACTCACTAGATAAACTAACGTCGCCACACTACATGAACACACTAGATGGAGTGTCCTTACCACATTAGGTGAACACACTAGATGGAATATCCTTGCCACACTAGATGAACACACTAGATGGAATATCATTACCTCACTAGATGAACACACTATATGGAATATCATTACCTCACTAGATGAACACACTATATGGAGTATCCTTGCCACACTAGATGAACACACTAGATGGAATATCATTACCTCACTAGATGAACACACTAGATGGAGTATCCTTGCCACACTAGGTGAACACAATAGATGGAGTATCCTTACCACACTAGATGAACACACTAGATGGAGTATCCTTGCCACACTAGATGAACACACTATATGGAGTATCCTTGCCACACTAGATGAACACACTAGATGGAATATCATTACCTCACTAGATGAACACACTATATGGAATATCCTTGCCACACTAGATGAACACACTAGATGGAGTATCCTTGCCACACTAGATGAACACACTATATGGAGTATCCTTGCCACACTAGATGAACACACTAGATGGAATATCATTACCTCACTAGATGAACACACTAGATGGAGTATCCTTGCCACACTAGATGAACACACTAGATGGAATATCATTACCTCACTAGATGAACACACTAGATGCAGTATCCTTGCCACACTAGATGAACACACTATATGGAATATCCTTGCCACACTAGATGAACACACTAGATGGAGTATCCTTGCCACACTAGATGAACACACTATATGGAGTATCCTTGCCACACTAGATGAACACACTATATGGAATATCCTTGACACACTAGATGAACACACTAGATGGAATATCATTACCTCACTAGATGAACACACTAGATGCAGTATCCTTGCCACACTAGATGAACACACTATATGGAGTATCCTTGCCACACTAGATGAACACACTAGATGGAATATCATTACCTCACTAGATGAACACACTATATGGAATATCCTTGCCACACTAGATGAACACACTAGATGGAGTATCCTTGCCACACTAGATGAACACACTATATGGAGTATCCTTGCCACACTAGATGAACACACTATATGGAATATCCTTGCCACACTAGATGAACACACTAGATGGAATATCATTACCTCACTAGATGAACACACTAGATGGAGTATCCTTGCCACACTAGATGAACACACTATATGGAGTATCCTTGCCACACTAGATGAACACACTGGATGGAATATCATTACCACACTAGATGAACACACTATATGGAATATCATTACCTCACTAGATGAACACACTAGATGGAATATCATTACCTCACTAGATGAACACACTAGATGGAGTATTCTTACCATACTAGTTGAACACACTAGATGGAATATCATTACCTCACTAGATGAACACACTAGATGGAGTATCCTTGCCACACTAGATGAACACACTATATGGAGTATCCTTGCCACACTAGATGAACACACTAGATGGAATATCATTACCACACTAGATGAACACACTAGATGGAATATCATTACCTCACTAGATGGAATATCATTACCTCACTAGATGAACACACTAGATGGAGTATTCTTACCATACTAGTTGAACACACTAGATGGAATATCATTACCTCACTAGATGAACACACTAGATGGAGTATCCTTGCCACACTAGGTGAACACAATAGATGGAGTATCCTTACCACACTAGATGAACACACTAGATGGAGTATTCTTACCACACTAGTTGAACACACTAGATGGAATATCATTACCTCACTAGATGAACACACTAGATGGAATATCATTACCACACTAGATGAACACACTAGATGGAATATCATTACCTCACTAGATGAACACACTAGATGGAGTATCCTTGCCACACTAGATGAACACACTAGATGGATTATCATTACCTCACTAGATGAACACACTAGATGGAATATCATTACCTCACTAGATGAACACACTATATGGAGTATCCTTGCCACACTAGATGAACACACTAGATGGAATATCATTACCTCACTAGATGAACACACTAGATGGAGTATTCTTACCATACTAGTTGAACACACTAGATGGAATATCATTACCTCACTAGATGAACACACTAGATGGAATATCATTACCACACTAGATGAACACACTAGATGGAATATCATTACCTCACTAGATGAACACACTAGATGGAGTATCCTTGCCACACTAGATGAACACACTAGATGGAATATCATTACCACACTAGATGAACACACTAGATGGAATATCATTACCTCACTAGATGAACACACTAGATGGAGTATCCTTGCCACACTAGATGAACACACTATATGGAGTATCCTTGCCACACTAGATGAACACACTAGATGGAATATCATTACCTCACTAGATGAACACACTATATGGAGTATCCTTGCCACACTAGATGAACACACTAGATGGAATATCATTACCTCACTAGATGAACACACTAGATGGAATATCATTACCTCACTAGATGAACACACTAGATGGAATATCATTACCACACTAGATGAACACACTAGATGGAATATCATTACCTCACTAGATGAACACACTAGATGGAGTATCCTTGCCACACTAGATGAACACACTAGATGGATTATCATTACCTCACTAGATGAACACACTAGATGGAATATCATTACCTCACTAGATGAACACACTATATGGAGTATCCTTGCCACACTAGATGAACACACTAGATGGAATATCATTACCTCACTAGATGAACACACTAGATGGAATATCATTACCTCACTAGATGAACACACTAGATGGAATATCATTACCTCACTAGATGAACACACTAGATGGAGTATCCTTGCCACACTAGATGAACACACTAGATGGATTATCATTACCTCACTAGATGAACACACTAGATGGAGTATCCTTGCCACACTAGATGAACACACTATATGGAGTATCCTTGCCACACTAGATGAACACACTATATGGAGTATCCTTGCCACACTAGATGAACACACTATATGGAATAGCATTACCTCACTAGATAAACACACTATATGGAGTATCCTTGCCACACTAGATGAACACACTAGATGGAATATCATTACCTCACTAGATGAACACACTAGATGGAGTATCCTTGCCACATTAGATGAACACACTAGATGGAATATCATTACCTCACTAGATGAACACACTATATGGAGTATCCTTGCCACACTAGATGAACACACTAGATGGAATATCATTACCTCACTAGATGAACACACTATATGGAGTATCCTTGCCACACTAGATGAACACACTAGATGGAGTATTCTTGCCACACTAGGTGAACACACTAGATGGAATATCATTACCTCACTAGATGAACACACTAGATGGAGTATTCTTGCCACACTAGGTGAACACACTAGATGGGGTATAGGAGTATCCTTGCCACACTAGGTGAACACACTAGATGGAGTATCCTTGCCACACTAGATGAACACACTAGATGGAGTATTCTTACCATACTAGTTGAACACATTAGATGGAATATCATTACCTCACTAGATGAACACACTAGATGGAGTATCCTTGCCACACTAGATGAACACACTAGATGGAATATCATTACCTCACTAGATGAACACACTAGATGGAGTATCCTTGCCACACTAGATGAACACACTAGATGGAGTATCCTTGCCACACTAGGTGAACATACTAGATGGAGTATCCGTACCACACTTTATAAAAACACCAGATGGAGTATCCGTACCACACTTTATAAAAACACTAGATGGAGTATCCGTACCACAGTGCACGTAAATAAAACTATAATGATTAGAGATTCCTTAACACAGTAGATGAGGTCCATAGCACACTACAGTCCCCACATAAAGGGTCTTTGTAAAACTGGGTGGAATATCCCTGGATATGAAATATGTGTGTGCCATTTGCTGACACAGTATTCAGTAAAATCTGATTTGAATACGAATAACCACTTATGCTCGTGACGTCTCATAACTTGACAAAGGAATCATGCCAATCAAAGCTGTGACCTCTCCATGAGGGCTCATCTTGAAATTCTGTCTTTGCCGCCAATATGTAATAGTGTTATCATAACTATTGAATATCTGTTGCTTAATGGTGCTATATGTCGTCTCTTTCATCAAGAAATACTGACAGCCTCTTTCGAAAATAACCGACAAAGAACAAATCTGCAATGTCAGGGATCGAACTCATGCTTGGACTGTTCTCCAGACGATCTGTTATATGCTTATGCTGAACTTGTTCATGGTTTATCGGTTTATCGGTCATCGGTACCGTGCATCGTGTGAGGGTGTGATACCGGCATGCTGACAGGATAAGCTTCATGCGTGATCGGACGGAAATTAGGTTAAGCCTTCAGATGACAAAATGGCTTGAAACCAGAGACGAAATTAACCCATTTCTTGGATATGTTTTTTTGCTTTTGTTATTTTTACTCTGGTTATATCAGTAGACGACAGCAGTAATCCAAAATATCAACGATTGGTTCACCGCGATGGCTGGTTCAATAGATAAAAACCACGTGCGTGTAGGCGAATTGGCTGTAGGGCGGGCAGAGAGGGGTCAATTCTAGATTGTGTTTTGAACAGAATAATAAAGCCTTGCTTTTTTTAGATTTAAGCTTTAAAAATGATATAAAGATAGGGCATAACTTTCTAAGTTCCGCAACAGCATAACGGCATAACATTCTTTGTATTCCAAGGAACGTTTTGACGACAGTGCGTCAGATTGGCACGCTGTCATGACGTTAACATTCTGTAATAAATGTGGTGTGGCGTTGTTACTGTGGTAACAAGACTCATCCCCGCCCCCCTGAATATCACATTTTCGTTCACTGGTAAACCCTTGTATTACTCCATTCAAGGCAAAAGTAAGGTACCAACCAATCAGCGTGATAAGTTGATGTCAGTTAAAAGTAATTTAAGAAATGACTACCCTTGAACGAGTCATTGTTATTGATATTAGACTCTTAAATGTGGAAGAGTTGAAATTTTAAAACGAGTCATACTGGCTACCAATATTGCCTTTAGTCAGTGACGCGTAACAACATAAGCTGTACGCACGGATATGTTGGGAGTTCATATTCTTGCAAAGAAAATGAAGTTAGAACACTTTAACGCATAAACTCGTTTTCGATGGCAACAACTCATTGCCTCAGGTCATAATTATTCAAAAACAAGTGGCATGCTGGATACCGGGAGAAGTTGTTTTGAATATGTTTTGACGACGGGTTACTACAGTTATATTTATTGTAAACCCTGCTTATGATATTGCTATATTTGAAATTGCTCAAACGCTTTGGTATAATATAACCTTAATAAATGGATTTTTTACACTACATGATCTCACGGAAGCATGGTTTTAGGGTTGGATGTTAGGAATTCGGTTCTAAAAAAGCAAAGTATTCTATTCTTGGAGAGAGTGGCGTTTAGGTTGTGTTATTGTGTAGAGTTTGATCTATCCACATTTTGGTACAGCTGTTGAAAAAAAAAATTACTCTACACCACCATTGTCCAGCATCCCACCCGTGTTTGAATAATTATTACACCACCCAAGGCAACGAGTTCCTGGTGTCGAAACCGTGCTTATGGAGTTTAACATCATCATTTAGAAAAGGTATTCTAACTGTATTTTCTTTGCAATACCATGGAGGTCCAACATATCGATGTGAATGGCTTGTGTTGATACGGGCCACTGATTAAAGGCAGTTTTGGTAGCGAGAAGGACTGATTTTACAGAAAGCTGAATATAGGCGACTGGTTAAACTTTAAAAGAAAACAGACTATAGTAAGTGCATATGATCTCTGTGCTTCAAAATTTATCTAGCTCTGCTGAACTCGAGCTTATAGAATGCATAGTCATCGTGTTTATGCATTAATACGGCTGGCTATAATTGAACAGTTGCAATCAAAGCGCAACTGAGACACATATTTTGATTGACAACTAACATGATATACGATTTGAATACTGATTTAATTCATTCGCCTAGAACATGAAAGCTGATGACTGCTTCTCTTTGCATGAAGTGCTTAACTGATGCTTTGTCTTGACTGCTGTTTTGTCTTGACCGTTACTTTGTCTTGACCGTTACTTTGTCTTGACCGTTGTTTTGTCTTGACCGTTGATTTGTCTTGACCGCTGTTTTGGAAATTGGTCTTACAATGTATTGAACATATCACATGGCGTTCTCTCATTGTCTGTATCAATTTTGAAAGTACCAGTGTATGCATGTTGTATTATGGCTGAGTAAGCCTTTGGACCAGTGATTTATTTATTTATTCATTTGATTGGTGTCTTACGCCGTACTCAAGAATTTTTCACTTATACGGCAGCGGCCAGCATCGTGGTGGGGAGATACCGAGCAGAGCCCGGGATAACCCACGACCATCCACAGAAGATCTCCCAACATAAGACCGGAGAGGAAGCCAGCATGAGTTTGGCTTGAACTCATAGCTACCGCATTGTTGAGAGGCTCCTGGGTCATTTGGGCTGCGCTGGCACGCTAACTCTCTTAGACACAGAGGTCCCCTGGACCAGTAATTCATATGACGCTTGAGTTGCCTATATCAAGTGTCGAGTTTTGAATCAGTAACTATAACGAATAACACACTTTCGTTGAAGTTCCTATATCAAGTTTCGAGTTTTGAAACCGTAACTCTTCATCTACTTTGGTTGAGTTGCTTATATCAAGTGGCAAGTTTTTAATCAATACCGGTGTATCGAATAACATACTTTGGTTCTGTTGGCTGACGTCATCCTTCCTCTACCTGCTCCCTATGAACTCATTGGACAGGTGCTTCTTAAAGCCGTCTACACCTTTTACAAACAGAACAAGGATTATTAGCAGTGCAGGTGTCCCCATGGCAAAATAAAAATCGGTCGACACCAGCGTAACAAGAACGAAACCCTACAACGATCACCGAGTCGAGAGGACTCGATCAACCAGGTGAGGGCGAAATACAGGCTATCAGGTCACCGATATCTTAGCCACAAGTCCTCCTGCACCAAACAAAATCAGGAAATAAATCTACAGCTTGTCATATATGCATAATGCCGTGATATCCTCTGTATATTGGACAACACAAGCTAGGCGGGAATAACGCAGAGATTCGCGATAAGAGTGGACATGCGCTCCACAGTTTAATGAATCGTAATGGTCCAACGAACAGCTACACAAAACTAAATTTATACAGATAACAATTGTTTTGTGACTTTTAACACTCTATAAGTGAAAAGATATTTATTTATCTTTTCCTTTAACTTATATTTTTAACCTTGCTCAAGAATGTTTCGCTTTCTTTGGCAATGGATATTAAGGGAATGATGAAATCTTTAAGATCCTCATAATGCTAACCCAGTATCATTTTGACCTCCACTACCATAACCCCCACTGTCTACTGTTGACACTCTGCAAATTCGAATTCGATATTTGAATTCCATTTTCCTACACGAAGCAGGAACATCATTCACACAGTAGTATAGTGTCGGTGATAATTACGCTGCATGATTCACACAATAGTATAATGTCAGTGGTAATAACACTGCATCATTCATATAGTATTATAATGTCAGTGGTAATAGCACTGCATCATTCATATAGTATTATAATGTCCGTGGTAATAGCACTGCATCATTCATATAGTATTATAAATGTCCGTGGTAATAGCACTGCATCATTCATATAGTATTATAAATGTCCGTGGTAATAGCACTGCATCATTCATACAGTATTATAATGTCAGTGGTAATAGAACTGCATCATTCATATAGTATTATAATGTCAGTGGTAATAGCACTGCATCATTCATATAGTATTATAATGTCAGTGGTAATAGCACTGCATAATTCATATAGTATTATAATGTCCGTGGTAATAGCACGGCATCATTCATATAGTATTATAAATGTCCGTGGTAATAGCACTGCATCATTCATACAGTATTATAAATGTCCGTGGTAATAGCACTGCATCATTCATACAGTATTATAATGTCCGTGGTAATAGCACTGCATCATTCATACAGTATTATAATGTCAGTGGTAATAGCACTGCATCATTCATATAGTATTATAAATGTCCGTGGTAATAGCACTGTATCATTCATACAGTATTATAATGTCAGTGGTAATAGCACTGCATCATTCATACAGTATTATAATGTCAGTGGTAATAGCACTGCATCATTCATATAGTATTATAATGTCAATGGTAATAGCACTGCATCATTCATACAGTATTATAATGCCAGTGGTAATAGCACTGCATCATTCATATAGTATTATAATGTCCGTGGTAATAGCACTGCATCATTCATATAGTATTATAAATGTCCGTGGTAATGGCACTGCATCATTCATACAGTATTATAATGTCAGTGGTAATAGCACTGCATCATTCATATAGTATTATAATGCCCGTGGTAATAGCACTGCATCATTCATATAGTATTATAAATGTCCGTGGTAATAGCACTGCATCATTCATATAGTATTATAATGTCCGTGGTAATAGCACTGCATCATTCATATAGTATTATAATGTCCGTGGTAATAACACTGCATTATATACAAGGTACAATTCCTAAAGTGCCGTTGTTTCAGTGATAACAACTTAGCGCCACTCTTACTGCATGGATATATCTATGATATTACAGCCTACAGTGTTTTATATGCGTGATAATAGCGTCATTCATATAGCACGTCTCTAATTATGACATCGATAAACAATAATCACTGTGTAATTCATACATTCATACAGTATCTTCAAACTAGTGATAACACAGCGTCATTAATATAAGTTAGCCATCATCTTTTCATCCATGGCATTATACGCAATGCGAGAACATCACTAAAAGCTTTTTAAATCCTCATGCGGAATTCTATCTGCATTTAGGCCTAGCTGTCACTATTGCACAGCTGAAAATTAACGTCATACAGTGATTTGGTAGGACTGGAAATGTTTGGCCCCATGTTGATATAGGTATTCATCACCAGACGATCTAATTTTTTGTGTTTTCACGTTATCCTGTTAAATAGGACAGTTGCGCGTACTACATCGTTTTTTTTCTGTAATAAATATTCGACCAATGGTTGGCACTCTGTTATTACTTCCTTGAATGTAAAAGCTCTATTCAGCTGTGGAATTCCCGTGGTTTTAAAGGTCAACCAACGCAACATTTCCGAGAAGACAACAACGATTTCCCAGACCACTCTGGTAGAATAAATGTCAAAGAAATATATGAACAAAGGGCACAGGTGGCCAGACCTGGTGGTTAGCTATTGGTCACCTGTTGCGGCTGTACAGAAATCTATGACATAGAAACAGTAGAGAAGTAATGGGCCATGGGACCTTCTCGGAAACAAACTTCGTAAGGATTCCTTTTCGGAATATTTGTGACGTCAAATGTATGTACTTTCGCCGAATCATTCAAACGTCCTTGTTTTGGGACGGGCCTGACCGTTCACCACGGTCACCTGAACTGTGGGAACTGACAATCGTATTAGAGAAGTGAATGCCCAGCTTATCTGCTACCGGCCAGCGCGTTTGACGCCGAAATGCGTCACCCATTACTTTATAGCTCAGTCTTCGTCTTTGAGTAATTAACAGATGACGTCATAGTCGCGTGCGTGGGAGATTTTAATCTTCCCATTAATCAGCGGGTCGGGGTATATTGATGTCACTGAAAACGGAATGATACCAGGATCTTCCTCTTTGCACCAGATAAATACTTCCCTAGTTCCTGTACCGAGGGAAATACTGCGTTGATATCGGAAGCAACTGCATGACGATTCCCAATTGTCACTGACGAAACAGTAAGTGTAATATCCAGAACTCCCTTACAGGCGCTGATCAATTTCTTGTGACAGGCTTTAAATGACTTCACTCAGTTAGATTTTTTTTTTTAGTTTTTTTTATTTTATTTATTTATTTGGTAAAACTAATTTGTCAAAACACTGCTGGAAGGGGAGCATTGGATTGCACGTGAAAGCCTACAGCGGTAAAACTGACAACTGCGTAGCCAGCTCAGTAACGTTTTCCTCTCTCGCAGACTTTACAACAGGAATAGTATTAATTTTGACACTGTAAGACCTATATTTGGGCAAAGACAAAAAAGTGTTTCCTCTCTCGCAGACATGGCGACAAGAGGGATAGTTTCAATTTTGACATTGTAAATTACCCTTACTTGGACAGCAATATGCCGAAGGGTCCTGCGTATGGTGTGTAGACACCTCGCCTCGTAGCTTTTGTTAGATCCTGTGTGTTGTGTGACGATTTCAATCAACGTCGCCAGTTATTACTGCAAAAGCTAGTATGCCAAGCTTATTCCATCAAACGCCTTTGTCTATGTCTAAATGCGCTTAGCCCGGGGCTAAGGGCTGTATACTCGTCGTGTTGAATTAGATCTCCACATTGGATATATAAACAGTTTGCAGTCAAAACGCAGTTGAGATACATATTTTATTATCTACAACTTATACTAGTATGGTACACGGTTTGAATACTGATTTCACCAATTCGCCAAGAGCATACACTGCACATTTCCAACATCACTGAAAATTGTTGAGTGCTTCTTTTTGTATGATGCTGTTCTATTTTCGTACTTTATATACTTTCTTAGTTCTTTTGTGGTGAGGAGGATTAGTCAACCAGCAGAATCCTCGGGGAGGATTAGGCAACCAGCAGAATCCTTGGGGAGGATTAGTCAACCAGTAGAATCTTTGGGGAGGATTAGTCAACCAGCAGAATCTTGGTTTATGCAGGGATACTGAAGACCCTTGTAAAAACTAATGCATGGCCGTTAGAAGAAAACGTGGTGACTACACTGTCTAGGAGAAATTCATACGTTAGCCTGAGGACTTCGTGACGAGACGACACCCGACCTACCAGTCAAATACATAGTGTGCAAAGACCTCTCATGTGAAGACTGATACAAGCTGTTATTTCGGTTTGGTGTATGGGCCGTTTAAGTCTTTTCGTGATCACTGCCGCGCAGTTCTGATCAAACTTCCTGTTCCGTAGGTTTCTTGACGTTCAAGTGGCATGTGCTATGAAAACCACTAGCTGATTAAAAGCGACATGGACAGTTTTTTAGTAATCAATCCAGTGTTAGCCGTAATTTGAAACCTTGATCAGCCTTGGCCCATTTCTGGTGGCCGGTTACTCGCCCGTGGCTTATTATAGCATTAAGATATGATCTGAGTCTGAGATTCTCTATCAACTTGCTTTTTACCGCCTGGTGACAGTACAGGTAGGTGAGACGTTTGAAGACTCGAAGAAATCCACAATATTACAGTAGAGTGTAAAAAGCAGGGTGAAAGTCAGATTATTAAAGGTGACGCAATCAGTACCTGACTGCACCGATCGCCACAGCCAGGCCCTGCGCCTTCTGGAAGGGTCACCCATATAATGTCCCCTGCTATTTGATTTATTGCGCAGTAACGTCTAAAGTTTCTGCAGCACAGATGAACAAAATTACCAAGGCTGTTCAGCCTGACCTCTGAAAGCCAAGTGTTTCGCTGCGCAGTAAAGCCACACGGTTTAGTGTTTCGCCTCTGAGTCGTTGACCGATTTACCTTAGCTTGCTATCATAAGGTTCAAAGGGGCTACGAAGGTATATATAGGTAGTGAATCACCACCCTCCATCATTGTACTGCGATCAGCTTCAAGAGTTTTGGGCGAAGTGGTCAAGAAAGGAAAGAGGCTTGCGATTATCGACTTGGAACGCCCTTTATGAACGATAATCTTTCGATTATCGACTTGGAACGCCCTTTACGTACTTTGAATGGTATACGAATGTCGGATATGACGCTTGTATTTAGCACGGTAACCAAACTTACTGATGGACAGTTCTGCCCAGTTTTCGAAAATCATCAGATGCCATAAACTGCTTAAACTCATGCTTGTATTTCATTTTGGCGAGTGTTGACTTTGGTTGTGGTTTTCTTTAATTTCCCTTCAATACGCCAATGCTTCACATGACTATATCTAATCACGTTCTGTTACACTGAATGACAGTCGTTCATTCACAATATTTTCGTAAGCGTTGAAGCTGGTATTGTATCTGCACTTATGTTCCCCCAAAGGCCTAGCTTCGTCATTATTTATACAGAAATCAACGCTTTCAGAAAGTTTTAAGGCATTTCTTTTTTCCAAATATATTCTTAGTTTTTCCTTGGACATATATGTCCAAAGGAGAGTGGAATGGATGGGCAGTTACATGATGAAATGGCCATTATCATGAAATTTTGTGATGTCGGCGTTTTTTGTTCTGGTGTATAAAAGCATGAGCTGACTTTTCGGTGAAGAGGCTAATTCGAACTTGGCCCGGCTGGTGATGATTTCTATCTATTGATAATTGAGCCGTTACTAACCATTGCTCTACCCAAACCTAATACAGAGTAAGGCGTTGATCACAATTCTATATTTTTTTAAGCTTGTTCAAATTCCCTATGCCTTAGAGCACATGAACTATACCGATGATAAGAGATAGACATATAGGCCTACATTCCCATGGTCACTAAGTATTACAATATGACATCGTGACATTTTTATGTTCACAGGTATTTGCCGGAGACGTCCGAAGTAATCGGAAAGATCGACGTCTTAGCCGCGTGGAGTAGCTTTTCGCCACCACTGATTGGACTCCCCGGGCCTATATCATCAATCCTAACTGTGTTGAATAAGTTCCTACAGGTTGTGCGATCCTCTGACGTCATTGCGCGTTTCGATACCCCTGAAATTCACAGGAGATGTTTACGGGAGTCTGGTGATAGATGAAAGCGCTGTATGACGAGCAGCGGCCGGCCATGGCATGCTTGCATAGCCAGTCAAGAAGCCATGCTTCTTCCAAGGGTAACGTTGGCCGCACGGACGTCACCGCGTATACCAAAAGGTACAAGTGTAGCCGGTGTGGAATACGCGCATTTCACTGGCCGACGCTCGATGCGGCTACAGGTCATGCACTGAGGGGAAGTTTAATGATTACCTTCTTGTGAGTAGATCAAAACAAGAATACTGAGGACGAAAAGAGGTAAGAAAATTGCAATTGTATCATTATATCGCATATATAGCACTACTGTTCAGAATGCTCAGTTATAGAGAATTCATGTTATAACATTGCCTTTATTTATTGACTTTCACACTTCATCTAGCTGAAACACATGTTATATTACCGACCCGTTCTGCAATTATTATCATACTACTTTTAAGCATCTGGTTACGTTATCGTTGTACTGCTTTTATTATTTTACATGTATTTCAGGTTCTGGTTAATACATCTGTTGAAATATATAATTATGTTTTAGTTGGCTCTAAAATATATTGCGCCTTACCTTTATGTTAGAACAGTGTAATTTGAATCATTCTGACGAATAGGAAAATCAGTGTACATTCATTAGCCTGTAGTAAGTCGTTTTCAAAGTGCATGTCTGCAATGTAGAGGACGAGCATTATTCTATTTTATTATACAATAACATCAAAACTTATTGCTTTAAAGTAAAATGTTTCTTTAAAAAGGATAGTAAAAACCTGCCAAAGCCAAGAAACAATGCAAACATTATTTTCATCCTTACATGACAGCATAATGTTAATTAAATTTATTATTAAGTTAGCATTGCCTCAGGATATCACTTCGTTATTGGTCACCTAGTTTAGTGTGTAATTAATTACCTCTTTGGTCATCGGTGTGTACTAGTCTGTCTGTTCACACATTTACGAAAATAGGTTATGCACGGATTTTGGTGGTGATCGGAAAGATGAATTCTGTAAACATTTATTTACCACTGACAAATAAGACAGAAATCAGAATATTGTCCCTTTGTCTGCAATGCTGGAATTTGAACATTTAGTTGCATAGGGTGGAGTCTTGAGCTCTTGGAGTACCTTCTAGTTATCGTGTTCAGTCTAAATACTACAACACCACTCTTTCACGCTATATTTGTTTCTTATATATGAAACGAGTGCTGCAACCTGACAGATCATAGATGGCTTAGGCATCATGACATATAACACCGTTTCTGTATCCAGATCCTCGCTTTGGCTTGAGGGTATACGGAATGTCTTGTTTTTTCTTTGGTAGACAGGATGAGAGACACCGTATCCTCTATTAAGAGTTACTGTTGCCTTTCATCTCGCAAAATCTCGCTATCTGTGCCAGGGTCACAACGTGATCCCGAGCGGACAGCGGGTGTCTTACTGACTTACGCCGGAATAAAGCAGGCGTCATAGTATACTAGTATAATGGACGAAATGCAAGCCATGTTGCTATCATCACATCCCCATGCGCATTCCTTGCATGTCATCAAAACATGTATACAAGACAGTCATCCGAAATGAATAGGTTGTTTTCTATGCCAAGATTACCTACGTAATATTGGGTTTCCAGATTTCAAACACACACTAGGCTTCAGTTCGCAGCATCGTTTGCAATTCTTCATCGCTTTCTATAGAAACACAACAATCTCATAAGTAGGTTACATTCCAACTATTTAGGCCATAGGATTACCATACCACGGCTGGATACAGATTACAGCACGCTGCTCTAATGTTACCGTTGTACTGTATCAGACATGGATGTAGCCCATGTAGGTGTGCACTTCTATCTGGCAATTTTGGACCGAAGTCTTAAAGAACGTCGAACATAGATAATGAGGCAGAAAATGTCACACAACATTAAAATAGTTTTCGGTTTCGGTTAATGCTTGACACTTACGTCTGTTTTGAAAGAATAAAGAAATGAGTACTCTTTGACAAGACGTACTACCCTCCCCTTTCACGCTACCATGGTAACAAAATGCTGCGACTTCATTTCCAGCAGGAATAGGTCAATATGGCAGTACAAGCTAGACATGTTCTGGCATAATGGCACACTGTTCTTTGGTGATATTAGTGATACATACATTCTTAGATGAAATTTAAACATTTACTTCATAAATAGTGGGGCTAACAACCGATGGTGTCAATGTAGCATTCATTGGTCCAACAGTAGCAACAGTAACAATCGAATAGTCGATAATTTCCGGATAATTAAGCTTACGGAGACAGCTCAAAATGGTTTCGCTGGTTTTCACCAAAAACATGTGCGTCACATATTCCATCATTTGTGAAACTGTCAGAGAGGGACACACATTTTGTGTTTTCGACCTAATTTAAAATGATGTCCAGGTTTTTAAGGCAACTCAACCGTGCAGTGGCAGCCCTTTACACAGATATGGCTCAAGTTTTTGCAGCCACACTTATGGCTCCGGATTTACAAGACCGTCATGGCTCCCGTTTATGCTGCATTTTGATCGTCACTACTATAAATTTCAACATTTGAACATTTAAACATCATTCGATCTCTGTTACTATATGTTACTATATTTTAAAAGTGCCACAGGTTTAGTGCTGAAGTGCTTTGGTATATTACCAGTAACAAGTACTATATACCACAGTTCTTTAGCTAGAGATTAAGCGAATTTGGTGCATTTCACGTGAATCTTTGTTACTTTACCTCGACTGTGGCATTGTTTCAAGTGGAAATCTTGAAAAGTACACATCTAAATACAGAAGTGTATGTGAATTCTGGTCGCCAGACGGCCATGTTGTAACATCGGCATACTTCGCCGCGAGCTTTGGCTGTCCACCCCGAGTTACCCGTTCTGTGCATGCGCACTGATGCTCAATCAGTAGAGACCGCTGTCTGGCTTATTACATACATGTTACCCATCTGAGCATGTGTACGGATGTTGGATCACTAGAAACCGGTATCTGGTTTATTACATAGGTTACCTGTTCTGCGTGCGGATGCTGGATCACTAGAAACCATTATCTGGCTTATTATATAAATGTTACCCATTCTGGGTTTGCGTGCCGATGCTGGATCACTAGAAACCGTTATCTGGCTTATTACATACATGTTACCCGTTCTGAGCATACGTGCCGATTTTGGATCAATAGACTATCTGAACTATTACATACATGTCACCTGTTGTGAGCATGCGTGCGGATGCTGGATCACTAGAAACTGGCTTATTACATACATGTTACCCGTTGTGAGCATGCGTACGGATGCTGGATCACCCGAGACCACTATATACTTGTCATATTCTACAATGGGCTTTGTAAAACATCTAGTGCGACTTCATACACCTACAGTGCAAGGATACTTCATACACCTTGTGGGTATTTGATACACCTAGTGGATATTCAGATCACCTCAATATGACATGTGGATATTTAATACACCTTGCAGGTGCATAATACATGTACATGCAAATTGTTAGTTCTTAATTCACTATGTGGGCCTTCTGGGAACTTAATACCATCTGTGGATACTTAAAATAGAATTAAATACAGTTAAAATACACACTGGATATCGTAATACACCTTGTGGATACTTAATACACAAGAGCAACTTCCATTGTTCTGTCCTATTTCCATAACGAGAGAAAAAAAACAGCATTGTCAAGGAACACTTATATGTGCACTTTGGATTCTAGGAAACTTACAAAAGATCAAAGATCGAGTTGCCACTTCGTAAATTTCCGAGAAAATTTCCTGTGCTTTTTTGTTCTGTTTTCACATTTACAAGTTGTATCTACGTGTTACGCGCAAACAAGCAGCGTATGGCTGAGCTGGTTGATGTAAATTACTAAAATGTTCTCAGCTATCTGACAGATTACCTGTTTTACAAGGTATTTCAAGATGTGCAAAATATCAAAAATATATGTGAATACATTTTATTGAGAAATACGTTTTTTTCTGAGCATTCCCTATTTTCATCAGCCATCGAAAGAAAGTAGAAGTAACTCATGATACGTTTATGATCTTTCATCAACAAATCTCTTTCTACTGGCCAGTTTTGACGTGACATTTACAGTTATTAAAAGTGAGTTTATTCCTGTGACAGGCATCTTTATATAACTGGCTTTTTCTCTCGATTGGTCGATAGGTTAGTCAAGCTTTAACATGGGGCGTTTACTAAACAAGACGACAAAGGTTTTTTTGCAGAATGCTGCAGCTATGATAGCAAATTTGCGCTTGCAGCGCATTAATAAATGGATTTTTGGCCATGTTTGTTAGACACTTCTGGTATATTTGTGTTGAATGCGATTAAATATTCAGTATAGTAAGCAGCTTAGTGAGTCGTTTTGTCTGTCTGCCTGTCGGTCGGTCGGTCGGTCGGTCGTTCAGAGTTTAAGCAAATGTACTATCTTAAGATGGCCTATTCACTTAACACAGGGCCTTAGTGCAAGAAGATATCGACTTTTTGCGGTATTTCATATCACAAGTAAGATTGTGGGTCGTTAGGTAAAATTTTTACATACTGGCCTTTTGGTAAAATTTTTAACATTCTTTCGTTTAGTGTGGTTGATTCAGATAAAGAGTGGCCTGTGTGCAAGACTGCATCGGATTTGCAGCTGGTGCGAATTTGCGGTTGTTGCCTGATATGCCATTGCTATCGTTCTTACCATTATAACTGCGATTCTATAAACATGGGATTTTAACTTCAAAACATGATATCGTTTTTGAATTTAGCCGAAGCTGTACATGCAACATATGGTAGACGAAAGTCGCAACTCTTATAGGTTGTTCTCTTTTTCGGTGTATTTGAAATTGACTGTGTGTAGTTTCTCTGAGTTGTGGATACTGTCTATTACATGTATTTCAAACCATTCACTGGGAAGCACACTACATTGATCATTTAACAGACTTCATTTTTCGGTACTTAGATTGTTACATATACAACTCTCGATGAGAATAACTGTGACGCCATTACTTAACTTCCAGATCTACATGTACGCAACCTCAGGTTTGAACATCCGGTGGACTTATTTGCATGCAACAGAATGATTGGTCAAATTTGTATTCTTAATCAAATCAAATTAAATTTGTATTAAGAGACAGGTCGGAAAGGAAATAGCCATGTTTGATAGTTTTAAGTGAACACAAGATGTATTGGATGTTATACACAATACTACACAATAAGTTTTTGTTGTAATGCATAAATTACTTCAGTATGGTTCAACATTTTGTGTTTCATTATTTTGTGATACAGACATGTGCACTTCACATTTATTTGACACATATTTGTGTGTTACACATTTCTGTGTTGAATGAAAACAACACAAATTGTTGTGTTAGATTTCACGAAGACCCAACCCTAATATATTTGTATAGGAACAGGCCATCTCTGGAGGGGGGGGGGGATTATACGATCATTGTATCAAACTGACGCTTACAATAGATATGTAAAGCATAAATATTCACGTTGTTCTTGACGTGTCTAGTATAAACTGAGCGGAAAATGTACTCTAACCACTCTAGTCTGCTGCCAATTGATCCAGTCAATAGGGTCAGAAATAAAGAAAATATCTTTCACCAAAAGGATGATGTATGAAAATCGCAGCAATACCGTCACTGATAATGCTTGGCAAAGGGAAGGGAGATAACTCTTTCTAGCTATGTAACTGTGGGCGCCTGACCAACAAGAAATGATACGCTGTCCCAGGTATCGAGATGTATCGGTTTAATATAGAAGACAACAGCACAGAGAGTAAAACAGCGATGACAATTTGATAGTTGGCCAATGGTCACACGTAACCGGTGAAATACGGCCTCTTGTCAACTTTCCTCATTGTATAAATGCAGTCTAGCTTTATCAGTTCGAAAATACACTGCAGATTTTAATTCTGGGTTACAAGTCTGACGTTTGACCAGGTTTCTGTGCCTAGAAAATCAGCCATATTGCTTTCTGGTAAAACCGAATTATCCATGTCGCGAGTATGAAAGTATTAAATGAAAACTACAGCGAAATAATGATAATTCAAAACAAAATGTCGGAATATTACAGCTACTGAACACCAAGCAAATGCTAAATCCTAATCAAATACAAGACAGGGCATAAAACCAGTAGATATGCAACTTATTCAAAATTAACGTTATTGATATACACCAACATGCAACTATAAGGGGAGCAAACCCTATATGTATGTCCATCGAGTTTGTATACAGCTGTTGATGCCAAGTGAAGAATACGGCACTTTTGAGGCACAAGGCGGACGTCATTTCAACAAGACGGACGCCAGTTGACGAGTACGGCACTTCTGGGGAACAGGTCAGACGCCAGTTGACGAGTACGACACTTCTGGGGAACAAGACGGACGCCAGTTGACGAGTACGACACTTCTGGAGAACAAGACGGACGCCAGTTGACGAGTACGGCACTTGTGGGGAAGAAGACGACGCCAGCTGACGTGTACGGCACTTCTGGGAAACAAGACGGACGCCATTTGAAGAATACGGCACTTCTGAGGCTAACTTTGATTTACTCTAGTCTCGAAAAGTGCCGCATTCTTCACCGGGCGCTTGCTCTACGCCTTCTTCTCCCTGCTTCTCGCGTAGTTTGTTACTGAGAAATTGTCACCTGTCGAGTGATACGCGTAATAATGGATCTCGGGAGTGGCGATATAAGACCTTGTGGCATAAACAGGAGGTCGTAATAAGACGCAACCCATCGAAAACACACTTGTATTGAATGAACAAAAACTTCTTTCCAACATCAGTCTTGTGTCATATTTGAACAACTCTATCTTGAATTAACAGAAGGTCTTGTGCTGAAAGTATTGAACTCAAGATGTGTTGGATGTGATACACAATATACTTGTACTGGCACAAGTTAGGTAAACTGCGCATGATATGAATAAATTACCTCATTCTGTTTCAGCACAAATTTGTGTTTTATTATTTTAAAATGCAAACATGTAAACTTCACATTAATGTAATATATATTTGTATTGGGGTAAAACATTTCTGTGTTGAATGAAAACATCACAAGTTGTTGTGCTAAAGTTCAACACAAGTGTTTTTTGTGTGCCCTTGAGAAAAGTTACGGTTATTCGGCTCGTCTGAATCAACTTAACCTTGTCAGCGTGCGGTGTGCTCGTGATACAACACTGAACTCTGTTAATCCACATCAGGTCGTAGCTTTTCGTCGGGCGGAGCATTTTGCGCATGGTAATTAGGTGATTTGGCCCTTATATAGAAATAAGGTCACAATTCTTCAAACCTGACTTACACAGGTTAAAAAGCAATCTGACAGCCAGGATGGCTCTCGCTCAGCTTACCTTCTTAAAACTTCCACGTTTGAGAAGTACATCCGATAAAACAAGTAATGAGGAATCCATTTAAATTTGGGTCACAGCTGTGCATTTTAGTGTTTTCTTTGAGTCGAGAAACCAGTATAGACTGTCTTGAAATATACGATCGTGTGCAACGACATACAGTTGATAGTAACATATTTTTCTGCTTGTATTTCGGGCTAGAGATTGCCCAGAAGGGCAAAGGTTGTTAGTTAATAAACAGCAATCTATAGACAGGTTGTTTGCGAAACCAGACCAATGTTAAAACCTGTTCGTCGTGAAGTCAGACTAGCCCCCAAACCTGTCTGTCATGAAACCGGACCAACGTCAAAAAAGACCACTGTTAAAACCTGTCCGTCATGAAACCAGACCAAGATTAAAACCTGTCCCCCTTGAAACCAAACCATAGTCAAAACCTGTCCGTCGTGAAACCAGACCAATGTTAAACATATCCGTCGCGAAATCAGAGCAATGCTAAAACCGTCCATTATGAAATCAGTCCAATGTTACAGCCTGTCTGCCATGAAACCAAACCAACGTCAAGACCTGCCCGTCGTGAAACCAGACCAACGCCAAAACCTGTCCGTCGTGAAATCAGACCTCGGGAAAATCAGCCTGTCATGAAACCGGACCTCGTGAAAGAAGACCAACGTCAAAACTTGTTTGTCATGAAACCAGACCAACGTCAAAACCTGTCCGTCGTGAAACCAGACCAATGTTAAAACCTATCTGTCATGAAACCAAATCAACGTTAAAGCCCGCCCCCTGAAAATATGTGCGCCGTGAAACACTATATATAAATGAATAAATACATAAATTAATAAATAAAGATTTCTTTTCGCTGATATTTATTTTTGATTGTTACGTAGGCCTAACGCCCTACTCATTTGCTTATATGACTGTCTTAATATTTATGTGTGGAGGAAAGCGAAGTAAACCTGCACCCTTGGTGAGATAAACCGCAGCATTATTTCACAGGGCGACTTCAATGGTCAAGGGCCTAACAATCACAGGAGGCCAGCATTTTAACCGTCATAAATGCTTCAGGTATTGTTGGTATTTTGTCTCTGTTAGTTTTGTGCTGTAAAACTGCTCTACAGAACGTCAGTTCGATTGGGGGAGGTACAGACTGCAATCTGAGTTAGATACATGCTTATATCAGTGTAGGAGTCACTCATCGTTACCGCCTCCTTGTAGAATGTGAGGCAGAGAGAAGTGGGCGTGATATACTGGGGTCTTCCAGTGAGCCTGCAATAACTGTCAGATAGGGGAGAAATAAATATATGTATAGTCGTTCTCATTAGCTGGACACTGGCGTTCGGAGCACAAGCTTGATCAAACATCAAACAATGTAGCCACTACTAAACCAGATGAAACTGGATTGGCCAAGTACAGCTCGTTTGAAGCGAGACCGACTCTCATGGCATATTAGCAAGCGAGCCACGCCCCCGACTTCCCCCTAATAACACTGAGCTTACTGTGACCAGCAACACTAACAATTCACAAAGACATCTTCACAATTCACGAAGACATTTTCTCCTAAACATACCCTATTTTTAAAGGATGACGTCAGAAAATCTATATACATCTGAGTTCGAATCACTCGTTCCTTCACATGATTGGCTGAATCAAACATAAAAGCTGTTGTTTACCTTTCATTGTGCGAATCTATCATTTTCTTTAACTTATGACCATAGAATATGTCTTTTGTGTCTGGAGCTTCCCAATGTGGCATCAGATTACGTAAGTGCTAGAGCTGGTCTCGACATGATTAAACTTTACTCACGTGAAAAACTTACGTAGGTGCACGGAAACACAGTTTAAGAGATGTCTTGTACACGACCCTATGTTGTTTATTCGTGTTTATTCCATGTTGTCCATTCATTTCACGAGGTCTATTGTTGTTCGTTCCATGAGATCTATAGACCTTTCCGAACTGTCAGTGAAGAACATAAGCATAAGCAGTATTGTTGCAAACAGCTCAACCTGATGCCCCACTCATCGTGATGACATCACAATCGTTTTCAGTGGGAATGGAATGAAAAGTAACGCTGTCACCATATGAGGTAGTGGGACATTGGATGTGGTGGATCCATCAATTGTCCGTTCACGTCCGCTTTATGAGGCCTCATTCCGTTCTTGTTTGTTCCATTAGGTCTATTGTCCGTTCTTGTTCGTTCTATGAGATCTGTTGTCCATTCACGTTCGTTCTGTGAGGCCTGGTTCTGTTCTTGTTCGTCCCATTAGGTATATTTGCCATTCCTGTTCGTTCCTGTTCGTTCTATGAGGTCTGATTACGTTCTTGTTCGCTCGTTCACTCTGGTTCGTTCCATGATGTTTCGACAGGTCTACTTTCCATGCTCGTTCGCTTTATGAGGTATGATTCCGTACTTGTTCGTTCCATGAGACCTACTGTCCGCTCTTTTTCGTTCCATAAACTGTAGTATCCGCTCTTGTTCGTTCCATGATGTCTGTTGTCCGTTCTTGTTCCTTCCATGAGGTCTATCGTCCGTTCTTGTTCCTTCCATTAGGTCCATCGTCCGTTCTTGTTCGTTCCATGAGGTCTATTGTCAGTTTTTATTCGTTTAAAAAGACCCATTGTCCGTTCTTATTGGTTTCTTGAATGTTGTTCATGCTTGGTGGTTCTATGGAATTTATTTTCTGTCTGTTCTCATCATTCAAATAGCTCTGTTGTCCATTCATGTTCGTTCCATTAGGTATATTGTCAGTTCTGTTTCGTTCCACGATGTTTGTTGTTCATGCTTGGTCGTTCTGTGGAGTTTGTTGCCTATCTGTTTTCGTCGTTTCATTAGGTATCTTGTCCATTCGTGTTTGTACCGTGAGATCTCTTGTTCATTCTTGCTCATTTGATGATGTTTATTGTCCGATCTCGTTCGTTCTTTCAGGTCTGTTGTCTGTTCTTGTCCATTCCATGAAGCCTATTGTCAGTTCTTGTTCGTCTGTTCAGAGTTGTGTCCTTCACCTTCTGTTTGGTTCTTGAGTTTTGTTATTGCTTCCTCTTCGAACCTAGAGGTATATATGTTTTCATCCTGCACCAGTATATACGACATTATTCCTTGTTGCACAGTTAAATACGTTCCCTTGATGTGTTCTGTTCCGTCCATAACGTCTATTGTTAGTTCCTAGTTTCCCACCATATTGTCCACTGATGGTCCTTGTTTGATCTGCAGGATATGATATTCTTTATTCTTGTACTATTCATGAAGTAAAAGATGCCCGTTGTCCTTTTCTTTTTAATCCCTTGGGTCTATTGCTCGTCCATGTTCCGCCCAGAGGCCCATTTTTAGTTCTCCTAGTCCATACGGCCCACTGCAGCTTCAGGTTTGTCCCATGTTGACTATTCTATAACCCTCGACCGTTTTGGTAATTCGTATAAAGAAGACGACCAAAAAGTTGACAAAAATCAATAGTAATACAATTTGTCATGACAACGTTATGTGCTTTTCATTCATTCCTCGACGAAAGCCATTGTAACGTCATGGCGATGCTGAACGGTTAAACTTGTTTCTTACACAACAACCCCAATATTTCCACTCATGAGCCATACGCTATTGTTGTGATGTTCACCTAGTGAAATTGTGGTTTTTGGCTTCAAGTAGCCAATCAAATGAAAGTATTCAAAGTGGCGGAGTAATATTCCTTATAGGACAACGAGCGCAACGCTGTGTCGTAACACATTGTTTGTCTCATGTTTCTCCAATGATTTCGAGGACTGAAAACACTACTTTATCTGAAATTGTGAATTTTAGAAAGAAAATTCAAAGCATCATGAAGACAATAGGTGGTTATGGTGAAAAAAAGATGAGCGATAATCATGGGAACAAAGCACCATCAACGCTTTCTGACAGCCAGCATGTCAGAGCAAGAAATTGTTCACACCCTTTGTCTGCTGAATTATAATCAGCACATTTCTAAATCTACTGGTAAAACCATTTTCAACCGAAAAAGAAGTCTTAAAAAATAAAACACACAGGGAAACCTTTTGAAGTGGGAACAGTTCTTTTCATAAAAATGCATTAAGTCAGTATTGGTATTGATGCTCCTTTAGATATAACCTATGTGTTGTAAGTGTAAATCTCTAGAACTGTCAGCCTGTGTGAAGTCAAATGTGATCAAATGATTCAAAACACTAGTGTTTATCACACATTTACCAACATTACACAGATAAAAGCAATTAAAAGATAACTAAGATTAACACAGTAATAAATGTCTCAGCAAATTTTACGGGAAAAAATATGTCATATATTCATCCAATTAAGCAGTTTTCACAAAGAAAATCTTAACCTCATTCAGTATTCTCCAAAACAAACCTATGCTTTTAAAATTATTTATATTGTTTAAAATAAAAATATAATAGCTGAATACATACAACATGTCTTGTACGTTATTACCATGGCGACGGAGGCCTATATGTGCTTGACAAAAACATGTCAGACAGAGTAAAAATACAAATTTACAATCACTGCTGTTTTTCTTGACACAAAATGATATCCATTATCCTAATTATAATTCAGGTGTTTACATTATATCAACTTTAAATTTTCAATAAAGATATGTTATCTTGATTGTACTAATAATAAGCTTAAAGTATTTTTTAGAATAAAATATTTATCTGCTGCGTGGATATTCATACATGTAGATGTATGTAAAACTGAACAAGGTAATAATCCGATTAATTCATTAACTTTACAATTTAATTAGTTTTAAAGGGTGAATAATTTCATAATTTTAATAATATAAGTTCACGCTAAAAATCTAACAACCTGCAGTTGGTTGTATTGTCCATTCTTGAGATTGAAACACTGTATCACTTTTGAAGTCAAATATCTCGTTCATACGGGCAGAATTTAATCCGGATCAAATCTGAGGTGGTTTAAATGGAAGCCAGTTGTGAAAATACGTGCGTTCACAGGACCATGTGGCTAAGCCGATTTTAAGCCAGTTCAGGAATTTGTCCGTTCACACGGTCACATTTAAGCCGGTTTAGTAATTGCAAGGTCATCCTGACCTCCACATATCCGGGGCATTTAATCCAGTTACCGTTCGCAAGACACAGATAAACCGGCTCAAGACCTGAAAATGGCTTAAAGCCACGTCGCTAGCAGGGGCAAATAAATCGGATTCACACGAGCGACGTAAAACTGTCTCAAAGCGACTTTCTGATTTAAACCAGCTTAACTTTGGTCGTGTGAACGGGGTATCACGTGAATTGTTTGCCCAAAAAGAAAACAGTGGTGAAGTGGTCAATTTCCCTGACACAGTGCAAAAATTATGCAGATCATGCACACACCATTGCAATATTTAATCATTGGCATGTTTCAGAGCTGGTTCATCAACAAACTGCTTTTAAGTGATAAGTGCTTTTGAGGTATTTGTTAATGTTTCTGGCACTGATTTGTCAAATAATGATAATAATCATTCCAATTATGATGGAAACATTAACAAACGGTTAACGGTTAGCCCACGGTTAGCCTAGAAATAATTTCCTCTAGTTGTAGGGTTCACTAAATGAATCAGCTAAATCTGTTTTTTTTAAACAAGTTTTTAGCACACGGTTTTTTAACATTTCTAGTCAGGTAGCAATTCTTCATACCAGTAACATTCCTGTCAAGAATGTGATAAACTTTTCATTGCTACTGTTAGAATCCACAAACTTTACAATCGGACATGGCTTCCATTAATAAAGGCGTTGTTGTTGTTACCGGTAATCGTTTTCAACCGCATCTTTTCGACAAGTCTCAAGTCAAGTTCCTCGAGTAAGTTCTTTTCACTTGCAGTTATTTCTTTCACTGTCTTAACGTTGCTCACCTTTATTGCCATTGTGTTTAGTTAACCTGATGGTGTAAAAAAAACTTGCCTTCGCTGGGTCACGTACACAGCTACGAGGATGAGCTTTATAGAAATTTAAGAGCTATTTTTGGAGGTCATGTTTATAAATATAAATAATATTCTTTCGAATAAAACAGGACATTCCTTTTACATGGTGGGAAAAGTGTCAACGTCAAAGATTACAAACAGATTGGTACCAACGAATGTTACACCATTCAAAAACTTGCTGAGAAATTTCCTACAGCTGCATTTGTGATCATTCTGATGCTTGTTCGAACTGAAATCGGTAACAGTCCAACAGTAAGGTAATCCATTTTATTCAGCTATGGATATTGTCCAACAGTAAGGTAATCCAGTGTATTCAGCTATGGATATTGTCCAACAGTAAGGTAATCCAGTGTATTCAGCTATGGATATTGTCCAACAGTAAGGTAATCCAGTGTATTCAGCTATGGATATTGTCCAACAGTAAGGTAATCCAGTTTATTCAGCTATGGATATTGTCCAACAGTAAGGTAATTCATTTTATTCAGCTATGGATATTGTCCAACAATAAGGTAATCCAGTTTATTCAGCTATGGATATTGTCCAACAGTAAGGTAATCCAGTTTATTCAGCTATGGATATTGTCCAACAGTAAGCTAAAACCAGTTTATTCAGCTATGGATATTTTCCAACAGTAAGCTAAAACCAGTTTATTCAGCTATGGATATTGTCCAACAGTAAGGTAATCCAGTTTATGCATTTATGTGTACAGTCCAATAGTAAGGTAATTCATTTTATTTAGCTATGGATATTGTCCAACAGTAAGGTAATCCAGTTTATTCAGCTATGGATATTGTCCAACATTAAGGTAATCCAGTTTATTCATTTATGTGTACAGTCCAACAGTGAGGTAATCCAATTTATTCAGCTATGGATATTGTCCAACCGTAAGGTAATCCAGTTTATTCAGCTATGGATATTGTCCAACAATAAGGTAATCCATTTTATTCAGCTATGGATATTGTCCAACAATAAGGTAATCCAGTGTATTCAGCTATGGATATTGTCTAATAGTAAGCTAATCCAGTTTAGTCAGTTATGTGTACAGTCCAACAGTGAGGTAATCCAATTTGTTCAGCTATGGATATAGTCCAAGAGTAAGGTAATCCAGTTTATTCAGTTATGATATTGTCCAACAGTGAGGTAATCCAGTGTATTCAGTTATAGATAAAGTCCTATGGTAAGGTAATCCAACAGGCAAGAAAATAGTTATACAGAAAAGCATCAACAGTGGGCTCAAAATCATTCTACGAATCAAACATCAGAAATGATATTTTTTTATATAGAATCTCACTGTGACGTTGCCTGTGTCAGAAAAATCTGACTGATCGTCACGTTTAAAATGCGTTGTCATCTTTTTACGTATGCTTGACCCACGCATCAAATTCAGGGTTTTTCTTATGATACTGAGTGAGTTATATCTTAATATCAGCTTCTTATTAAGTCGCGTACAACTGAAACGCTGAAATGCTTCTCTAAAAAAAACACACTGCACACACATCTTTTACCGTTATTTAAGCTAATGAATGTGATGGTCCACAAAAATACGTTTATATACTTAATAGATCTATCTTACTTGTTTGTCAGAATGGGACAGATGGCCACCTCCTAAGAGGGGAAGTTTCGGACAACACTACATATAGAGTCTTCTAGCATATGTTCAGGATTAGAACGCCACCGCGGCGCAATAACCCAGAAGCCTCTCACCAATGCGGTCGCTGTGAGTTCAAGTCCAGCTCATGCTGGCTTCCTCTCCGGCCGTACGTGGGAAGGTCTGCCAGCAACCTGCGGATGGTCGTAGTTATCCCCGAGCTTTGCCCGGTTTCCTCCCACTATAATGCTGACCTCGGTCGTATAAGTGAAATATTATTGAGTTCAGCGTAAAACACCTATCAAATAAATAAATAAATAAATCAAGTCCAGCTCATGGTGGCTTCTTCTCGGGCCGTACTTGGGAAGGTCTGTCAGCAACTTGTGGGTTTGTCATGGCGTATAACACCAATCAAATAAATAAATAAATGAACATATTTCCAGCACTACAAATTTTAAACAGCCCTGTGAAAATTTATTTATTTGTTTTGAACAACTTACCACGGAGTTTTACGTACGGAATGTATTTAAAGCACTGAAACCAATGTAGTGAACGCTTGAAATGACCTGTCAACTTAAGAAAGCAAGATGTTGGACGTCTTTATTCCCGAGAATGATAATAAAGATTGGTTGTATGAACATTGTGTGCAATGAGCGTTAATATGCAGCCAACTTTCCGGACGTAATTGTACATATGGCTTCTTTAACAAGTTAACTGTGTGATGCGTTAAGTGTGAAGTCTCGCGTCGCATAAACTGAATAGCGTGATCACAACTTTGTGGGCGTATAACGGTCGACTTCTAGGAATCGGGTCAAATACATGCACATAGCGAATCTTACGCCACAAACTGACATTTTGTCAACTTGCTGTATAGTATTAGATCTCCAGACAGTTAAAAACTTAGCTGGGACAACTGCCATCAAAATTGCAATGAACATTGTTTGTCTCTTTACGTTTAGCTGGCACATTGCGATACTCTACATTTCTGTTCAGCTCAGAAAGCTGTGTTCATTCATTTATTCGTCGATGGCGTTACACAAACAATCCAATGAATAATTAAGTAAATAAATAAACTGAATAAAAATTCTGATATGATAAGTGATCAAAACCAAAACAACATGTTATGCATCCATTACACATTTGTTTGTCCCTGCAAGATTGCTTGACATGAGTAAAACTGGATCTAAGTGGCCAACCTGACATTCCGCGTTAATCTGTTAACTGCAAGGCAAAGAAAAAAAACGTTCGAATTCACAAATCCCAAAACTATTTTAAAGTAAAAACACTTGAGATTTAGAGGGCTATAAAATGTAGCATCTGTTTTTACGGCATGTCGTCAGCAAGAAAAGTAACATGCGTGATACGGGGCGCTGAATCAAATTCGATTCCAATCTTGAAACTTGGAAATCACTTCAAAACCATAATGCTAACTGTTTTATACAGCTGTTAAAAAGTACCATGCAAGGAAAATGTGATACCCAAGTATCTGACATTTCTACAGGCTACATTATAAATTTTATATCCTTTAAAGGAGAAGAAAATTTAAAACATCGACACTATGGGGCTGAAAACAGCACATTTTTTTGCTATCTGGTCGTGCCTGCTGCATAATTTGTTGCGATTTTTCCTCGCCATACAGGTAAAGTCTGAATACGCCAAAGCTGGCATAAATCGCTGAGTTCATCGCGTCCTCCATCTTTAATACCCTGTAATTTGTGCTAGGGATGTGTTGCCTCTCAGCCAGTGAGAGTCGTTAAAACTGCCGGCTTGTTCGTGTAAAATCGAACCTACGTCCAACATTCCAGTTTCCCGATCGTCAAGCGGAAAAACGAACTGTACTGTTCGCTACCTTCTGGAAGAATAGTTTTACAGGAAATGTACGAACTGGACTTCGGCGGTTTCCGACGGAAAATTCTCCTCCTAACACGGAAGACTTCAGGAGTAGTTCTTTGGCAAAATGGAGTCGCCCACAGCGGATTTTGGCGCTGACTTTATTTATAATTTATCAACTAGAGGTACATATTAGAATTTTTTATGGCATGCATCTGCGAGGAAGTGCATACTCTTTTCAAGGGTATTTGTTTGATATCTAAATTTTCTTCTCCTTTAATTCCTCTCTTACTAAAAAATTTTTGTCTGGGAACATTCACTAGCATTTTCCTGCAATTGCAATAAAACAAAATAAATTGATTGAAAAGTTGTCGAAGCAGATTTGCAAACACAAAGAAGCATTGGTGTGAAAAAAAATTTTATGTCTGATCGGTGCCGTTAAATTTGTGTGTATCTTACCTCATTTTATTGGGAGATTTCAGTTTAAAGGATAGCTCACAGTGAAAATGTATTTGAAATTACTGATCAGGAATACCCGTGCTCCTATAGACTGTTAGTACTTATACTCCTACCAACTGTTGGCACACATACTCCTACCAACTGTTGGTTCACTTACTCCTGCCAACTAATGGTGGCACATGCTCCTACTGACGGTTTGGTGCACATACTCCTACCCACTGTTAGTACACATACTCCTGTAGACTGTTCGTACACATGCTCCTACAGACTGCTTGGTACAACATACTCCTACAAACTGTTGGTACAAATACTCCTGCAGACTGTGTGGTACACATACTCCTGTAAATTGTTGGTACACATACCACTACAGACTGTTTTGAACACATACTCCTGTAGACTGTTCGTACACATACTCTTACAAACTGTTGGTACACATACTCCTATAGACTGTTAGTACACATACACCAATAAACGGTTTGGAAACGCACGCTTATATTTACGCATGCACATCAAATGAACGCGAGTCAGAAACATGCACGTCAATCACGCACACATAAAATGAACGCAAGTCAAAGACATGCATGTCAATCCCGCGCACATCAAATGAACGCAAGTCAGGGACATGCACCTAAATCGCGTGCACATCAAATGAATGCAAGCCAGACACATGCACGTCAATCGCACGTACATCAAATGAACGCAAGTAAGAGACACGCACGTCAATCGCACGCACCTAAATGAACGCAAGTCAGAGACATACATGTCAACTGCGCCCACATCAAATGAACGCTAATCAGGGACATGTGCGTCAATCGCGACCTCATCAAACAAACGCAAGTCAGAGACATGCGCGTCATTCACGCGCACATAAAATGAGCGCAAGCCAGAGACATGCACGTAAATTATGAACACATCAAACGAACGCAAGTCAGAGACATGCATGTCAATCGCGCACATCAAATAAACGCAAGTCTCGGACATGCACGTCAATCGTGAACACATCCAACAATTATGAACACATCAAACGAACGCAAGTCAGAGACATGCACGTTAATCGCGCGTGCATCAAATAAATGAAAGCCAGAGACATGCACGTCAATCGCGCGCACATCAAATGAATGCAAGTTAGAGACATGTACGTCTATCGCGCACACATCAAATAAACGCAAGTCAGAGACATGCACGTCAATCGCGAACACATCCAACAAACGCAAGTCAGAGACATGCACGTTAATCGCGCATGCATCAAATGAATGAAAGCCAGAGACATGCACGTCAATCGCGTGCACATCAAATGAATGCAAGTTAGAGACATGTACGTCAATCCCGAAGACAACAAACGAACGCAACTCAGAGATATGCACGTTAATCGCGCGCACATCAAATGAACCAAAGCCAGAGACACGCACGTCAATCGCGCGCACATCAAATGAATGCTAATCAGAGACATGCACGTCAATCGCGCACACATCAAATAAACGCAAGTCAGAGACATGTACGTCAATCGCGAACTCATCAAACGAACGCAAGTCAGAGACATGCGCGTCAATCGCGCGCACATCAAATGAACGAAAGCCAGAGACATGCACGGCAATCGCGTTGACATCAAATGAAAGCAAGGCTTAGACATGCACGTCAGTTGCGCGCACATCAAATGAGTACAAGCCAGAGACGTGCACATCAAATGCCCGCATGTCAGATAAGGAACCAAAACTATTCAATTTAAATTTGCGTTAAGATCAAATGAACTGGATTTGTGGCACACGTTACTAAACAATGTCACAAAAGGGCCAAAAAGTTCATGGACACAAACCGGGGGGGTGGGGGGCGTTATTCGAGAAATTATTTGTAGAGTAGTACTGCAGTGTTGTCAGTCTAGTCATTGTCGATCTAATACCAATATCTTGGTATCCTTATAACGCCGTACTTAAACTCGGCTGGCTATATAGCTAATCAAGCGGGGCCTGCATATTGCCCTCATTACTGACGCGTCGTTACGTCTCTCTTCATCTGAGCGTATGCTGACAGTTTAAGGCTATACGTAGTACAGTTGGAGATCACGAGTGAAGTCTATAAAATAATTTAATGACACAGGTATGCTATATTTTGACGATCATATAAAACAATTAGTACACATAATGATGTTCTGATCACGTGCTGGATTGCTTGTGTAAAGGTTAAAAAGGATACTTAACATATAATTCTACCTCAAATGGCTATTTTACTTCTCAGTGTTTTTTGGCTGACAGTGAAAAACTTTGAGACTTTTCGCCCTGTGAAATCTAAGAATACAAATGGGAATGTCTTCATAGTTCATAACACTTAAATAGTGTTTGGGCTGATAAGCTTAAAGTATGAAAATCATCATTGAGGGATCAGTGCGCAATTTTTGCAGAAACCTGCAGCACGTGAGTTTGGGATTCTAGTTTGTCTTGGTTGAGTTTAATACGAGTATTTCTTCTCCACCACGAAAATCATAAATATGGACAGCAAAAATTTCAGATTATCGCTTTACAAGTATATGTCGGTCGGATAGAGATTGTGAGCGTAAGGTGAATGAACATGGCTGAGTCATGTTCGAAGGTGAGAGATAAACTTCAACAACTGATGTCATCCCCTGTTTCCTTTTTCTGATAATCATCACTTTTCAACATAATTTAGGAGGCAAAATGACTATAACTTCCTATACGAAGGCGCCAATATATGTTTCGCTGGTATCAGCAACTGACTTGCCCACAGGTTGGCGACAACTTGTCTATGTGCACATCTTCACAAATTTGAGGCAGAAGTTCTTTCTTGACAAGAGTTGTGAGCGACAATTTCAGTATATGTGTCAACCTCAGAAAAAAAAAAACACCAGAGGTATTTAGTCATCAAAAATACGGTAACACCTGTCGAAGACAGAAACCCCACAATTAACACACCTGTGTGATTTAATGACAAAGGAAATATCAGAAACTCATGATACCGGAAGTGTTTATTTAAAAAAAAGTATGTGGAAGTGCTTACAAAGTGTCTAAAATGCTATAAATTTTAAAGAGACACACGTCTATTAAAGTGAGGGAAAATTCTAACTTTTTGTAAAAAAATATACCACGTCCAGTATGCAATGTTGAAATAACTTTGTGATATCATTGTTGCCAATATTCATTTATACCCCCTCCCCACCCCCATTCCCCTAACCCCCCCCCCCTCCCCAGTGTGCCGATAAGTCTAATTAAAACTTAGGGATTGCGACGTGGGTCAGTAAGGTGCATGACTCCCGACGATGAGGTGGACGAGTAAAGGGTATCTGTTACGGTGCGTGATATCATGCTGACAATAAGGGGTCGGGGATGCTCATTTGGTCTTTTGCACAGCCTAACGTTGCTTCATGACAGCTTGTATTCCACAAAATCATGTACACGAACTCTTAAAAAGCAAACAATTAAAAAGTTAAAATGTCAACATTTTCTACGTGCCGAATTGATACAACACGTTAAAAGTTGCTAAATATATGAGTGCCAACATCTTAAAATGTTGCGTCGCGTAAAAGAGGTAACCGTAGATTGTAAAATCCTTTTTAGAAATTATATATTGTGAAACAGCTCATAAAGGATTAGAGTATCTAATAGTGTTAATTTGACACTAAAATAAATTTTAGACTTTGGAAAAGTGTTACATTTCTAACACTTTAGAAATAGAAAGCCTAAGACTAATATTATGAAAGCTTTCACTTTCATAATACCACTGCCTCCACCACTGCCAAAATACCAGATTTAAAACTGTTAGAGTTATACATAACATTTCAGTTTTAAGAGCATATTTGTACGTCCCATGTGGAAAAAATCGTCGGTATAGAACTTGTCAAGGTGTGTTTTACCCCGAAAACTCGGATATTCTCCATTCACAAAACTGACCGCCACGCTTTAAGTTAAACATTTTGAACTGTATAGCGTTAAACAAGTAGGAAATAAAAATATAAAACTGCTTGGTTGATATTTCCCCTCTTGTGTGTAGTTTGTAGTGTCTCACCACTTAATTTCTGTTTTTCTTTTCAATTTAACCATTAAAATTGACTAGAGTCCTACATCTACGGTTACTGTCTATATCTAAACAATTACAGAATGCTAAGTCAACATTGAGGAAAAGGAAATATCGGCAAACAAAAGCTTTATAATGGCAATTAGTCCCCTGTGGCAAATTACACCATACTTTGCAAAGCGGTTTTCTTTTCTAAATAATGTCGCATTATGTTGTTGCAAAACAGATAGCGTCAACTTACGCAGAAAATTATTCCCACAAAGTTTTATGAGTGAATATTTAAAACGAAGATATTAAACTCTCAGCATTGCCTTAAGTGTTAGAATGATACGACATGTTAAATGCGATAACATATCCATGCCACACACAAAAACACTTGTGTTAAAATCTGACACATTAACCGATGTTGTTTCATTCAACACAGAAATGTGTAACCCCAACACAAACATTTGTTACCCCAACACAGAAATGTCTTACCCCAACACAAACATGTGTTACCCCAACACAGAAATGTCTTACCCCAACACAAACATTTGTTAGATAAATGTGAAGTACACATGCTTGTGTTACAAAGTACACAAATAATACCTTGTGTTAATTCAGCGCAAGATGAGGTTGTTTAAATGCTACGCCGCTTTATGATTGGTTGTAGGTTATAATATAATCTTAGATTACAAGATTATTAACATTTATATCCCGAAAAATAATGCGAAACACAACACCTAAAGTAAGTTGACAGAACACGGTATTTAAAAAAAAAAATTTTTTTTAAACATTTGTTAAGTCTTAAATTTCTAACACTTTAAAAAGTGTTAAGCTAACAAAATAAACGCCTTTCCCTGACCATTACCTCCAAGATGTTGGATTTAACCTTATTAAAGTTACATATAACATTTTCGTTTTATTTACTCATTTTGATTTTTGTTTTACGCCGCACTCAAGAATATTTCACTTATACAATGGCGGCCACCATTATGGTGGGAGGAAACCGGGCAGAACCTGGGGCAGAATTTTAGTTTTAAGAGCGTATATATAAAATTATATTAGATATATTTAGATTCGTTATGTATATTTCACCCAAATCAGTTTCAGGAACTGGGAATAACTCTTTTCATTTATAGGAAAAGTGACAACAGTTGAAGCTGCAGATTTAAGTGTATATAACTTGAAAATCATGTTATACCTGACAGAATATTACAGCCCAATAGGAAGATGAGGTAAAACATCGAATCGTAAACATGTTGGAAAGTATATCACTTTTCGGGGAAAATGCTATTTAATTTTCACCACGAAAAAAATCTTGTAGATATACTGTAAAGTTTTCAGTTAAAGATTAAACTTTTCTTAGAGGCAATAGGAAGAGAGGGTAAATGTGGCTCTTGTGAAACAAAGGATAAAATTAAGACGGCAAGATAATGTTTTCTTAGACATCGCTTTGTTGTATGTATGGAGTACATGTGGTATAATTTATACGTCATTTATCAAAATGTAAAGGAACATTCTATTTTTTCAAAATAGCATTAATTTATTTTCTAAGAATTTACCTTATCGTAAGAATTTAAGATAACATAGATAAAGATTAAGAAAATAACTTTTAGTTAGATGGTATATATTAAAAGTGATAATCGCTCTTTTTATTGCATAAAAAACGAAAATAGTTCTATAAATTGTGTATAAAATCATCACTGTTTTCGAGTGTATATATTCCGGTGAAAATAAGTATCATATTTAAATTCTAAATAATACTTAACTGACAAATGTATATGCAATTATTACGCATTGCCGTTTTATGACCAATAAATGTTCGTGAAAATGAAGATGAAGGAGTTGGCCTTTACCAGAATTCCCAAAGTACTTATTAGTTTGTATGACATATCTTTCCGCGATTTACTTTTCGAGCCCTGTTTACTCTGTTTCCAAATCATTGATTTCAAGCAATGTCGAGATAAATTCTGGATATGATTAGGGCCGACAAATATTGTTCTTTTTGTCCTCAGTCTGGAGCTGGCACAAGGACATTGATGATATATTTTTTGACTGGTATAATCCAACGGGAGTCAGAGAAATACTTTCCATAGTGATGTGAGAATGAAAATTTTTAATGGTTTTATGAGTTCTTGACTCAGCGGATATGTATAAGACTAATACCGCTGAGATCAGCAGTTTTTCCCAGATGATGTACCAATAAACATGGCCATCGTAGAATTAATGAGTAAGACGACGATATATAACTGTGATAACTTTATATCTATTGCAGTTGTGAAAAATAAATAAATACTACCTATATAGTCTGCGGTCGTTTGTGAAAACGTAAATGTCAGTGTCGGTAAATGTCAAGGGCTTAAATTACCATTTTGTACGTTGGTAGGCTACTGTTGGTAGTTTTCTTGATTCACTCCGAATTATAACTATTATATACTTTCGGATACATTTTAACACAGTCGCGAATAAAATAAAAATGAAAACTAATTAATCTTGCCAACTACCATGCTACATTGTTTGAAAAATTGAACAGATCCAGAAAAGCATAAAATGCTCCATGAATATGGAATATATGCGATTAATGGTACCTGATTTATATGTCTATAGTAGGCCTCAGTACAGGAGACAATGTACACATGTGTATGGCGCCATCACCTTATCGTTTTTTTTCACTTCCACAATCTTCACACAATCGTTCGACGACCTTCACACTGGGAAGCGGAAGTCGACATTTTACAGTGACAACGCACATTTCTCAATGTCACGTCAGCTTGCATGGTGATAACGAACAAGAAATTCAGCAAACAATGCTATTTTACATTTTAATGACGTTTCAAAATTATTGTTTTGGCCCGTTCAGGGTGCGGAGAGCGGTATTTTAACACTATATACATTTCGCCGTTGACAATGCGACAGGGCATATTACAGTAATTCATTCCAGATATCATATTTCTGTAGACAAGTATTTTTGAACAGAAAATGGTATACTTCAACAACTAAAATTCGCAGTTTAATTGGCGGCAAATGGTATACTTCGACAAATATGGCGATGTTCTTCGTAAAATATAAGCTTCCGGTAGCACGTTTGCGCATAACCGGAAATTTCACGGATTACTATTTTTGCAAGTGTGGCGTGGTCACGAATGCAATTTTAAAAATATTGTGTGGAGCTACAAAGTTCTAAAATGTTAACCTATGTGTAAAAAAGGCGACAATAAAATATCGCCAATCTATCATTTAAGAGGATTCATCACCTGGTGAGCAAAGAAAAACCGTTCGCTATGGAGGTATTTTTGCTAATGCCGAAATTTATGACCTTCTTATTATGTTTTAATTACCAGAATAAGTTGACTTAAATGACAAACAAACACGGGCGGATTATGGCGATGACATCACTATTCCTCTGCATCAAGATATCTTATTTAAAGAATTTTACCTGCGTCACAAAAATTATACTACTGCTGCATGTGCTGAACACAGTTCAATGCTACAGGAATGCAATCAAATATACACTATACAAACTTTCGGAACACGAAGACGAAGACGTACAGTTTATGTATGGATATATGAGGTTTTGCCAATTACATGGTGTACATATACATGGTGTACATATACATGTTGTGTATATATATATATGTATATATATATATATATATACAGGTGATGAGTTCTCGTATATATATATATATATATATATATATATATATATATATATATATATATATATATATATATATATATATATCAACGAAGTCTCATGAGATTACATATACTGCCGATTCTTTCTCCCTCAGTCGTTTTCATTTTCTACAAAGATTTATAATTATGTGAATCATGCATAGCGTGACCTAATGCTCAAACCATCTCCCTGTAGCTTGGATTTTAAGATATGCAGCGTGCGTGCTTTGATAATCTCTGTGAAAAAGCTAAAAGGTTGTTCGTTATTATTTTACTTACATTTATGTTGTCCGTTAATTACAATAACCAGTCCTTTCACGAATTACAGTGCACGTATACTTAAGAAGGTTTGAAAAAGTTAATTCCTTACAGCTCATACTGGGGTTTCCATGCGGTTTAATTTACACAAGCTGCCTTAATTAGCGCATTTTCGTCTACCAGATTTACAGATGCTCGTAAACATGTTATTGTGATGAAGAACACATGCATTTGAATGTGAGCATATAAATAACATGCGTATATCTATCTATGTACGTTTTTTGTATGAATGTATAATTTCCTATGTGATTGTATCTGTCTTACTATATAAATGTACAGTCACTGTCTTAATATAAACGCTATGTAACAATCTTCCGGTATAAATGCACTACGATTGTGTTATGCCAAGTGTCATTTTTTGCTCAATCACAGGACAGGTGCCATTCAAAGTATTGGGAGCTGATGTTTTGATGTATGAATGAAATTAGGTTGGAACTACGTTACCTGTTTCTAATTTTAGTAAGGTTTGCATGTTCATACACTTACACTGAGAATGTCTATTGAATGAGACACCGGTGCTTGGCAATAATATAGTACCTTTGATGAGATATACATATTTTTGTGCTATGATATTTGATAATGTCTCAGGGTTAGTCAAACGCATTTAAAACCATTTCACTGGATCTAACACAACGGAAATGGTCACATCCTGTTGTGTCTCATCAATTGTTATACAGCCATAGAGCAGAAAAATATCCCGTTTTCTTCATATTCGCTTTGCTTTTTCTAGTACACCTCACTCCAACATGTATTAAGCTGTCTTCAGAAACCTCATGGTTTCATGTTTGCATATAAAATGTACACATGCAAAGTAGGTGTATGTGATTGTGTCAGGTTATATTGCTACTGTAGTATGTATTATAGTCACATGTGATATACACTCCAAAAATTCCCTTTCGATGTATAGATACGTGTGCCACAAAAGGAATTTAAAATAAGTTAAAAGAAAACAACAAAGACAGTGTAGTAATATATATCTTATTGTAAATGTATGCTGTCCGTCAAATTCACAGCATCAGTTGCTTAATTTTACCTTTTCTGTAGTCTAAAATCTAAACCATTTCCAACATCATATTCTGTTAGCATTGTGTGTTTATTTATAGTCTGTATGCATATAATATATACATACCGTCAATGTCATTCAGAAAATTTTAACCGTGTGCGAATATAACGATGTGAACTGTATAATCCAGGAGAGCTTTACCGAATATGTTGATATTGTATTATTAACATCATGGTATTCTTGTATATTGTCACAATTACACACATTGCTGAGGCAATTTGAGGAAATACAATGTAACTTCTTTCAGCTATGCTGTGTGCTAGACACGCTATCCTGTATTAAATTGTATATGGCAATATTATTGCATGATGCTGTGACGTGCGCGTCCTTGATTAATTTTACTGTATTGAACTCATGGATATATATCTGTGGAATACCTTATTACGGTATTGTCCAATCAGTGGCCTCTCCGGTCGTACGTGGGAAGGCCTGTCAGCAACCTACGGATGGTCGTGAATTTTCCCCCAGGCTGTGCCCGGTTTCCACCTACCATAATGCTGGCCGCCGTCGTATAAGTGAAATATTCTTGAGTACGGCGTAAAACACCAATCAAAATCAAATCAAATCCAATCAGTGGTACTTGTTGTTAGGGTACAGCACTCCTTCGCTTAGAAACAGAAAATCATACTACAGATAAACCCGTAAACCTTGTTAAATAATCACTCTTACAATTCATGAAACGCAGAAGGTAAAATTTGAAATTTTTACCTTCGTGATAATGTCTCGTTGTTCAGCATCACTGTGCTCTCTAAATAAAAATTACTCGGGCGAATGAAAACTAAAATCTCTCCATGATAGTGCAAAGCTAAGAAAATGTCTATGTCTAAGTACGTATAAATATGCACTTGAAGAGACCATGTGGAAATACATAGAAAGTCACAACAGTACGCAACCCAAACTGTAGGGTTTTATTACATTTGGCAGTCAAGCATTGCATTATATAACATGAAGACTGACCAATCACTGAAGAAAGATCATGTATAGCACAATGAACACAGACCCAGTACAAAGCTGAACAAACGTCTGAAGATCTTCTACTATAAGCAAATAGATCTCCTCGAAAAAGAAGCACATTTTGTTTTTGCCGCAGTGAACTTAGAATGAGCGTGGTGACAAAAACATTTCAGGTTTATTACAATCACTGTAATATTTTGTGAAAGGTATGACTGAGCGATCAGTGAATACTAACGGGAAAGGAGCTAGCCCGAAAACACCACAAACGTAGAATCAAGATTTGCTTGCATTTTCAATATAGGCCTTACACAACCAGGAATATACAATAGCACATATTAAACACTCGAGAAAAAAAACGATCAACTCATAGGTGACAAATGGTGTATAAGGTTTTGAATGTGACTTACTCACACCATATTCCTCGAAACTTCGGACATAAAACAGACAAATGAAACCTTCATAAAAAGTTCAATATCATTTCGTTGGCTAATCCTACATGGTCGTGGAACTGTACTTACATTAAATACTTTTAATAACCTGCTTTTTCATTGTATTGATGTACCGGTTAATAAGATCTGTCAAGGTACCGGACACACACACACGACTTGTTCTTGAGGGCAACTAAACCCTGTGGTGCGGCACTAAGGCAACGTAGGTGAGTTCCGTAAAACCACCTGCATTGGTTCTGTCATTGCCCTATTGCATTTTGACGGTCAAAAATTGCCCATATACTCAGCATATGCAAAGAATTGCGTCAGTGATTTCACCATGCTTGGTCATACTGAAATGGAGGGGCGGGGGAGCATTTGAAGAGTAAGCGTACCTTATCGAAGGCGAGTATATTACCTGTGAATGGTATAGAAAATACATGTGCAAACCGACCTGTCTTTTCCAGTTGAACGCATCTCACCGACTAGACAACGGGCAACTAGAGGAGGTATTGTAAGCGTGACGAGGTCGGAAGTTTTGTAAAAACCCTAAAATAACCCATTGCTGGAATATAAAATTTAGACGTCGGTTCTTGGGAGCGGGGTATGGTAAAGCGTGAGAGAGAGAAGAACGGATATAGAAGAAGCTGGGAGGTTTGGAAACAGTGCATACAAACCGAGCCATGGCGACTTGAAACTGGCCTCTTGAGTCGCCGACTGGATGGACCGTGGCTACAGGGACAGCGGTAGACTGAGCGGTCGCTGGAACCAGACACTCTGTCATTGGAATTATTTTGTATAGAAAATTACCGGCGTAAACACGACTAGCCCTACCTCACTGTGACACTCGCCCAGATGGCTTCATTATCTCTGCTCTCATTGGTGCAGCTCTGTCATGTGACTCAAGCTGTGCTGCGCGCTAAAAGTAGTGGCGAACAGAATGGCGCTAGAGAAAGACGCGAAGAAAAAAAACTTGTTTCGTCCTTTTGCATTTCTCTGTTAAGCTTTGTGACCCAAACGACTGTTTGTGTAACCGTTCCTTCGTTCCACTTTTAGCCATGTACAAGATTTATTCCCACTTATCACAATCATGAATGTTTCACGCCATCACTTTAAAAAAGGGTCGATTCACGTTGTCAGTTGAGACCGGTGGCTATCGTCATGTCCTCAAATCCTTGGGTTATTTTACCTGCGGCCCGGGACAACATTTCCCAACTCTTATTTTACTGTAACATATTTTGTTCCTTGAATCAGTGTTATGAACAACTTTCCTGCTATCAATGGATCGATTGAGCCTAGCTGTTTGAAAGCTTTGCATCTGACCGTGTGAGGCGATGTATTCCGGGTTGGTATAGGAATGGGCTGTCTCGCTGCGGCAGGCTGGAAACTCCTACCAGTCGACTAAGTCATAAATAAAGCAGCTCTGTGGAGACTACTGCCTGTGACTTCTACGCCATCCTGTTAGTATTATACAGGAAGAGCCGTGTAAACCAACTAGAATGTTCCCAGTCATTCAGTTATGTTCTTTAGCCATAGTCCACCTTCTTTCTTAATTTTCTATATGTAGGCCTAACCTCGTGTCCCAGGCCTTGACCTCCAGTATTTATTTGATCAATACATTCACTAACGTGCAGGATTGTCTAGCTGTTGTGATTCAACCGTTATGCACAACTAGTCACGTGTTATACTGACAACTGTATTTGTACCAAAATGGAACTGTGTATCTGTGTTATATTATATTGGTCTATTGTAAAATGTTGATTAAGCTTGTGCAGTAATCAAGATATCATTGTCCGAACATTGTTTTTGAAGGGATGATTTTGATTTTCTTGCGTCTTATCCTCTGGGACATGAAAAACGACTGTGCTTTTGAACAACTTGATTCGTTATCCTCTTATTTGCAAAATACGTACTTTACTTACTTTTTGCAGTAATAATATTGTATATCAGTTTATTGCTAAAGGTTTGATGAATGGAAATTATATGCATGAATGCCTTTCCACGTTAATCATAAACAATTAGTATTGAATACTTACCACATTTCTTGAACAGATGCCACTTTTAAAGCACGACTGACGCGTTAATGTTCATTAACTGTTTTACAGGCAACTCATATGTACGGGTACTACAGTGGGTACATTTAGAGTTCATATTTTCCAAAATGATTTTTTTCTTCCTGTATGTGTCTTGGTTACCACATAGTGTTAAAATTTTGTAACCGATTTGACATTTTATGTTTTAATACTTATTTACATCCACATAAATACTTTTGATGTTATTTGATTATTCTTTTCAGCCTCAAATTCAAATGTATTTGCATAAAGGTCTCATTTTCTTGCACTTTGTCACACGAAAAAGAAATGAGGTACATGAATACAAAAATAATGCTTGATAGCAAAATATGTTAAAGCTCTGTTTACTTTCTCAATGAGTTTAATGTGGGGGTGGAAAACAATTAATACTGAGCCATTTGTTTATAGCTGTGGGCAACCTTATTTTGATAAAAAGTTGCTCAGATGTGTACTAATGTTATTATGTATGTATATCGAGTATGTCTTGAGGTTGTTCACCTGACAGTATTTTAACACGCCGGGGAATTACTGTATGAATGTTTACCGCTATCTACATAACTATTCTTTCAATTTTAATTTTCTTATAGGCTCTACTTTACATAAAATATACACGTCAACCACTGTTTCAGGATCTACTATCGACAGTGTGTGTGTTAAATTTCATTTCCCCAACTTATTCAGACAGGCTTTTCTTTTTCAAAGTCTTGAAGCAGAAAAAAAGGGCTCAAGTCTCATTTGAAGGAAACTGTTAATTTAAAAAGGCAGGTTAAGTACCCACGGCATAAAATGCTATCCTGTTGTGAATTGCAATGTGTTTTTCACAGTTTCTTTTTTAAAAATAGTTTTTAGTAAATAAAATGCGAACAAAGATTGATTTTCCATGATGGACTTTTTGGACCCTATTGAACAATCAGGAGCACAGATGATTTTTTATATGCCCACATTGCTTTTATAGCTATATTTCTGTCTATTCAACATAAATATACATGTAATTCTATATTTATATCTGTATGCAATGTGAAAATAAGACTCTTAAAGATGTTTGAAGACAAAGAATAATCTCTTAAAAGATTGCAGGAAATCTGGGACGTCACTGTGCTTCAGTTTGTTGAATATTATCCAAAAAGTTCACCATGCATATACATGTGCGAGCTAAATATTCTCTCTGCATTTACTCACAGTAGAAATGTTGATGATGAAATTGCCTTTTATCTCATACTTTTCTTAAAGGTGTATGGGGTACTTTTTGAACAACTAACAACACGCTGTTGTACGCACATCTTTCTTTGTTTTTTACCAAAAAGCAACACAAAAAGCAATTATTCTCATGCTAGGATTATCTTGTATGTTTTTCTAAATGGTGTTATCCCGTGTTTTATTGCCCGACAGTGATCATCTGTATCTGTTCATGTGGCTATGGATTATTATCTACAAACATGGCATCCATGCGACAGTATTTCTTTAGGCATATTTTGAAATAATAACGGTTTGCCTTTTTATCTGAAAGAATGATTTCCTGCCAAACTTGCTTGGAACTGCGAAAATGTGATTGTGTCTGCCAACGCTTTCCGAACATAAGAATTACCTTCGCTGAACATGATTGAAATTTAAACTCAAAAATGAGAGAAACTCGTCTCTGGCATACGCTCACAGAAAATTTTCAAAACACGTCAATTTTTTTTTATTTATATGTTTGATTAATGTTTTATGCCCAGTTCCCAAACAAGCTGATGAGGAGTGGTCAAACGACATTGAAATCCATCCAACAGCTGTTGGTAGAATATTGTGCTAATATCTCATGATATTGTTAGTCAGCTTGAACACTTGTGTTGACGACGTATAGAACAACGACCATTCATTCCAGTGTAAATTTTAAGTAGCTGTGCATGTAGAGTTTACAAAATGTTTAATAAGAATATATTAGCCTCGTGCTAGAAGTAAAATTCTACACCAAATGCTCCACGATGTTCGTTGGACATTTAGGTTCTTGACACATAAACCACTATCAGCTCTTTTGTGGAAGTATGAAGTAGACGGCTGTGTTTGGGACGTTTGCTCAGTTTGGGACGTTAGTTGTGTTTGGGACGTTTGCTTAGTTTGGGACGTTTGCTAAGTTTAGGACGTTTGCTCTGTTTGGGACGTTTGCTTAGTTTGGGACGTTTGCTCTGTTTGGGACGTTTGCTCTGTTTGGAATGTTTGTCTGTTTGGAACCTTTACGCCGTCTCAGGATCTTCTACAAATATGGACAGCCACGAATACACTAGTAGACGGTTGGTCCGTCTCTGTTAAATTTATATTTGATTTATTATGCATGCCGCGTACACTGGAAAACCACCCATGGACAGAAATGTTTTATTTTTGGGGGGACTGAACAATTCATATTTGTATTATTTCCTGTACTAGTAAATCCTTCACGAACGAAGATTTGATGGTTGCTCCGCTCCTCTGTAGGTCGTATTTGCATCACTTGACGTGTTGATAAATCCGTCACGAACGAATATTTTATGGTTGATCGGCTCCTGTATAATTAATGCTGGCATTTTGTGTTGTATCGGTAAAACATTTAGAAGTTGAACATTTAATATAAAATGATCCACAGATTCATATTTTCTTTATTTGCCGTAGTGGTGATACATTCAAGAACGCAAAGTGATGGTTGATGGTTGATCTGGCCCCTACTTACAGTCCATATTCATTTTATTATCGTATAATATTATTTAAAAAATCATAAAAATGATTCACAAGGAATTTTGCCACTTTTAGGATTGTGATTACTTCTGAATCGGAAGAAATCAAGTGCTGTTTTAAAAGGAAAAGATAAACTCTTCTCGGTATTTATGAAAAATGTGGACAATTTCACATTGATTATTAGTTCATGAGGAAAACTATGAGTTTTATTGTTGAAAGGCGTATTTACCTTTTCTGTTCTGATCTTGTTGTGTAATTTTTGAAACTGTCATGCCTTGTCTGTTTCTGTATGTGTTCCATCTTGTAACATTTGTTTTGGCCGCCTTAAAAAGAAGGCACAAGTTCATTGTTAGTTAGGCCTCGACCATTGACATCTGTCTCATAACAGTTCCTACATAATAACCTTGGACTTTCTTCTCTAGATTATCTCCATGCTGTCTAAGCTGGTTTTCATGACAACGGATCATTCTCATAGACTGGCCGTCTTAAGAAGAATTTTCTCGTCAGTGAAGTCATGCTTATGGTGCGATAGCATGACTTCACCTCAGGGGCGTCAGGCAGTAGTTTCTTTCACACCCTGTGACGTCACGAGCGAAAATGTCCATACAGAATCTTATGATTTCTATTTTTCTGGTTTGACAATTGTGGTATTTGACTAAATCCACCATATCCGGTCTCGGAAAGGCTTCAGAGGTAATTTTGAAAAAAATTTCTTGTTTCCTAAACTTAGGATCAGGCACATAGTGTACCAAAACTGTTTTTAGAGTATGGGATGGTCGTGCGGAAAGAAATTGGTTGTCATTTTTCCTATTTTTGCCTTGTTCTTACACATCATATGACAGCACACTACGTCATCTATCAACAACGTCTAAGTGCTGCGTGACTAAGTTCTTTCAATTTCTTTCAAATTCCACCTCTTCTTCACCTCAGGAAGGTGGGGGGGGGGGGGGAAGTCTTTCAATCTCTTTGATGTTATTTCTTGTGAATTTGCCTGACTTCATCTTAGGGGCGTTCTTTTAAACACTGCCCTGTCATTTCTGGTGAATTTGCCTGACTTCACCTCAGGGGCGTTTCTTTACACCCTGCAATGTCATTTCTGGTGAATTTGCCTGACTTCACCTCAGGGACGTTCTTGCTCTGACTGACGTCATTCCTTGTGGAACTCCACCTGTCACAAAACTTCGTCAGGAGATTTATCTTTGTAAATATATGACGCCTGTGTTGTCTCTCATTACCCTGATGCTGATTGCTTAATTGATACCACTCGTAAATGACCGAAAGTGTATACTGCACAGTACGCGATGTCTCCCTTAGTGTGAACAGTGGCGACTTCGGGCGAAAATGGGCAAAATTTAGTGTTTGAACTGATTTTAGACATCCAACTATAGATCCTAAAATAGACACAGAAAGTCATGGTGAAAGTTTTCTTGAATGCCATTTCATCTAAAAATGAATTCTTCTGTACACCTTTTCCAACTGAGAAGTTCATGATGTCATTTTGGAATCAACCTCTCCCAGCAAAAATCACAACGTTAGATTCGTTCTTTGTTTTTCGATGATGATTATTTGAGATTTTCACTTCCAACATTTCTCCTTCCTCGAAGTTTGGGGGAGGTGTGTTTCTGTATTCACGAGGAAAGTTTCACGTTGCTTGATTCGAGGATTGTTTTTGAATTTAAAAATGAAGGGACATGCACATTCGATAGAGAAAATTTTACAGATCATTTATATCACATTGTGTTTCTCATGAAAGTTAATACATTTGTGAGCGTCTGAGTCAGTTGCAAAGAAATACCAGACCGATATAAAATCTGTATCTGTACCAAAGTCTTGAAATAATCTGTATCTATACTGCTTTAATTTGGAGGAAAAAAAAACAGTTCAAACAGAGTAGAGGTATATTTGGTACATGAAAGGTATATTTGACCGGAATTATCTGTCAAGTTTTACCACTCAAAATATCTTACTTTCGTATTCCAATTTGTCATGAGCAGTTATATCATTTTCCGCCGCTAGATGACGCTAAAGAATATCACAATAAAAGCAATCTACCTTATCATGGTTGAAATCTTAAATCGATCAAAATTTTCAGATTCTTGAAAACTGAGATAATCTCCACGGCTTAACAAGTCCCTCTTTGGGTTGTTTTATCTTTGTTAATTTATTATCAATAAATACGTTTTTCTGTGAAATTAAATAGTACATTTGATGCGTTTCATGCAGGGTCATATGTGCTAAGTCAAACACCATACATGCAAAACTCTTGTTTAAATAAGAGATTTGTATTCAACTTGAACTGCTGGCTGCATACACTTCTTCTTTGGCAAATTGATGGAATAGTGAATCGTGAAATTTCGAGTGAAAAATCGGGTAATCGGGATACATGAAAATAGACGCAATAAAAATGAAGCATTACAAGAGAATGCCAGATCAAAGACGAGACGTTAAGCCAGTCCAGTTATGTTAGATGGTTCTAATTGCAGGTAGCTAGACGAGAAGCGAGTGACCCAGTGAAACAGAACCTGTCCACTTGGGCCAATTACATTCTGAACCCAGGAGCGGTGAGTGAAGTGTCGTATACAGCTTATCGCAGACGGCGTCTTCAAAGTCCCTACCCAGTCCAGGGTAGTAAGAGTTGGGACAGAAATACCACATAAGAAACCTATCTTTGTTTACAGCAAACACGATTTTATAGATCCACATTTCCAGAAGATATACACAAGAGCGATGGCACTTCAACATTCCCTTATTTGCCACATTTATTTCCAAATGCTGACCTAGATTTACAGCATTATAGGTCTATCTGTAATGTCGACGAGAGCAGGTTTTGACTTAAGGACTACCTGATTTCTATAAGTACCAGCTAGTCCCCGTACCCCAATCACACAGCACCTTGCTAGACGGACATTTATCACAGGTTGCACCGGAAGTGATCGCCCTTGTAAATACTCTCTTGGACAGCCTGAGGCGAGAGACGGAATGTTTCAAACAACAAACTATATATGCAAGGACTAGTGTGCACAAATTTTCAGTATAATGACTGACTGATTGAGAATCGGACTGACCCGGCTGTTGCTCTATGAGAACTTATTTGATCTGATTTAACATACAATGATCAACAAATGGTCGATTATTACTTTATGCATGAGACCACGTGATAAATGTGATCCCGGGCTGGCTAAGAGTTGGAATGAGTTTTGCATGCACTGGCTGATTTTTGTGTGAAAATTCGTTTCGAAGACGAGGTCTTGTTGCCTGCGTTATACTTCCAAGACCTTATTAGCGAAGTAACACGTAGATAAGTAATGAGATCACTGGTTTTCAACAACAAATGGGGAACCTCTTGCGCCAAAAGTAACCTGGGTCCAATCTGTATAGTCTTGTATTTCGTTAACGATTTGTTGATATCGCTGAGAATCAACGTTTTCTTGTCGCTTATAGGTAGGATTGGTTGAAAAATTGTAGCCTAGAACTCCTCTCACTTTGAACTATAAATTTAGACTCATTAACTTGTTAAAAACGACCTTGTTGACTCTGGAAATCATACTTGTCAGATGTATTTTACAAACTTAGTGAACACATCACCACATATTTGTGGATATATTCAGTTGTTAGAATGGATATAGTAACGGTTGGTTTTCTTGATTTCTTGATTTTCTATGGTAATTTAGAAAGTTAGGATTGCGTTCTTCATCTTTATTCATTTGCACATATTCTCTCCATTGTATAAAGACATACGTTACCTGCTTGACTTTTTTATCAGGTGCGACATTGTTTTGTTCTTGAACAACTGATCTCATTTCCATGCTCATGGCGGAGTAAGATTTCGTGTATTTGCAGTAGTTCTAGGGTTCGAGAGAATTCTGTGTTTGCGTGTGTTTCACTTAGTACGTAGTTGTACCGATTAACCTGATCAGTCTTAAAACCGTTTTCCCTTGGGCCCTGATTTGAAAACATATAACCTATATTAACGTTTAGTGTAGAGTCACTCCACACCTTCGCCATACATGTATATGATTCCTCATTGTTAATATCTTTATTCTTCCATGTATTGCTTGCTTCCAACTGAAGGGCCTATTTCCACGACAATACCAGCCACCTTCACATTATCAAGGTAAACGCCGACGTGGCGGTTGTACTATTTTTTTTTCTTTGTAGGTAACAATGAAATCGTGAACTATATCGCGTTGGAATAGAACATCTCTGCATAATGTCGTCTACCTTTTGCTTTCCATCACTTACATTTCACCACAGCACCTGAGTCAATGTGGTTTTCTTTCACACGATAAAAGCAATTAAATTAAAAAATCTTCTTTTCAAATAGTTTCATGATAGTTTGACTACTCAGTTAAATTATTTGAAAGAACAATTCTTCAAAAACTATCAAATAAATAGTCGAAATGTCAAAGAGGAGTTTAATTATGATCATGGTAAAGGTGCTGTAAGGAAAATTTGAATTAATTTAAAGGACATATATGCTGATGGAAAAATATCCTGCTATCTTGACTACAGTCATTTTATTTTCTGAAATTAACTTCTCGTAATTTATTCTCAAATGCGTTGCAAGCGTAGTCAATGATGCTAAACTCACATGCAGGTGCTGTGTACATGTATAAAAAAAATGAAAAATGTTTGAAATTTATATTTAAGACTTTATGGTAGGATAGGAGTTATTGATTCAAAAGCTGTTGTTCCATTCTCGTGTGGCATTGTTATTATGGTTTAAACTTATATTTTGTCACACAAGGCATGTTGAAAAAGACATCTCTCGTTGATACAATTTAATGTAAACCCCAAAGAAAAAACAAAGAAAAAATGCTTCCTCATTCGATAGACTACTGAAAACTGTATCGGAACCATCGAGATTTCTACTTCTATTTTACACCTTTGAAAGAAATTCTGTTGAAGTTTACTGCATGATGTACTGATGTACGCGTAGACATATTGTTTTTACATTAAATACCGCGTATCGGATGAAAGTAGTCGTGGAACCAAGTGATCCTAGGTCCCACATTCTAGAAATCAAACGTTTCACTAAATTTTATTCAGTCAAAAGAAGATCATAAATAATGAAAATAAAAGTTTGAATATAGTTTGCAGTTCTCTTTCGAATAAGGCATCGTTTAGTTTCACCGAAAACCATCGGGTTGATATAGAATGGTAAACTGTTATGTGTTGTATTAATCAGGATAGGTAGTGCTATTTCTTTTCGCTATATAGCCCAGCTTGTGACATCTTATATTTGTCAATAATATTGTGCTATCCTTCGCATTTAACTTTTACGAGTAACAGAGGTGACTGATCTTTTCCTAATAAAACGTTTCTGACAATTTTCTTGCCAACTATTTGGATCTTAAGCTTTTCAGAAGCATTAAGGTGCTGTTTCGCTGTCTGCAGTGTTTACATCATTTCGATCATATGTTCCGGTTTAACTTATGTGTAGCTTATGAAAGCTTAAATTATTTATTTATTTATTTATTTTCCTTTGCAGTTTGACGCAGTTGACTTAATCAGCAACATCAAAAATATGTTCAATTGTAGTTAATACAATGTAGAATTTGGCTTTTTTCCCCGCTGTTTCAAATGAACTGTGCCCTTTACAGAAGTGTACATGGATAAATCATCATTATACATATACATTTTTAATTTTTATGCTTCTATGTTTAATCATCAGATATACTGGTGACTTATATACATCATATCTATGCCACTGATGAGCTCATATTGCAGACGACGCCATATTTTGACATCACAGCATACGTTTCATTTGTGAACATATTTCCATCTTCTACTTTAACCAACTATCCCCTCCCCCTACTGGCGCTTTCTCCGTATTTCCATCTTCTACTTTAACCCACTATCCCCTCCCCCTACACGCACTTTCTCGAATTATCTTTCCACTCATGTATTGTGAATCAAGGGTGGAATTTTTCCCACGGTGTCAGGGGATGTATCTATTCTTAGATCAATCTTGGTATGAGAGAGTGGCCAATCTGCCCACGCCATATGCTACAACATATTAATACAGACACGCAGAGGTTAAGTGGTTAGCCTACTACTCTAACAAAAAACAATGTTGTTTTCTATGTTGGGGTATAGGGGAAGTAATTGTAGTATACTGGATATGACTTTTATATCCGTCTATATCAGGTGAATCATCAGTCAGAGAAATAATTCATTTATTTATTTTTTATAAATAATTCATACCCTGTTTTGTTCAGTTGATTTTAGCGGCCATTTGTATGTATATATTACCGTCGCCGACTAGGTCACATTTTTGTCAGCGTTTCTTCGTGTGTCTTTCAGCAACTTTACTGAAATAGTTATTCGCCGATATGGATGGAAGTTTGGGCCATTAGATGATAGCGGTGATGCGTAGTAGAGGCGAAAATTTCCCAAAGGAAAACCTTTTAAACGATTCTGCAGCATTGACAGATACAACATGGGTGCATGTGTTTCTTTTACCTTTTTTACGAGTTTTGTAAAAAAGCGCCACCTTTGTTGCTGTTCAAATCCATTCTCAAGAATTTTTGACAAATTCAGTGATTGTCAGTGCCACGGACATAAAGCAACATGCTGACAAACATTCTACAAATCATTTGTAGACAGCATTTCGTAATATATGATAACACGAAAGTCTATGCTTTAAGTCATTAATGGAGTTCATCTACATCTAACTCCTCTTGTGGAATAAGTAGCTCTTTATTTATTTATTTATTTATTTATTTATTTGATTGGTGTTTTAAGCCGTACTCAAGAATATTCACTTATTCGACAGCGGCCGGCATTTTGGTGGGAGGAAACCGGGCAGTGCCCGGAGAGAACCCACGACCCTCCGCAGGTTGTGGCAGACCTTCCCACGTACGGCCGGAGAGGAAGCCAGCATGAGCTGGACTTGAACTCACAGCGACCGCATTAGTGAGAGGCCTCTGGGTCATTACGCTGCGCTAGCGCGCTAACCAACTGCCACGGTGGCCCCACGGAGCTTTTTAAAGCAGCATTTATTTGTTAGTAATGTCTATAATGAAAAAGCCTTCGGGATGCCACCGTGTCCTAGGGGATTAGCAAAACGGTTTTGTTAAACAGGGTCCAGCAGCTTTTTCTGTTTTAATTGAGTGACCTCCTTCAAAAAGGTATAGCTCCCGTTACACGTATAGCCTGACCCGGTAAACAGTTGGTACTGTTTGCTACATCCCTCAAAAGTATAGTCGCAATGATCTTACTACATACAATTTAATCCATTTAAATGTCGTAGACTTAAGCTTTTTGCTAATGTATGTGTGCCAACACCACGCTTTTGCATTACGCCTTATATTTGTGAAGATATTGTTAAGTCAAATTGCCACTCACCCCGAACTGTACATTTTGCTTTTTTCCTCTGTAATAAAATTCCATACCTTAACCATAAAATATATACACAAGGGTTTCACATATTAACTCCACGATGTCAGCTCCCGGCTGACAAAGTAAGTGACAAACAAAGTACCTGACAAAGAAAATAAATGACAAAGTACCTGACAAACAAAGTACCTGACAAACAAAGTACGTGACAAGCAAAGTACCTGACAAAGTACCTGATAAACAAAGCACCTGGCAAACAAAGTACTTGACCAACAAAATAACTGACAATGTACCTGGCAAACAAAGTACCTGGCAAACAAAGTACCTGACCAACAAAATAACTGACAAACAAGGTAGCTGACAAACAAAGCACCTGACAAAGTACCTGACAAACAAAATCCCCGACAAGCAAAGTACCTGACAAACAAAATACCTGACTAACAAAATAACTGACAAACAAAGTACCTGACAAGCAAAGTACCTGGCAAACAAAGTACCTGACAAAGTACCTGACAAACAAAGTTCCCGACAAGCAAAGTACCTCACAAACAAAATACCTGACAAACAAAATAACTGACAAACAAAGTACCTAACAAACAAAGTACCTGGCAAACAAAATACCTGACAAATAACGTAAATGACAAACAAAATACCTGACAAAAAAAGTACCTGACGAACAAGGTACCCGACAAACAAAGTACATGACAAAGTACCTCACAAACAAAGTACCTGACAAACAAAATACTTGACAAACAAAATAACTAACAAACAAAATACCTGACCAACAAAATACTTGATAAATAAAGTACCTGACAAACAAAGTAAATGGCAAACAAAGTACTTGACAAGTACCTGACAAAGTACCTGACAAAGTACCTGACAAGTAATGCACCTGACAAACAAAGTACCTGATAAATTAAGTACATGACAAGCAAATTACCTAACAAACAAAATACCTGACAAGCAAAGTACCTGACAAACAAAGTACCTGGCAAACAAAATACCTGGCAAACAAAATAACTCACAAACAAAGTACCTGAGAAACAAAATACCTGACAAATAAAGTAAATGACAAACAAAATACCTGACAAAAAAGTACCTGACGAACAAGGTACCCGACAAACAAAGTACCTGACAAAGTACCTCACAAACAAAGTACCTGACAAACAAAATACTTGACAAATAAAGAACCTGACAAACAAAATACCTGACAAAGTACCTGAACAAACAAAGTACCTGGCAAAGAAAGTAACTGACATAGAAAATACCTGACAAACAAAATAACTCACAAACAAAATATCTGGCAATCAAAATACCTGACAAATAAAGTACCTGACAAACAAAGTACCCGACAAACAAAGTACCTGACAAACAAGGTACCTGACAAACAAAGTACCTGACAAACAAAATACTTGACATATAAAATACCTGGCAAACAAAGTACCTGACAAACAAAGTACCTGACAAACAAAGTACCTGACAAAGTACCTGACAAAGTACGTGGCAAAGTACCTGGCAAACAAAGTACCTGACAAACAAAGCACCTGACAAACAAAGTACCTGACAAAGTACCTGACAAAGTACCTGGCAAAGAACCTGACAAGCAAAGCACCAGACAAACAAAACACCTGACAAACAAAACACCTGACAAGCAAAGTACCTGACAAACAAAGTTCCTGGCAAACAGAATAACTGACAAAGTACCTGACAAACAAAGTACCTGACAAACAAAGTACCTGACAAACAAAGTACCTGACAAACAAAGTACCTGACAAACCATCATCTATATAAGGCCACTGCCAAACTATTGATAAACGGTATATTGTCCGCAACGACTTTCTAATCCCACAATCTATGAATTCAAATTCATGAGCCCTCATGTAGAGTTAGTTGATATTGTACACATGTACCAAATGGTAAATACCCTTCTCACTATGAGGGTCTGTTGGACTTGTATTTCTCTAAGTCATCAAACTTCGACGCAAAGTTTAATTGATGTCGTGAGCACATTGACCAGTAGAATCTGCGTTGATACTAAGTGCCTATAAAATTGGTACTTTCCCAGCCAAAAATATTAACCCTCAAAGTGGCAAAAGCTGAAAGAATACAAAGGCGTTTTGGAGTAAGTGACGTAAAGATGTACAGATTTAAGGATTTACCATGTACCTTTAATGTGTATGGACATTACGTACACCTCCTTGAATTGTGGTTCCAGATATTCCGTGCCTTTGGAGCTGTCGATCCTGGTATATAAATGTTTGGGTAAGGCTCAGGAATAAGTTATTCTACATTATACAGCAATATTTGGGTTGGCCGTATACGCCATTGCGAGTCGATTTATTAAAACTGCATTCCCTAAGCGTGGGCGATGATCTGTGGACAATAAATCGACAGGAATTTGGCAGAACCACTATCATGAAAGACAACAAAAAAAGTGTTATCCTTTTTATAGCCACGCACGCGGCTAATTTTGGGGCGTTCTAGAAGGTTCTTGTGTTGAGCGCTGGTTGTGTGTTGTGTAAAATTATGTCTTCCCCCGCTTCGTGCTCTTTCAGTTGCTGGTCAGTGAATTTTCTGACTCAAAGTATACTTCATCCATCGGCCGAGAAGGCCAAAGGTGAGGGGAGCGGGGGCATTTATCACAACGTTGTAGGGGTAAGGAAAGAGGTTAGGAGGATGGCCTTAAGTGAACGAATATTTTGTAGGTCTCCCCTCGCACCATTACCCACCCAGCTGCAGAGATAAGCCCCGAATAGCGACGTACTACCCTTAGATGTATTCACGGGGTATAGGTGAGTAGAAGACCTCTCTCCCGCCCACGACACCCAGAATCCATACTGCCTTACCTCCACAGGCGAGGGCTCCCTCTCTAGGGAGAACTCTCACAGAAATCTCACATGTGACCAGAGCCAAACTAACAACCTCCATCCACTCCCTGCACGGTCGAGTCCGCTTTTTTCATGTAATCTACTTTACTGTCGCTTTTAAGGCCGCCATTGTTGAGTTCGACCGTTGGTTTTTGTTTTGATGCTGGAGGCGCCTTGATATTGGAAAGTGGACAGAGGGTTAGACCTGTCCATAAATATTTAGCGCGTTTATTCAGCGTGTACTGCTCTCTGTGTCTGCCCATTTATCGTACCTCTGAAATTTGGCCATCCATGGGACAGATATACTACGCAAGTTTCTTCTACATGCATACTACGTTTGGTAATGTCTCAATAAAATTCTCCTGAATATATCGACATTTGGATATTGTTTGCCGGTTTGATGGTCTGAACTGTGATTTAAATAATTCGCCTACTGTTCCATATGCATAGAGCTTTTCGCAATATATGAATAGAGACTGCACTTCTCTGTCTTCGTTAAATATCATAGATTATTGACCTTTTATTTGATGATGTACGCATCAAATAAACGACTGGGTCATTTACGCGGCAGTTTCAAATACAAGGCTGAACTATAACAACACCAGTTACAAATACAAAGCTGGACTATTATAGCACCGGTTTGAAATATAAGGCTGGATTATCACAGCACCAGTTTGAAATATAAGGCTGGACTATTACAGCACCGGTTTGAAATATAAGGCTGGATTATTACAGCACCGGTTTGAAATATAAGGCTGGATTATTACACCGTTTGAGTACAGGACATAATTATTTCGCCATCTGTTTCAAATATAACGACTCAGTCGGTTAGCTGGTTAGCGCAGCGTAGTGACCCAGAAGCCTCTCACCAATGCGGTCGCTGTGAGATAAAAAAAAAATCAAATATAACGATGGACAAGAGTTACAAATATAAGACTTGACTATTACGTCAACATTTTCAATTACAAGACGACTATTTAGCCACAACTTTCTATTACAAGACTGTACAGTTACTCCACCAGCTTTAACTACAAGACAAGGCAGGAGTTATGATCACTCGTGAAGATGATTGGAGCGTTGATAATGGGAACCTCTTCATGATGATGGTTTTATAGATACATTGAGGTGGTTGCAATTTTGATATTGAGAAGTGGTCATGATGAAAAATTGACTGGTGGAGCTGATGATCTTTGATTAAGGTGATAGCCGTGGTGATGATAGGGCAGTCTTCTTAATGATAACATTGTTGAAACAGGTGTTGAAGACCGTTCTGGGGCTGTCGCTGTCCCGGCTGCGGCTTTCAGTCAGGACATTTGTCAGGTACCCAAAAATATGCCCGCCGTATGTGTATATGTGTGTGTGTGTGTGTGTGTGTGTGTGTGTGTGTGTGTGTGTGTGTGTGTGTGTGTGTGTGTGTGTGTGTGTGTGTGTGTGTGTTGGGTTTAACTTGGGGTGTGCTTGGGGCTTAACGTCGTACCAAACAATTTTTCAGTCATATGACGACGAGGAGTCATGAGATCCCGCCGTCGTGTAAGTGAAACGTAACGCCGTCGTATAAGTGAAACATTCCGTCGTCGTATAAGTGATATATCCCGCCGTCATAAAAACACGCCGTCGTGAAACATTCCGTCGTTGTATAAGTGAAACATCTCGCAGTCGTATAAGTGAAAAATCTCACCGTTATATAAATGAAATATCCCGCCGTTATATAAGTGAAATATCCCGCGGTGGTATAAGTGAAACATCTCGCCGTCGTATAAGTGAAATATCCCGCCGTCGTATAAGTGAAACATCTCGCAGTCGTATAAGTGAAAAATCTCACCGTTATATAAATGAAATATCCCGCCGTTATATAAGTGAAACATCCCGCCGTCGTATAAGTGAAACATCCCGCCGTCGTATAAGTGAAACATCTCGCCGTCGTCTAAGTGAGACATCCCGCCGTTATATACGTGAAACATCCCGCCGTCGTATAAATGTAATATCCTTGTGTACGGCATTAAGCACCGATAAAACAAATTAAAGGAATATGTTAATGCACGTGATGAATGGTTATGATCTTGCACTCAGTCATGTCTCCAACCCTCTTATACTGTAATTAAATCCGAAACACGTTTAATACTAATTCAGTTGGCTTCTTAATGATGACTTGAAATAATTCTCATCCGATGTTGTGTGACTGTATGTAAACGGCAATCATTAGCCTGGTACTATCTGGACATCACTTTATATAAGTCTTATACGATATAAAATCATATACTAATATAGGAATTTTTACCCATAAACACAGAATATCCCAAATTCACTGTCTGAGTATATTGTTCTCAGTTGTGTTACAGCAGTACCTCTAAGATTTGCGATACAGAAAGTGTGACACAATTCATGACACAACTTAAGGGTGTAGTGTGATCTACTTGTCTTCCTTGTGTCTGTACGTATCGCTGAAAAATGTTGACTGGTCTTTTCGTGAATTCTTCTTAATTTCTTATTTGGTGTACATTCTTGGTTCTTCGGTGGTTTGTGTTGAACATTGTTTTGAAAACTGGCGATTATTGACCCGGATCGTCCATTTTGCTTTACGTCTGTTATATACGAATATCTGTTTTGACGTCTAGATTGATTGACGTCGTTCAATCCTATGGATAATTCAAGCCTAACCTTTTTTTCTCATCGCAAGCATTTTTTCCTTCATATCTTGAGGGTGTCTCCTTGTAACTGAACGGCCTCATTGAAACATCAGGCCGTAGACACCAGACATGACACCCTAAATGCTACAAGATACAGACACCAGGGTGATCAATGCTTGGCCCCTTCCCTTATACTCTGTGGCAACAGACAGAACACTGTGAGATAATGATATTAACTGTGCAGTGGATGGCTTGTCCTGTCTCTGTTTTGAAGTACAGCTTTTGAAGCCTTCGCTTTAGAGGCAACCTGATCACATGGCGTCATAGTTATGTTCATTATGTGTCATTCATTATCATCGCTGTATCACCCCTGATAGCAACACTCACGTAACCAAATGAAATTTGGCTTTCATTTGCGCAAGACTCCTCGTGCGCAAGCTTTCGCGTGCGCATTTTCGACCGACAAGGCGCACTCTAGTGATTCAGGCGAGTTTCGGCCTCTGTTCAATACTGTTTTTCTCTAGCTGCCTATAATCGTGGAGAGAGATGATTTATGAAATGAAATCATGAACTTTGAAAAATCTCTCAAGCTTTCAAAGGACGCCCTAGGAATTCATTTTCCCCTGAAAATCAAAAGGGATCAAAATCGTTTTTCTACTTGCATTCTCCACGATGCGTGAATTCTCAGAAACCAGATTGTGGGCCATCATTGCAACAGATCTTCGATAAACTAACCAATTAAGTGGACTTTACTGCTGAGTGATTCGGGAGTAATAACAAAATGTTGAGTATCGGGGAAAGTACAGGCGAAACGAGCTAACCGTATTGATATCAATACTTTCATGACGATATCCCCGGGTTGGAGCACAATTTCTACAGTACCTCCAATAAATTGGGCAAGGCGATACATAATTCAATGTTTTAACTTTATTTAAAGCATTTTCAAGAATTCCTTTGTAAATAAAAAGAAAATATTGAATCATGTGTGGCCTCGTGTCATTCGTTGGATGTACTCTACTAATTCTACTCCAATCCGAGCAGGGGGTTGTCCTCGCAAAAGTGTTATGGCCTGTTTATTTTAACCAGTCGCCCATACTCAGCTATATGCAAAATCGGTCATACTCTCTGCTCAACTTGCCTTTCCTTAGTGACACGTAACACCGGAAGCTTAACACACTGACATGTTGGATGTCCGTATTATGAAAAAGAAAACGCAGTTAGATTTTTTTAAAATTCACAATAGCTTGGTTTTGACGGCAAGAATTCATTGCCTGTGGTGACGTCACAGTTATTCAAAAGCAAGTGACATGCTGGACAATGGCGCGGAGAGTGATTCGTTTTACAATGGTGCACCAACAAGCGGTTAGAACAAACTCTTTGCAGTAACACAGCCTACACTCCGCCAGTAGACTGCATTGTTCTTTTTATACCAGCTTTTTAACATCCAACTCTAAACCCATACCACCATGAGTTCATATACTACAAGAGATTAAATAAACTTTATTTATTAAGGTTATGCTATACTAAAACGTGTAAACAATTTCAAACAACATGGCAATGTGAGAAACAGGGTTTACAGTAAAATCGATGGCAGTTTACGTAACTGGTGTCGCCCTCCGTCAAAACAGGCTGAGCTTCGCCCAGTATCCAGCATGCCCTTGTTTTTTAAAATAACCGAGTTAATACAGTTGAACATTATGAATCAGAAAAAGTCTTCTATATTCATTTTGTTTGCAAGAATATGAACTTTCAACATATCCATGTGTAGGGCTTGTGTTGTTACGTGTCACTGACTAAAGGCAGTTTTGGTAGTTTTGACTTATTTTCCAGACAGGTGAATACGGTCGACTCGCTAAAAGAAACAGACTATAGTATCAATGCTGTTAGCTCGCTTTCCCCTGTCCTATCTCCACTTTGTGAAGGTAATCAGTGGAAATGGAGAACATCGGTAGATGTTCCTGAACTTTTTAAAAATACTCTCTGAGATTCTGAGAATTTTCTGAAAGTTAAATAATGCACTTAAAGCTCACTGAACACAACAAACACACGTCAAACTGTGACAAACATATCACGTGTCACTCAGTGAATAGTCGCATGGTCCGTGCAAGAAAGAAATAACAGTCCCTTGCTTTTTCCGTCTCTTTCTATGCTTGCAAGCCACTGGATTTAAAAAAAATCTCTAAAATTAAGTCTTATCATGGCATGTCGGCTCAAAATGGCCGTTATTTTCCGTGTACTATATTTGCAAGGAGAAAATGGAATGCGTTTTTTTTTTCTTTTTCGTATTTGTTACGGCTGCTTAAGAATAGCTTGATAGTACCGCTCCAGCTCTGAGTATTTGCTGCCTTGGCCTTGAATTCCCATCTTTCATAGTCGACAGGGGATGTTTCAATTTGTTATTTACGTATATTACAGTACATTCTAAATGAATTAATCGTCGCACGGATGAAATGCATGTTTCGTTTAAAAACATTGTCTTGAATAAAAAAAACTGCATAAGAATTGGAAAGTATAGGTACAAATCATTCAAAAAATTCAATACATACAAATACGAATTACCTCGTGAAAGTTATTTGTGTCTTTCAGATATCCGTGCAAAAGAATGAAATCCTATTTTAATCCCGATACGAAACTCTTACCTGAATTTTTCTCGTTTGTTCTGGCTACCATGCTGTTTAAGAACGGCTATGTCTTTATTTTGTCACCTGAGAATTGGCATGCCTTATTTTTATTTTGTTTAATATCTTGTACTATGACGAGCGAACGACAGATTGCACTTAACTTTTGTGTGCTAATGTTATGAACTCAGAAGGCTGATTATTATTTTTGGTACAAACACAGTTGTTCCTATATATGCTCCTGCTGGTATGCCGATGTACTTGCTGTATATATGTATTTGTTCCTATACATACTCCTTCTGGTATGCCGGTGTACTTAGTGTATGCATGTAGTCGTTCCTATATATGCATCTGTTGGCATGCCTTGTACTTACTGTATACATGTAGTTGTTCCTATATATGCCCCTGCTGTTATGCCTTGTACTTACTGTATAGATATAAAAAACAATTAAATGGGTTTTGTTAAATGTTACGGTGGTAGCAATATGTCACTTCGCAACCGAGATTGTTATATATGAATACAAACGAAATTTTGAATGCACATACATTTCAAAAAAGCAAATATTTCTATAAGTGTTTAAGATAGAGGTCTCATACTGGATATATACAGGCAAGTCATCCATGTTTTTGAAACAGTATTAGTGTTTTATCGCAGAATTGTTGTATTTGCAGTGTAAAAATTGTAACATATACACTTGAAACCAAGCATTTATTTTTTTAATTACAGTTCGAGATTAAGAAACAAAAGGACAAGCATTGAGACTTTAAAATTTTTTTACGGATAAACCTGATTTGAAATTTCACCTTTCAGACTTTTGAGATTTTCAAACACACCAGAAATCGTGATCATCATTAAAAGTTTTGTATTTTCTTTCCTCGGTATGTATACCAGAATAAAATGCTTAAAACATGAAATGGACTTATCTTCCTGAACAGTTTTTTCTGTATAATATAAGCCTTTACTTTATTTTTGAAATAAAAAAAATCTGGAAAGTATTTGGAAACGCCTCTCATAATATAACCATGCAGTTGATCGCGACTGCAATGTTATCTTGATTATTTTGTTTAATAACAATACTTTTTTTTCTCCCTCGCGCAAAGGGAGAGATAAAAATTATTATTATGTGATAAAGCATAAAGCAAAATGATATGCAATATTCAGATTATTTGTATTATGTTATGAGATCATCTTATGATTTGTTATAGTACAGTAAAATCGATAAAATTGTATATAACATTCCGATAACGTGTTGAAGTGTAATAGTTTCTCTGTGAGCGTATCAAAGAGCTGCAGGTCACGTCATAATTCAGTTAGTATCACGTGTATTGAACACCTACCACCTCACAGACGTACTTTTGGTTCTTGATGCATTTGTGTTTTACACGGGTGGCTGTATATTCGCAAACAACGCATCGGAAATGTCATAAAATGCTACCTGGAGCGAATATGGGTAGAATTGCGAGTAATTTTACCGTTTAATACACTGAAAAATAATCTGATAATTTGAAAATGCCAGAATGTTTTCTGTTGTAATAACAATATTCATATTCAACACAATATTTGGTTAGTCTAATACAACCTTCATTTTGAATTAACAGAATTTAGGTGAGATGTATTTAACGGAATAATATGATGCATCGACAGAATAATCTGCAGCAATAACAGAATAATCTGATGCAATAACATAATAATCTGATGCAATAACAGAATAATCTGATGCAATAACAGAATAATCTGATGCAATAGCAGAATAACCTGATGCAATAGCAGAACACACAGTCTGGCTTCACTCAGACATCAGACTTTCAGACTTAAATTTAATAGATCTTTTTGGGAGTATATGTGAGCTAAAATTTAGAAAAAAATTCGAATTCTCCCTAAAAGCTGCATATGTCAGATAATTATAAGATAAGTATGATTTGAAAAGACCCTTAGAATCTGCACATGTGAAGACGGTTCGTCAATAACTTGCCGAAGTTCGGAGGGTTATCCCAAACACTCGGCGGTTTCTTTCACTCATAAAACTGCCATCGGGAAGTGAAACATTCTCGAGTATAGCGTCAAACAACAATCAAATAAATAAATGAATCGTATTTAGACTTATTCAAGTGCTATATTTGTACAAACATGTTTGTACAGATCATTATTAAATATTTGTTAAATATGAACAATTTGTACTCTTTTCATAGAAAAGAAACTTGTACATTTATATGTGTGGTGGTTTTGCTTGACTATAAGTGAATGGAGTATACCTGTTTTTGTCAATGAACGTAATTTTTGCTTGTAATCCATATACTGAATGGACTTTTGGAATTAAAAACGTGTACGTTGCATTCGATTTAGTTACAAAATCCCGAGATAGCCAATGTCAGGAATACATAAATATGTATAAATTGAATTGTGATTTTCTTAACACTTGCGGCAGGAAGAAAATCTAACGTAATAGCGAATTATTCACTCACATTTTGTTAAGGTGAGTTAACATTTTGTTAACATGTTTCCTGTGGCTTTCTCTCTGTTCCCTTTGTAAACAGTGATTATTGTATATTTCAGGTGTGACATCCGGTGATGGGTTTGGCCAGACTTGTGCCCCTGTGGTGAAATGCGAGATCTACCTGCTTTCTCGGGTGTACAATATCCCTATCGTGTACGGGAACAAACTTGGGGAAGCTTTGCAGAGGTAGAATCCGTATGTTCCGTCTGGCGTCGCGATTGATCTGGAATTAATTGTCAGTCTGCCTTTCCAAGAAAATCAAAGCCTTTTTTCACACGGTCTGCGAGTAGTGTGCTGGTACCATTGTACTGTACAACTGATGTTTAAAAACTGACAAAAGTGGAACAGTTTAAAAATGAACTGAACGAAATACTGTGGCAGTTTGGGCAGTGTCCTTTTGAAGAGAAAGGCTCTAATTTCTGTATCAGCGGTTAACATGTCGTCCGGTGGGCACAGGCTTCAGCAACCAAAGGTGTCTGTTAGCAATTAATGGTTAGTTTTCTGCGGTCTGTCGTCATGGCTACACGTTGTGAGGGCAGCATCATTGATGTTAGCGCGAGCCGCTGAATGATGGGCGGGAAGGGCTTCTGGCGGATCAATATGCCCGGGCTGGCGTGCGTGGGTGTTAGCACGCGCCAGGGTACTCATTTACATAATTTATGTGCCGAAAGTAGTCCGTGCCTGTCCCACTAGGTCAAACTTCATCGATTTCGCAGGAAATAACATTAAATTGTTCAACGTTTCGAAACCAATCAAGTCGATTATGTTAGATAATGGTAATCAACTTTAGCCGTCGTACTCAGGAAGTGCTAAACTTTTCTACACCTCTCTTTGAGAGCGAGAGTCACAGATCCATAGCTTCCTTTCCCACAAGGTTTGGCAATTCAAAATGGCGCCACACTCTGTACGCAGTCACACCAATATCTCTGTTGTTTGGAAAAATTCGACCTGGCTCTGTGAAGAACAAAACATTAGCCTTGACTTGTGTGTTGAACGTTTAATATAATAAAGCCCGTATACATTGCCAGGATGAATTTTATAATGCATATCATAATTTCAAATGACACGTCAGGTTTTGTATTTCCCTTCGACACGCTTCTCTTTCATATTATTATAGATTTCCACGCAGACCTTGTTCCAAAATTTAGTTGTTTGTGTTATATTTTCAAAGAATTTCACCGTACAGAACATATTTATTGCATATACATATATATATAGTTATTAATTGCAGAAGCCATGGTGAATCATTTGTAACATCGGTGGTATAAGAAAATTACCAGACATTTTATATGTGTGTTCTGCAATCACATTAAAAGTTTTCACTTGATTTAATTAGATTGTTGTTTAAACCCACATTCAAAAATTACCACTTATACGATTGGTGGTAAGAATTAAGTGTGGAGGAAAACGGAATGCTTGGGGCAAACAACCGACATTTGGCGAGTTACTGGCGTACTTCCCCACCATTAAGTATACAACATATAGAAATTAACACTGAATTATATACTGAAAAATATGGAGTAACTACTTCAAGCACGTGCTGACAGGTAAACAAGAAAACAAAATGTGTTGAGCATAGAGACAGAATGTACTTTTCTCAGGGCAATGTCATCACATTATTTATTTCCAATTACCCTTGTGTACGTGGATTTACATTCGATACCATGCTTCTATTATATGAACTGTTTTTGTATCTACACCTTATTTATTTATTTCAGTGTTTGTTTTGAATACAGTTGACATGTTTATATACAATGGTTCAGGTTAAAAATTGTTCTGATTTCAGTATAAAAGTGGCATGGAATGTATATTCTATTAAGGCAAATAGAATCATGTGTTATTAAATTAGTGATTTAAGTAAGAAAGAGTGTAATAAATATGCATAAAAACAAGATGAAAGCAACTTCAGGTACAAGTAACATGTGCTAATGTGGCTGTATTTGTACGTTACAAATTACAAAATCACACCAACACTCACAAATTGCTGGAACAACTGTTATTCCCCAGAAGAGAATTTTGCTACCATAACTTTTATAAGTAACGATTACTTTTGCTTAACTTACATACACTTTATTGATATTATCACACTTTCTTTATTATTTACAGCGGTTTATGTAACCAGATTTATCAGTTATCACAATGAGGTTATGTCATCGGTTGTGTGTGACCAGATGTACTAGTTATCACACTGCTGTTACTACTTCACCAGTTGTGTGTACCGGAGAAGATGTACCATTTATCACACTGCCTTTACTACCTCACCGGTTGTGTGTGACCAGATGTCAAAACATGGGTCCTAAAGAAGTATTAACTCTGATCTCATTGAAATCTCTTTAATAATTTTCAGCAAGAGAGGGAGGGACAGACGACAAACGTGTACAAAAAATAATATACCAAAATACTCATGTATGGCAACTTCTAGAATTCATACCATATGCCCATGTCACTCACTAAGGAGTTTAAGCTGTCCATTGTTTCTTAACTCTACAACTAGTCCTCTTCACAATTTTTTGAAAGCCTTTGTAAGCCCAATGCTTTGATGTTTCAAACGTCACCTTATCCCCGCAGAATATGAGTCAATCTTGGCTTTAGAATGACTTCAGCTACGCTTTTTGAAATCTCACGCATTTGTGTGAAATTGGAAAGAGCATTACGTCAAAGAGACATGATTGCCAGTAACACACCTTAATAACAGGCCTTCTGTAGTCAAATGCAAATTCCATCATATAGATTGCCTTATGAAATTACATACAGTGAACTACATAAAGTTCCTGGACAGTCACCAAAATTTATACAGATGTTGCACACTATGGCCGTTCCTGGACAGCCCCCATAGTTTACATAGATGCTGCACAAAATTGTAAAATCAAAAGATAAAATTGATGGCATCCCTAGATGGAGCATTTTATGTGAACATTTAATGTTGATGAAAATATACCACATTACATGACGAGAGGGATATCAACACTTTTGATTTTGTTAATTACCTATTCACAGAGGAATGAATAATTTAGTGTATTCATATACTTTAATATACCACAGCGCTGTATATATATGGATAATTCCGATCTACGCTATAAGATATAATTGCAGAAACTTTTAATCATGGACACATCAACTGGTTACATGTACTCAGAGTTTTGAATTTAAGAAAAATATAAGTGCAGTACTCCACAGTCTGTGAGCTCAGATTAGAACTGCCAAGGCATTTTGTTTATACTCTTGTAAATTCCCTTTATGATTTTTGATCATAATTTCTGCCAAAGTTGTATGCTTCAGAAGACATGTTTTGGTGGTTGATAATATATTTGACTTTAATGAAACAAAACACGGCGCAAAAATGCTTCATGACAGTAAACTTTACAGGCGCCTGTCATACTTGTCATAAAAGATATGAAAGGGTATTTTGACAACAACATAGTCTAGCCCTTGATTGTACAGACAATTAATGATCACAAAGCTTTAAAATAGCGACAGTTAATCAGTTAATTTCCAATCTACCGATTCCAGGGTTTGACTTTACCAGTTGTTATGATCGTCAAAATCGCCAATATTCCGAATACATAAGAGAATATAAATGTCGTGAGAAAAAGGATGAACGTGCGAAATTTTGGAAATATTTAAAAAAGGAACACAACATAGGAAATTGTTGACGATGCAAAATGGGCCATTATTCTTTTAAGGGAAAATAGGGTTATAACAGCTCTCAGGGGCACAGTTTCAAAGTTGTAAATCACACAGCTCAGGAAATCAAATTACATGACAGGTTTTTTCGAAATAAGACTCATTTTTTATCCAGTGAACCCCTCCGAAATGCGCTGGCACAGTTACTGCAACAGTACTCTGAGCATGTCAGGGCATGTCAGGGCATCGTTTCATATCATAAACATGATTTAAGTCGTATGTCTCCAGTTGTAAGCTTTACAATCTGATACATAATACAGCATAGTTCCATGTACCATAATTTTGAGAAATGGTCGTACGTTGTAAGTTTTGACCTGAATTGTAGGACCTACATAAGATCATAGAATCGAACAAGTGCTGGTCCGTTCGGTGTCGTGTCTGGTAGTTTGTCTGGTTTCGTGTCTGGTGCCGTCAGCATGGTATTCCACTAAGACAGCACTGAACTTGTAGGCCTACATCATACGTTACAAGCAGTTATTCTGTTGTTTTAAATTGAGCACTTTAGTCCATCTGTACAGTGCGTGTATGGATAAGTTCTGAAATAAGCCTTCAACTTCCACCATCGCTCACTGAGGGTGTTCGTTAACACAATAAGCGATTTGTGTTACTTGAATTAATATATAAATTTGTTATATAAATTTCAATTAACATTCTCCATGATTCAATACATAATACGCAGTGTTCAATTTGAATAAGGGCTTTTTCAAACATTATTGCGCAAAGAGTGAAATGTAGGCCCAATATACTCTACTAAGGGGACAGTATCAGTTACAGTTAATTGACGTTCCGTTTTGACTGTTTCAAAAACTTCCACGTGAACCAGAATTACTGGTGCTGAGCTAAAGATGACGTTTTCCCCCAGAAGATACGTAAAAAGTTGCAATATGACAATACTTAACATACATCGGCTGACAAATCTGTGGTAGATAAAGTCACCCATGCTATATAACTAATGACTGATGCAGAGCATATCCATCAGCAGAAATTGGGGAATATTGCAAAATCATCACCGAATCAGTTACATGACTAATGTGTAAAAGTTTTCAGTTCACACCTTTCTTACTCAGGGATTCTCACTTTTGTGATGGGGTTAGATTTTGGGATGAATTTTTCGGTGATATTGGAAAGACATCACTCAGTTATAAAAACTAAATGATCTTAATGCATCGAGTGTTGGCATATCTCAGAATTTCCACAAAGAGTATGATTGCTGGAAAGAGCGTGACAATACAAAAATGATGCATGTATTCCGAAGTAACGAAACGAATTAAACCGTTAGAAAACTCAATATAATAAAAGACGTATAGCACAGGGAGTAAAACCAGAGCAGCAACTTAAGTGTGATAAATGGCAAATGGTCACAAGTTACCGGTAAAATCTGGCCTTACACCACGATTTTAAAACACCTAAAAAAGCTGACCGTCATATAGAAGGGGATAAGACAAGGAAAGAATCGACCTAAGTCATTCCATACACATCAAAACCAAAATTATTTGAACCGAACAGCAACAGAATATCCAGAAATGGTACAGACACTATATGGACACACTAATTTATTCAATATTTAAAACGTTCTGTCATCATGGAACGATTCCGCAAAACTCGAGTCTCCGTTTTCTGATTGTTCTTTGCTTAATGATTGGAGTTTAACACCCTACTCTAGAATGTTTCACTTAGACGAAGATGATCACTATCATCATCGAGGCCAGGAACTGATGAAGTCCACATGTGATGAATGCAGATTTTCATCCGAACAGCAAGCCCATGCAGTGTGCAATATTACAAGAAGTGCTCGCCATGTACGAACACATAAATGATCCTTCGAGCGATGTTGACCTATTATTGCCGACGAAGACCTCCAAAGAACTGAAGATGAGAGAATCTGGCAGATAACAGAACCGAAGCTGGGACTAAACTAACGCCTTGTGTATTCGAGCGACTGGAAGGCTCAAAGTGCCCAGGATCCGATTCCAAATCTTCGTTTAAGGTTTAAGGTGAATTTGGTTTCTGTATTCGTACACCTGTAAACGACCAAACGGTCAAACAGATGGTCGCCAGAAATTTAGTTGTCATGCAGACACATAATCATCAGAAAATGTTGTCAGAAACATAGTCTTCAGAAACATAGATGCCGATACAAACCCACTCATTCACTCCATTCAATTGATGATTTTTACATAAGACGTGAATTACATTTGTTATTTTCTTTGTTAAGCATTATTTTCGCTACCTTCTCAGCATTCATTTGCAACATTTGCTGCTCTTACTTTTTTTAATGCGCATAGTTCTTTTTGTTGTATGTTGTATGATGTTGTATCTGGCACAGTGTGGTAGTTATTGGCCAAATTGCCGTCTACAGATTGTTTATAGATTTTACACATGACTAGGGTTGCTACCTCTAATCTTGGCCCAATATGCAAAATTACTACAGTAGCGCACAAAGCTGCCATTGTACTAATCTAAATTAATCCTAAATGCCTACAACTCCGTTTGTAAATTGTTTACTTCAAAATTTATCAGTTGATAAAATCCTCTCTTGCTGTTTGGTTTATTCCACTTAGAAAAATGAAGGCCACGTGACAGTACTGAGTACAGCGCTAAAACCACCACACCTGCTCCAGTTAAAAAAATAGCCACCAGTGTTTGTGAGTTTACATCAGATTTCTTCGCCGTAATGTGACATATACGTGTCTTTCTTTGAAGATTCGAAGTACGTAATTTGCCTCGCAATCCGGCAGTTTCACATCACTGAACGTTTTCTTATCTATAGATAGATTCAGTTGTCTAAATGAAATGTAAAATCATTCACCAGACATCAAGGCTTGTACAGAAGAACGTGACAATCTTCAGTTTGTTAAGCCCTGCTTATTGTTAAGGCTTGAATTGTTTGTTTCGCAGGGTTACAGCTAAAGTTTATCTTGAAAACCATTTAGGTAAATACCTCTCCAGTCCTAACTAACAAGTCTCCATAATAACCACTGAGGTTATTTCTAGACTAATTTCAAGTTTCAATGTTTCAAAAAAAACATATTCAGTGAAAGTATTTCATTTTGAATTTACTTTCCCCGAATTTAATTTTAATGGCTTTAAAGTTAACCTATAGGAATTGTCCAAAAAGTAGTTCACACAAACGGCATACTAAACACTGCATAACGTAACCGTAAAGAATGATTTGTTTTCACACAGCTTGGAGCGGAATTGTTTTCCATTACAGCATGAGGTTTGAGGTTAACCTTTAACCCGTATCCTTCTGCTTTAAGGTGGAGAAAAAATAAAAATGACATAAAGGCTCAGATGAAAGAGTGCGATAGGTTAATTGTAAATGAGGTCTGCAATATGTTTTTTTCTCGATTTTTTTTTGAGAAAACAAAACACACTGGAATATAATTTTTGCACGATGGGTTTTTGGGATCATCTATTGATATATATTGTCTACGCGTAATAATGTTATAAATGAGGATGTAATACATGTTGAATATATATATTCATAAATATTATCATAATTCATTATCATAATGCATATGTTTGGATATAAACAATACATTTACATTCAAATAAATTTATTAGAAAAGTATCACACCCTTATTTAGAACATTATGCAATGACGATATATACTAAGAGGTTGTCTCGAATACCCATCATACAAAAATATTTTCAAAGACCCTTTTCTGTTGAAAGGAAGTATGGAAAAAAATATTAAGACCATATTTACAAATACGTTTTCACGCTCTTTCATCTGATTTTGGCGTTATTTTTATGCTTTCTTCTGCGTTAAAAGGGATAGACCGATCCGGATGGCTCAGTTGGTAGATCAATCCTGGGTCGGTTCACTCCTAAGACCTTAAAAGAGGAAGTTGTAACTTCCTCGCTTGGCGTTCAGCATTAAGGTTGACCCGCATCAGTATAATGGTTCAGGCGGGCAGGCTTACTTGCCTTCTGTAAGGCGTCTCGGTATTAGATAAAAGAGCGGTTGAAATCCTGCAGCAAGAACATTTTATGCACTCTAAGGGCTCCTTCGTCGTCATGTGACTGAAAAATTGTTAAGTACCACGTTAAACCCTAAGCACTAAATCACTCAAAAAGAGAAGACAACAAATCACATAACGTGAGTTATTGAGGAGGAGGGATGGAAACAGACTTAACCCCCCCCCCCCCCCCCGAGCTCTGCCCGGTTTCCTCAAACCATAATGCTGGCTGCCGTCATATCGGAGAAATATTCTTGAGAACGGCGTAAAACACCAATCAAATAAATAAATAAATAAATCAACTCTGGAAACTGATTTCTCCAAATTTGTCAAAGTGACATTGAGATCGACTTATAAAATGTTGTCATTTCCGTACTCCATTAGACATGTGTGTTTCTATATTTTCCTGTTTATAGCTGATTTCTAAATATTACTTCGGTTGTCATCAGTAGTATCTATTTATTGGATATTCAGTGGTGATGAATGCCAACATTATTCTCATTTGGGAAGGACATGAGAGTTTTCAAGGGTAAAAACTCTCAGGACATATTAGCATGCTTCGGACGCACAGTTATCTCCCATGTACTGATATAACACAAAGTTCCATGTCCAACTGTTGCTCCCAAATTTATTCGCGTAAAACAAGGCATTCCTAGCCGCAATTTTTCATTTCATTTATTTCAGCAAAACATATAATTAAAGTGGTTGAGATGCGTTTTGTTGTCTATACAAATATATGTACACATTCAATGTAACGTACATGTACGTAAGTGCGAAGGTCTGACAGCAATCTGCGGATGGTCATGGGTTTAGTAAGTTTCCTCCCACTATAATGCTGACCACCGTCATATAAGTGATATATTCTTGAGTACGGCGTAACACATCAATCAAGTAAATAAATAAATAAATAGAGTCTTTGGCGCTTGGCCTCAGATGCAGGTGGGGCTCGACCAGGTAGGCTGGGTAGCTTAGTTTTAGTGTCTCATTTCTTTCATCAGTTAGTTCCTGTTTGTTTGAATTTCAAGCATGTCCTCGATGACTGAGTTCCTTCAACGTCATGCACATGATTCTTCACATCCAAAATTTTTTCAGTTAATGCCTGAATTTCTGACTTAAAGTTGAAATGAAGCTTACATGTCAGTAAAGCACTTTATTGTGTGTTTGATGTCCAACACAGTATTCTGTTCACCACAAGAAATGGCTTGAGCTGGTGTCGACAGAGCGCTGTTCATTGTTTCCATGTCGCACTCGGATTCAGATATATATTTTTACCGCTTTTGGTCGCTCATGATTTTAAACATTACCATGGATCAATTACTGTCAGCCACTGTCTCAATACGTTTGAAGAGTTGGATGGCCTCCGTAGATGTAATAAATCCTTGGACTGATCCAGAGAAGGAAATACACGTTCAGCTAGCACAGATCCGCCATGCTGGCCACAATGTCTTCAGAGCCGTTGGTAACATCGGAGCATCGAGCTACCTCAGTCGAGGATACAGAGGTCGCCCAGGCTACGGAAGCTCTCACGCTGTAAAAATTGTCACAACTAGAGAGGCATATGGCCTACTCCTTACAGCCATGTGCCGCTCTGTTTGTTCGCTTTACATCACTGAAACACTAGAAAAATTTATACAGAAAGTATTATTAACGCCGGGGTTAATGGGGGTAGCGGTGAAGAGGCAGGAAGTGATGTCAGAAAACAAAAAAGCTCTGTCGAAAACTGTGTTAACAAATGTCGAGAAATTTAGTGAACAGTTACTGTATGAATGTAATGAAAAATTTCACGTTTTACATAAAGATGTACCTTCGAATCTTTCTACTTCTAGGTTTTTAGTTACTGTGCTCTTATGTGACAGTTATATATCGTCATAATTCCTAGGAATTTCTAATCAATCACATACACACAGTCAGGAGCAACCTAAACGAGGAATCACTTTTCTGAGAATAAACGAAGTCAATCAACAAATAATGACCCGTCAACGCATTTTGTATTGTCATACAGAATTTACGTTTTTGTTTGTTTACATCACTCCTGTTTCACAAAGTACTCAAGAATACTGGAGTTATTAGATGGCATTAAAAGTGGAGAAAACATGAAAATGACCTACAGTTCAGATGAAAGAGTGAGAAAAGTTATTCCTAAATGTGATCTTCGATATTTTTTCCGATTTTTCCTTAAGGAGAAAAAGACACTTGAAAGTAATTTTTATAGGGTGGGTATTTGGATCACCTTTTGAAATTTATAGTCTGTGTTTAATAATGTCATAAATGAGGATGTAATACAGGTTTATTAAGTATTTTTGCACTAGAATTTGCTCTTTTCAGCTAACAAATGTATTAAACCTTAATTTGGATCATATTCATAGTTTTAATATGTTCATAAATATTATCATGATTTAGGTTAAATGCGTATGTTTCGATAGAAACAACAAATCATTCAAATAAATTTATTAGACAAGTATCACATCCTTATTTAGAACATTACTATGCAACAACTATAAATACCAAAAGTTGGTCCCAAATACCCACCATACAAAAGTATATTCAAATACCCATCTCTCTTAAAAAAAAAAATCCAAAAAATATTAAAGGTCATATTTGCAAAGTTTTGACGCTCTTTTTTCTCATTTTGGCATCATCTTTATGTTTTCTTCTCCTTTGATTTCATGTGAGGACTTCAAACTTCTTTCACAAGAAGCGAATGTTTTATCCTGGCCAAGGGCGTACGATTTCTAAATTCCCATGCATTTATTGCTCGTAGGGTTTAGATCACAGGAAGCGGTCGGCAGCGTGGTCGTGCCACCGTTTGGCGCAGTCTAATGTCATAGTGGAAAGGTTATTACAAAGTAATTAGCAAAATAATCCAGTTTCCTCTTTGTTTTGTTTGTCTCTCAGGGAAAATCATACAGTAAACTTGTACAGATCACATTTCAAGTCCGAAGACGACATTTAATAACAAATGGGATACTATTATGTCCACAGTTAAGTGATAAATAATTCAAAAAAAGGGAAGAAGTTCTGACATGCCGGACAGTCAACATAGTCTATCAGCCAAAGAAAGCATAGTGGGCATGACCCGATTTAATAATATATATTTATGTCAAGAAAGGGAAAGTTTTTGCGAAAAATACTATCATTCAACACTCGTTACCGAGTTTCAAGATGAGATGCATTGCGAAATGCGTTATCAAAGAGGACTGATTTGGACGTTCTTCGCTGTGACTTTGACGTCGTTTTGTAAAGGTAAATGTTATTACGAACTATGGCTTTATCATATTTAGTTATATTCATTGATTCGCGTGTTCAATATCTTACTTCAACGGCGGCCATTTTCAAGCGTATCATAACAAATAGATAGCATCTCGTGTATTTTTTTACTGGTAGATTAAAGCAACAATGAAAATAGTAACAAAATACATCTTATTTGTTCTTGCAATGCTAAACACCTATTGCAAACTACTTGATATGTTGAACCCTGAATGTATAACATCGTGGGTAGCTTGTCTATGGCCAGATTACTTGGAGAGTTTATAATATGTTCTATTCCTGCATAATCCAGGATTCTACTGGTGGACTAAGCATTCCCGAGGCCTTGTCCTTTTGTGTTGTTTAATAATATTTCAAAAGTCCCTCTATTTACAATCAGTTTTATATGCTGTTTCCTAGTATATTCAGTTTTATCCCATTATTCGTATCTTCGGCCCTTCATAGACGTTCCAGGTCAATAATCACAAGTCCATACCAATCGCCAACCCATTCTGGACGTTCCAGATCAATAATCACAAGTCCATGCCAATCGTCAACCCATCCTGGACGTACAAGGTCAATAATCACATGTCCATACCAATCGTCAACCCACAATAGACGTTCCAGGTCAATAATCACAAGTCCATAACGATCGTCAACGCATCATACACGTTCAAAGTCAATAATCACAAGTCCAAACCAATCTTCAACACATTATAGACGTCCCAGGTCAATAATCACAATTCCATACCAAGTGTCAGCCCATCATAGACGTTCAAGATCAATAATCACAAGTCCATACAAATCGTCAACCCACCATAGACGTTCCAGATCAATAATCACAAGTCCATACCAATCGTCAACCCATCCTCGACGATCCAGATCAATAATCACAAGTCCATACCAATGGTCAACCCATCCTGGACATTTCAAGTCAATAATCACAAGTCCATACCAATTGTCAACCCATTCTGAATGTTCCAGGACAATAATGACAAGTCCATACCAAGTGTCAACCCATCATAGGACGTTCCAGATCAATAATCACTAGTCCATACCAATCGTCAACCCATCATAGACGTCCTAGGTCAATAATCACAAGTCCATACCAAGTGTCAACCCATCATAGACGTTCCAGATCAATAATCACAAGTCCATACCAAGTGTCAACCCATCCTGGACGTCCCAGGTCAATAATCACAAGTCCATACCAAGTGTCAACCCATCATAGACGTCCCAGGTCAAAAATCACAAGTCCATAAAGATCGTCAACCCATCCTGGATCTTCCAGTTCAATAATCACAAGTCCATACCAATCGTCAACCCACCATAGACGTTTCAGGTCAATAATCACAAGTCCATGCCAATCGTCAACCCACCATAGACGTTTCAGGTCAATAATCACAATTCCATACCAATCGTCATCCCATCACAGACGTTTCAGGTCAATAAACACAAGTCCATACCAAGTGTCAACCCATCCTGGACGTCCCAGGCCAATAATCACAACTCCATACCAAGTGTCAACCCATCATAGACGTCCCAGGCCATTAATAACAAGTCCACACCAATCGTCAACCCATCATTGACGTTTTAGGCCAATAATCACAAGTCCAAACCAATCGTCAACCCATCATAGACGTCTCCGGTCAATAATCACAAGTGCATAACAAGTGTCAACCAATCAGAGACGTCCCAGGTCAATAATCACATGTCCATACCAATTGTCAACCCATCATAGACGTCCCAGGCCAATAATCACAAGTCCATACCAATCGTCAACCCATTCTAGATGTTCCAGGCCAATAATCACAAGTCCATACCAAGTTTCAACCCATCCTGGACGTCCCAGGCCAATAATCACAAGTCCATACCAATCGTCAACCCATCCTGGACGTTCCAGATCAACAATCACAAGTCCATACCAATGGTCAACCCATCCTGGACATTTCAAGTCAATAATCACAAGTCCATAGCCAATTGTCAACCCATTCTGAATGTTCCAGACAATAATGACAAGTCCATAAGAAGTGTCAACCCATCATAGACGTTCCAGATCAATAATCACTAGTCCATACCAATCGTCAACCCATCATAGACGTCCCAGGTCAATAATCACAAGTCCATACCAAGTGTCAACCCATCATAGACGTTCCAGATCAATAATCACAAGTCCATACCAAGTGTCAACCCATCCTGGACGTCCCAGGTCAATAATCACAAGTCCATACCAAGTGTCAACCCATCAAAGATTTCCCAGGCCAATAATTACAAGTCCACACCAATCGTCAACCCATCATAGACGTCCCAGGTCAAAAATCACAAGTCCATAAAGATCGTCAACCCATCTTGGATCTTCCAGTTCAATAATCACAAGTCCATACCAATCGTCAACCCACCATAGATGTTTCAGGTCAATAATCACAAGTCCATGCCAATCGTCAACCCACCATAGACGTTTCAGGTCAATAATCACAATTCCATACCAATCGTCATCCCATCATAGACGTTTCAGGTCAATAATCACAAGTCCCATACCAAGTGTCAACCCATCCTGGACGTCCCAGGCCAATAATCACAACTCCATACCAAGTGTCAACCCATCCTGGACGTCCCAGGCCAATAATCACAACTCCATACCAAGTGTCAACCCATCATAGACGTCCCAGGCCATTAATAACAAGTCCACACCAATCGTCAACCCATCATTGACGTTTTAGGGCCAATAATCACAAGTCCAAACCAATCGTCAACCCATCATAGACGTCTCCGGTCAATAATCACAAGTGCATAACAAGTGTCAACCAATCAGAGACGTCCAGGTCAATAATCACATGTCCATACCAATTGTCAACCCATCATAGACGTCCCAGGCCAATAATCACAAGTCCATACCAATCGTCAACCCATTCTAGATGTTCCAGGCCAATAATCACAAGTCCATACCAAGTTTCAACCCATCCTGGACGTCCCAGGCCAATAATTACAAGTCCACACCAATCGTCAACCAATCATAGACGTCCCAGGTCAAAAATCACAAGTCCATAAAAATCGTCAACCCATCCTGGATCTTCCAGTTCAATAATCACAAGTCCATGCCAATCGTCAACCCACCATACACGTTTCAGGTCAATAATCACAACTCCATACAATCTTCATCCCATCATACACGTCCCAGGTCAATAATCACAAGTCTATACCAACTGTCAACCAATCAAAGACGTCCCAGGTCAATAATCACAAGTCCATACCAAGTGTCAACCCATCCTGGACGTCCCAGGTCAATAATCACAAGTCCATACCAATCGTCAACCCATCATAGACGTCCCAGGTCAAAAATCACAAGTCCATAAAGATCGTCAACCCATCCTGGATCTTCCAGTTCAATAATCACAAGTCCATACCAATCGTCAACCCACCATAGACTTTTTAGGTCAATAATCACAAGTCCATGCCAATCGTCAACCCACCATAGACGTTTCAGGTCAATAATCACAATTCCATACCAATCGTCATCCCATCATAGACGTTTCAGGTCAATAATCACAAGTCCATACCAAGTGTCAACCCATCCTGGACGTCCCAGGCCAATAATCACAAGTCCATACCAAGTGTCAACCCATCATAGACGTCCCAGGCCAAAAATAACAAGTCCACACCAATCGTCAACCCATCATTGACGTCTCAGGCCAATAATCACAAGTCCAAACCAATCGTCAACCGATCATAGACGTCTCCGGTCAAAAATCACAAGTGCATAACAAGTGTCAACCAATCAGAGACGTCCCAGGTCAATAATCACATGTCCATACCAATTGTCAACCCATTCATAGACGTCCCAGGCCAATAATCACAATTCCATACCAATCGTCAACCCATTCTAGATGTTCCAGGCCATTAATCACAAGTCCATACCAAGTTTCTACCCATCCTGGACGTCCCATGCCAATAATCACAAGTCCATACCAATCCTCAACCCATCCTGGACTTTCCAGATCAAAAATCACAAGTCCATACAAAGGGTCAACCCCATCCTGGACATTTCAAGTCAATAATCACAAGTCCATACCAATTGTCAGCCCATTCTGGATGTTCCAGGTCAATAATGATAAGTCCATACCAAGTGTCAACCCATCATAGACGTTCCAGATTAATAATGACTAGTCCATACCAATCAACCACCCGTCCTAGACGTTCCAGGTCAATAATCACAAGTCCTTACCAAGTGTCAAACCCATCATAGACGTTCCACATCAATATCACAACTCCATACCAAGTGTCAACCCATCCTGGACGTTCCAGGTCAATAATCACAAGTCCATACAAAATGTCAACCCATCATAGACGTCCCAGGTCAATAATCACAAGTCCATACCAAGTGTCAACACATCATAGGCGTTCCAGATCAATAATCACAAGTCCATAACAAGTGTCAACCCATCCTGGACGTCCCAGGTCAATAATCACAAGTCCATACCAAGTGTCAACCCATCAAAGACGTCCCAGGCCAATAATTACAAGTCCACACCAATCGTCAACCAATCATAGACGTCCCAGGTCAAAAATCACAAGTCCATAAAAATCGTCAACCCATCCTGGATCTTCCAGTTCAATAATCACAAGTCCATGCCAATCGTCAACCCACCATAGACGTTTCAGGTCAATAATCACAATTCCATACCAATCTTCATCCCATCATACACGTCCCAGGTCAATAATCACAAGTCTATACCAACTGTCAACCAATCAAAGACGTCCCAGGTCAATAATCACAAGTCCATACCAAGTGTCAACCCATCCTGGACGTCCCAGGTCAATAATCACAAGTCCATACCAATCGTCAACAGACCATAGACGTTTCAGGTCATAATCACAAGGCCATACCAATCGTCAACCCATCATAAACGTCTCAGGTCAATAATCACAAGTCCATACCAAGTGTCAACCCATCATAGACGTTTCAGGTCAATAATCACAAGTCCATACCAAGTGTCAACCAATCAACGACGTCCCAGGTCAACAATCACAAGTCCATACCAATCGTCAATCCATCCTGGATCTTACAGTTCAATAATCACATTTCCATACCAATCGTCATCCCATCATAGACGTTTCAGGTCAATAATCACATTTCCATACCAAGTGTCAACCCATCCTGGACGTCCCAGGCCAATAATCACAAGTCCATACCAATTGTCAACCCATCATAGACGTCCCAGGCCAATAATAACAAGTCCAAAATAATCGTCAACCCATCATTGACGTCTCAGGCCAATAATCACAAGTCCAAACCAATCGTCAACCCATCATAGACGTTTCAGGTCAATAATCACAAGTCCATACCAAGTGTCAACCAATCAACGACGTCCCAGGTCAATAATCACAAGTCCATACCAATCGTCAATCCATCCTGGATCTTCCAGTTCAATAATCACATAGTCCATGCCAATTGTCAACCCACCATAGACGTTTCAGGTCAATAATCACAATTCCATACCAATGGTCATCCCATCATAGACGTTTCAGGTCAATAATCACATTTCCATACCAAGTGTCAACCCATCATAGACGTCCCAGGCCAATAATCACAAGTCCATACCAAGTGTCAACCCATCATAGACGTCCCAGGCCAAAAATAACAAGTCCAAACAAATCGTCAACCCATCACTGACGTCTCAGGCCAATAATCACCAGTCCAAACCAATCGTCAACCCATCATAGACGTCTCCGGTCAATAATCACAACTGCATAACAAGTGTCAACCAATCAGAGACGTCCCAGATCAAAAATCACAATTCCATACCAATCGTCATCCCATCTTAGACGTCCCAGGCCAATAATCACAAGTCCATACCAAGTATCAACCAATCAAACACGTCCCAGGTCAATAATCACAAGTCCATACCAAGTGTCAAACCCATTATAGACGTCCCAGGGCCAATAATCACAAGTCCATACCAAGTGTCAACCCATCATATGACGTCCAAGGCCAATAATCACAAGTCCAAACCAATCGTCAACCCATCATAGACGTCCTCAGGCCAATAATCACAAGTCCAAACCAATCGTCAACCCATCATAGACGTCTCCGGTCAATAATCACAAGTGCATAACAAGTGTCAACCAATCAGAGACGTTCCAGATCAATAATCACAAGTCCATACCAATCATCAACCCATTCTGGATGTTCCAGGTCAATAATCACAGGTCCATACCAAGTGTGATTCCATCATGGAACGTTCAAGCGCCAATAAATACAAAGCCCATACCAATCGTCAACCCACCATAGACGTTCCAGATCAATAATCAAAATCTGACAATCCTCGACCGATCATGGCCGTTCCAGGCCGATAATTACAAGTCCATACAGATCGTCAACGCATCATACACTTTAAGGTCAATAATCACATGTCCATACTAACCGTCAACCCACCACAGACGTTCAAGTTCAATAATCACAAATTGACATTTGTCGGCAGGTCATGGTCGTTAAAGGCCGATAATCACAAGTCCATACCAATCTTCAACCCATCCTGGACGTTCAAGGCCAAAAATCACAAGTCCATACCAAGTGTCAACCAGTCAAAGACTTTCCAGATCAATAATCACAAGTCCATACCAATCTTCAACCCATCCTGAACGTTCCAGGTCAATAAACACAAGTCCATACCAATCGTAAACCCAGCCAAGACGTTCCAAATCAATAATCACAAGTCCATACAACCCATCCTGGACGTTCAAGATCAATAATCACAAGTCCATACAACCCATCCTGGACGTTCAAGATCAATCATCACAGATCCATAAAAATCGTCAACCCATCCTAGACGTTCTAGGTCAATAATCACAAGTCCATACCAATCGTCAACCCATCCTGGACGTTCCAGGTCAATAATCACAAGCCCATACCAATCTTCAACCCATCATAGACGTCCCAGGCCAATAATCACAAGTCCATACCAATCGTCAACCCATCCAAGACGTTCAGGATCAATAATCACAAGTCCATACCAATGGTCAACCTATCCTGGACATTTCAAGTCAATAATCACAAGTCCATACCAATTGTCAGCTCATTCTGGATGTTCCAGGTCAATAATGATAAGTCCATACCAAGTGTCAACCCATCATAGACGTTCCAGATCAATAATCACTAGTCCATACCAATCAACCACCCATCCTGGACGTTCCAGGTCAATAATCACAAGTCCTTACCAAGTGTCAACCCATCCTGGACGTTCCAGGTCAATAATCACAAGTCCATACAAAATGTCAACCCATCATAGACGTCCCAGGTCAATAATCACAAGTCCATACCAAGTGTCAACCCATCATAGGCGTTCCAGGTCAATAATCACAAGTCCATACAAAGTGTCAACCCATCATAGACGTCCCAGGTCAATAATCACAAGTCCATACCAATTGTCAACCCATCATAGACGTCCGAGGCCAATAATAACAAGTCCAAAATAATCGTCAACCCATCAAAGACGTCTCAGGCCAATAATCACAAGTCCAAACCAATCGTCAACCCATCATGGACGTGGACGTCTCCGGTCAATAATCACAAGTGCATAACAAGTGTCAACCAATCAGAGACGTCCCAGGTCAATAATCACATGTCCACACCAATTGTCAACCCATCATAGACGTCCCAGGCCAATAATCACAAGTCCATAGCAATCATCAACCCATTCTAGATGTTCCAGATCAATAATCAAAAGTCCATACCGATCGTCAACCCATCATAGACGTCCCAGGCCAATAATCACAAGTCCATAGCAATCATCAACCCATTCTAGATGTTCCAGATCAATAATCAAAAGTCCATACCGATCGTCAACCCATCATAGACGTCCCAGGTCAATAATCACAAGTCCATAACAAGTGTCAACCCATCCTGGACATGCCAGGTCAATAATTACAAGTCCATACCAAGTGTCAACCCATCAAAGACGTCCCAGGCCAATAATTACAACTCCACACCAATCGTCAACCAATCATAGACGTCCCAGGTCAAAAATCACAAGTCCATAAAGATAGTCAACCCATCCTGGATCTTCCAGTTCAATAATCACAAGTCCATGCCAATCGTCAACCCACCATAGACGTTTCAGGTCAATAATCACAATTCCATACCAATCTTCATCCCATCATAGACGTCCCAGGTCAATAATCACAAGTCCATACCAAGTGTCAACCCATCATAGACGTCTCAGGCAAATAATCACAAGTCCATACCAATCGTCAACCCATCCTGGACGTTCCAGGTCAATAATCACAAGTCCATAACAATCGTATACAGACCATAGACGTTTCAAGTCAATAATCACAAGGCCATACCAACCGTCAACCCATCATAGACGTCTCAGGCCAATGATCACAAGTCCATACCAAGTGTCAACCCATCCTGGACGTTCCAGGTCAATAATTACAAGTCCATATCAAGTGTCAACCCATCAAAGACGTCCCAGGCCAATATTTACAAGTTCACACCAATCGTCAACCAATCATAGACGCCCCAGGTCAAAAATCACAATTCCATACCAATCGTCATCCCATCATAGACATCCCAGGTCAAAAATCACAAGTCCATACAAAGTGTCAACCAATCAAAGACGTCCCAGGTCAATAATCACAAGTCCATACCAATCGTCAATCCATCCTGGATCTTCCAGATCAATAATCACAAGTCCATGCCAATCGTCAACCACCATTGACGTTCAGGTCAATAATCACATGTCCATACCAATGGTCATCCCATCATAGACGTTTCAGGTCAATAATCACATTTCCATACCAAGTGTCAACCCATCCTGGACGTCCCAAGCCAATAATCACAAGTCCATACCAATTGTCAACCCATCATAGACGTCCCAGGCCAATAATAACAAGTCCAAAAAAATCGTCAACCCATCATAGACGTCTCAGGCCAATAATCACAAGTCCAAACCAATCGTCAACCCATCATAGACGTCTCCGGTCAATAATCACAAGTGCATAACAAGTGTCAACCACCAGAGACGTCCCAGGTCAATAATCACATGTCCATACCAATTGTCAACCCATCATAGACGTCCCAGGCCCAATAATCACAAGTCCATAGCAATCATCAACCCATTCTAGATGTTCCAGATCAATAATCAAAAGTCTATACCGATCGTCAACCCATCATAGACGTCCCAGGTCAATAATCACAAGTCCATACCAAGTGTCAACCCATCCTGGACGTAAAAGGCCAATATTCATAAGTCCATACCAAGTGTCAACCCATCCTGGAGGTCCCAGATCAATAATCACAAGTCCATACCAATCGTCAACCCATCCTGGACGTTCCATATCAATAATCACAAGTCCAAACCAATGGTCAACCAATCCTGGACATTTCAAGTCAATAATCACAAGTCCATACCAATTGTCAACCCATTCTGAATGTTCCAGGTCAATAATGACAAGTCCATACCAAGTGTCAACCCATCATAGACGTTCCAGATCAATAATCACTAGTCCATACCAATCGTCAACCCATCATAGACGTCCCAGGTCAATAATCACAAGTCCATACCAAGTGTCAACCCATCATAGACGTTCCAGATCAATAATCACAAGTCCATACCAAGTGTCAACCCATCCTGGACGTCCCAGGTCAATAATCACAAATCCATACCAAGTGTAACCCATCAAAGATTTCCCAGCCCAATAATTACAAGTCCACACCAACCGTCAACCCATCATAGACGTCCCAGGTCAAAAATCACAAGTCCATAAAGATCGTCAACTCATCCTGGATCTTCCAGTTCAATAATCACAAGTCCATACCAATCGTCAACCCACCATAGACTTTTCAGAGTCAATAATCACAAGTCCATGCCAATCGTCAACCCACCATAGACGTTTCAGGTCAATAATCACAATTCCATACCAATCGTCATCCCATCATAGACGTTTCAGGTCAATAATCACAAGTCCATACCAAGTGTCAACCCATCTGGACGTCCCAGGCCAATAATCACAAGTCCATACAAGTGTCAACCCATCCTGGACGTCCCAGGCCAATAATAACAAGTCCACACCAATCGTCAACCCATCATTGACGTCTCAGGCCAATAATCACAAGTCCAAACCAATCGTCAACCGATCATAGACGTCTCCGGTCAATAATCACAAGTGCATAACAAGTGTCAACCAATCAGAGACGTCCCAGGTCAATAATCACTTGTCCATACCAATTGTCAACCCATCATAGATGTCCCAGGCCAATAATCACAATTCCATACCAATCGTCAACCCATTCTAGATGTTCCAGGCCAATAATCACAAGTCCATACCAAGTTTCAACCCATCCTGGACGTCCCATGCCAATAATCACAAGTCCATACCAATCGTCAACCCATCCTGGACGTTCCAGATCAATGATCACAAGTCCATAACAAGTGTCAACCCATCCTGGACATTTCAAGTCAATAATCACAAGTCCATACCAATTGTCAGCCCATTCTGGATGTTCCAGGTCAATAATGATAAGTCCATACCAAGTGTCAACCCATCATAGACTTTCCAGATCAATAATCACTATTCCATACCAATCAACCACCCATCCTAGACGTTCCAGGTCAATAATCACAAGTCCTTACCAAGTGTCAACCCATCATAGACGTTCCACATCAATAATAACAACTCCATACCAAGTGTCAACCCATCCTGGACGTTCCAGGTCAATAATCACAAGTCCATACAAAATATCAACCCATCAAAGACGTCCCAGGTCAATAATCACAAGTCCATACCAAGTGTCAACCCATCATAGGCGTTCCAGATCAATAATCACAAGTCCATAACAAGTGTCAACCCATCCTGGACGTCCCAGGTCAATAATCACAAGTCCATACCAAGTGTCAACCCATCATAGACGTCCCAGGCCAATAATTATAAGTCCACACCAATCGTCAACCAATCATAGACGTCCCAGGTCAAAAATCACAAGTCCATAAAAATCGTCAACCCATCCTGGATCTTCCAGTTCAATAATCACAAGTCCATGCCAATCGTCAACCCACCATAGACGTTTCAGGTCAATAATCACAATTCCATACCAATCTTCATCCCATCATACACGTCCCAGGTCAATAATCACAAGTCTATACCAACTGTCAACCAATCAAAGACGTCCCAGGTCAATAATCACAAGTCCATACCAAGTGTCAACCCATCCTGGACGTCCCAGGTCAATAATCACAAGTCCATACCAATCGTCAACCCATCATAGACGTCCCAGGTCAAAAATCACAAGTCCATAAAGATCGTCAACCCATCCTGGATCTTCCAGTTCAATAATCACAAGTCCATACCAATCGTCAACCCACCATAGACTTTTTAGGTCAATAATCACAAGTCCATGTCAATCGTCAACCCACCATAGACGTTTCAGGTCAATAATCACAATTCCATACCAATCGTCATCCCATTATAGACGTTTCAGGTCAATAATCACAAGTCCATACCAAGTGTCAACCCATCCTGGACGTCCCAGGCCAATAATCACAACTCCATACCAAGTGTCAACCCATCATAGACGTCCCAGGCCAAAAATAACAAGTCCAAACCAATCGTCAACCGATCATAGACGTCTCCGGTCAAAAATCACAAGTGCATACCAAGTGTCAACCAATCAGAGACGTCCCAGGTCAATAATCACATGTCCATACCAATTGTCAACCCATCATAGACGTCCCAGGCCAATAATCACAATTCCATACCAATCGTCAACCCATTCTAGATGTTCCAGGCCATTAATCACAAGTCCATACCAAGTTTCTACCCATCCTGGACGTCCCATGCCAATAATCACAAGTCCATACCAATCCTCAACCCATCCTGGACTTTCCAGATCAAAAATCACAAGTCCATACAAAGGGTCAACCCATCCTGGACATTTCAAGTCAATAATCACAAGTCCATACCAATTGTCAGCCCATTCTGGATGTTCCAGGTCAATAATGATAAGTCCATACCAAGTGTCAACCCATCATAGACGTTCCAGATTAATAATGACTAGTCCATACCAATCAACCACCCATCCTAGACGTTCCAGGTCAATAATCACAAGTCCTTACCAAGTGTCAACCCATCATAGACGTTCCACATCAATAATCACAACTCCATACCAAGTGTCAACCCATCCTGGACGTTCCAGGTCAATAATCACAAGTCCATACAAAATGTCAACCCATCATAGACGTCCCAGGTCAATAATCACAAGTCCATACCAAGTGTCAACACATCATAGGCGTTCCAGATCAATAATCACAAGTCCATAACAAGTGTCAACCCATCCTGGACGTCCCAGGTCAATAATCACAAGTCCATACCAAATGTCAACCCATCAAAGACGTCCCAGGCCAATAATTACAAGTCCACACCAATCGTCAACCAATCATAGACGTCAAAGGTCAAAAATCACAAGTCCATAAAAATCGTCAACCCATCCTGGCTCTTCCAGTTCAATAATCACAAGTCCATGCCAATCGTCAACCCACCATAGACGTTTCAGGTCAATAATCACAATTCCATACCAATCTTCATCCCACCATACACGTCCCAGGTAAATAATCACAAGTCTATACCAACTGTCAACCAATCAAAGACGTCCCAGGTCAATAATCACAAGTCCATACCAAGTGTCAACCCATCCTGGACGTCCCAGGTCAATAATCACAAGTCCATACCAATCGTCAACAGACCATAGACGTTTCAGGTCATAATCACAAGGCCATACCAATCGTCAACCCATCATAAACGTCTCAGGTCAATAATCACAAGTCCATACCAAGTGTCAACCATCATAGACGTTTCAGGTCAATAATCACAAGTCCATACCAAGTGTCAACCAATCAACGACGTCCCAGGTCAACAATCACAAGTCCATACCAATCGTCAATCCATCCTGGATCTTCCAGTTCAATAATCACATTTCCATACCAATCGTCATCCCATCATAGACGTTTCAGGTCAATAATCACATTTCCATACCAAGTGTCAACCCATCCTGACGTCCCAGGCCAATAATCACAAGTCCATACCAATTGTCAACCCATCATAGACGTCCCAGGCCAATAATAACAAGTCCAAAATAATCGTCAACCCATCATTGACGTCTCAGGCCAATAATCACAAGTCCAAACCAATCGTCAACCCTCATAGACGTCTCCGGTCATTAATCACAAGTGCATAACAAGTGTCAACCAATCAGAGACGTCCCAGATCAAAATCACAATTCCATACCAATCGTCATCCCATCATAGACGTCCCAGGCCAATAATCACTAGTCCATACCAAGTGTCAACCAATTAAAGACGCCCCAGGTCAATAATCACAAGTCCATACTAAGTGTCAACCCCATCATAGACGTCCCAGGCCAATAATCACAAGTCCATACCAAGTGTCAACCCATCATAGACGTCCCAGGCAATATTCACAAGTCCCAAACCAATCGTTAACCCATCATAGACGTCTCAGGCCAATAATCACAAGTCCAAACCAATCGTCAACCCATCATAGACGTCTCCGGTCAATAATCACAAGTCCATACCAAGTGTCAACCATCCTGGACATCCAGGTCAATATTCACAAGTCATACCCAGTGTCAACCCATCAAAGACGTCCCAGGCCAATAATTACAAGTCCACACCAATCGTCAACCAATCATAGACGTCCCAGGTCAAAAATCACAAGTCCATAAAGATCGTCAACCCATCCTGGATCTTCCAGTTCAATAATCACAAGTCCATGCCAATCGTCAACCCACCATAGACGTTTCAGGTCAATAATCACAATTCCATACCAATCTTCATCCCATCATACACGTCCCAGGTCAATAATCACAAGTCTATACCAACTGTCAACCAATCAAAGACGTCCCAGGTCAATAATCACAAGTCCATACCAAATGTCAACCATCCCGGACGTCACAGGTCAAAAATCACAAGTCCATACCAAGTGTCAACCCATCATAGACGTCCCAGGCCAATAATAACAAGTCCAAACTATTGTCAACCCATCATAGACGTCCCAGGCCAATAATAACAAGTCCATACCAACGTCAACCCAACCTGGACGTTCCAGGTCAATAATCACAAGTCCATACCAATCGTCACAGACCATAGACGTTTCAGGTCATAATCACAAGGCCATACCAATCGTCAACCCATCATAAACGTCTCAGGTCAATAATCACAAGTCATACCAAGTGTCAACCCATCATAGACGTTTCAGGTCAATAATCACAAGTCCATACCAAGTGTCAACCAATCAAAGACGTCCCAGGTCAATAATCACCAGTCCATACCAATCGTCAATCCATCCTGGATCTTCCAGTTCAATAATCACAAGTCCATGCAATTGTCAACCCACCATAGACGTTCAGGTCAATAATCATAATTCCATACCAATTGTTTATCCCATCATAGACGTTTCAGGTCAAAAAATCACATTTCCATACCAAGTGTCAAACCCATCCTGGACGTCCCAGGCCAATAATCACAAGTCCATACCAAGTGTCAACCCATCATAGACGTCCCAGGCCAAAAATAACAAGTCCAAACAAATCGTCAACACATCATAGACGTCTCAGGCAAATAATCACAAGTCCATACCAATCGTCAACCCAACCTGGACGTTCCAGGTCAATAATCACAAGTCCAAAATAATCGTCAACCCATCATTGACGTCTCAGGCCAATAATCTCAAGTCCAAACCAATCGTCAACCCATCATAGACGTCTCCGGTCAATAATCACAACTGCATAACAAGTGTCAACCAATCAGAGACGTCCCAGATCAAAAATCACAATTCCATACCAATCGTCATCCCATCATAGACGTCCCAGGCCAATAATCACTAGTCCATACCTAGTGTCAACCAATTAAAGACGCCCCAGGTCAATAATCACAAGTCCATACTAAGTGTCAACCCATCATAGACGTCCCAGGCCAATAATCACAAGTCCATACCAAGTGTCAACCCATCATAGACGTCCCAGGCCAATATTCACAAGTCCAAACCAATCGTCAACCCATCATAGACGTTTCAGGCCAATAATAACAAGTCCAAACCAATCCTCAACCCATCATAGACGTCTCCGGTCAATAATCACAAGTCCATACCAAGTGTCATCCCATCCTGGACGTCCCAGGTCAATATTCACAAGTCCATACCAAGTGTCAACCCATCAAAGACGTCCCAGGCCAATAATTACAAGTCCACACCAATCGTCAACCAATCATAGACGTCCCAGGTCAAAAATCACAAGTCCATAAAGATCGTCAACCCATCCTGGATCTTCCAGTTCAATAATGACAAGTCCATGCCAATCGTCAACCCACCATAGACGTTTCAGGTCAATAATCACAATTCCATACCAATCTTCATCCCATCATACACGTCCCAGGTCAATAATCACAAGTCTATACCAACTGTCAACCAATCAAAGTCGTCCCAGGTCAATAATCACAAGTCCATACCAAATGTCAACCCATCCCGGACGTCACAGGTCAATAATCACAAGTCCATACCAAGTGTCAACCCATCATAGACGTCCCAGGCCAATAATAACAAGTCCAAACCTATTGTCAACCCATCATAGACGTCCCAGGCCAATAATATCAAGTCCATACCAATCGTCAACCCAACCTGGACGTTCCAGGTCAATAATCACAAGTCCATACCAATCGTCAACAGACCATAGACGTTTCAGGTCATAATCACAAGGCCATACCAATCGTCAACCCATCATAAACGTCTCAGGTCAATAATCACAAGTCCATACCAAGTGTCAACCCATCATAGACGTTTCAGGTCAATAATCACAAGTCCATACCAAGTGTCAACCAATCAACGACGTCCCAGGTCAATAATCACAAGTCCATACCAATCGTCAATCCATCCTGGATCTTCCAGTTCAATAATCACAAGTCCATGCCAATTGTCAACCCACCATAGACGTTTCAGGTCAATAATCACAATTCCATACCAATGGTCATCCCATCATAGACGTTTCAGGTCAATAATCACATTTCCATACCAAGTGTCAACCCATCCTGGACGTCCCAGGCCAATAATCACAAGTGCATAACAAGTGTCAACCAATCAGAGACGTCCCAGGCCAAAAATAACAAGTCCAAACAAATCGTCAACCCATCACTGACGTCTCAGGCCTATAATCACCAGTCCAAACCAATCGTCAACCCATCATAGACGTCTCCGGTCAATAATCACAACTGCATAACAAGTGTCAACCAATCAGAGACGTCCCAGATCAAAAATCACAATTCCATACCAATCGTCATCCCATCTTAGACGTCCCAGGCCAATAATCACAAGTCCATACCAAGTGTCAACCAATCAAACACGTCCCAGGTCAATAATCAGAAGTCCATACCAAGTGTCAACCCATTATAGACGTCCCAGGCCAATAATCACAAGTCCATACCAAGTGTCAACCCATCATAGACGTCCCAGGCCAATAATCACAAGTCCAAACCAATCGTCAACCCATCATAGACGTCTCAGGCCAATAATCACAAGTCCAAACCAATCGTCAACCCATCATAGACGTCTCCGGTCAATAATCACAAGTGCATAACAAGTGTCAACCAATCAGAGACGTTCCAGATCAATAATCACAAGTCCATACCAATCATCAACCCATTCTGGATGTTCCAGGTCAATAATCACAGGTCCATACCAAGTGTGATTCCATCATGGACGTTCAAGGCCAATAAATACAAGTCCATACCAATCGTCAACCCACCATAGACGTTCCAGATCAATAATCACTATCTGACAATCCTCGACCGATCATGGCCGTTCCAGGCCGATAATTACAAGTCTATACAGATCGTCAACGCATCATACACTTTTAAGGTCAATAATCACATGTCCATACTAACCGTCAACCCACCACAGACGTTCAAGATCAATAATCACAAATTGACATTTGTCGGCAGGTCATGGTCGTTAAAGGCCGATAATCACAAGTCCATACCAATCTTCAACCCATCCTGGACGTTCAAGGCCAAAAATCACAAGTCCATACCAAGTGTCAACCAGTCAAAGACTTTCCAGATCAATAATCACAAGTCCATACCAATCTTCAACCCATCCTGAACGTTCCAGGTCAATAAACACAAGTCCATACCAATCGTAAACCCAGCCAAGACGTTCCAAATCAATAATCACAAGTCCATACAACCCATCCTGGACGTTCAAGATCAATCATCACAGATCCATAAAAATCGTCAACCCATCCTAGACGTTCTAGGTCAATAATCACAAGTCCATACCAATCGTCAACCCATCCTGGACGTTCCAGGTCAATAATCACAAGCCCATACCAATCTGCAACCCATCATAGACGTCCCAGGCCAATAATCACAAGTCCATACCAATCGTCAACCCATCCAAGACGTTCAGGATCAATAATCACAAGTCCATACCAATCGTCAACCCATCCTGGACGTTCTAGGTCAATAATCACAAGTCAATTCCAAGTGTCAACCCATCATAGACGTCCCAGGTCAAAAATCACACGTCCATAAAAAGTGTCAACCAGTCACAGACGTTCCAGGCCAATAATGACAAGTCCATACCGATAGTCAACCCATCCTGGACGTTCAAGGTCAATAATCACAAGTCCATACCAAGTGTCATTCCATCATGGACGTTCAAGGCCAATAATCTCAAGTCCATACCAATTGTCAACCCACCATAGACGTTCCAGATCAATAATCACAATCTGACAATCCTCGACCGATCATGGCCGTTCCAGGCCGATAATTACAAGTCTATACAGATCGTCAACGCATCATACACGTTTAAGGTCAATAATCACAAGTCCATACCAATCGTCAACATATCCTGGACGCTCCAGGTCAATAATCACAAGTCCATAATAAGTGTCAACCCATTATAGACGTCCCAGGCCAATAATCACAAGTCCATACCAAGTGTCAACCCATTAAAGACGTCCCAGGTCAATAATTACAAATCCACACCAATCGTCAATAAATCAGAGACGTCCCAGGTGAATAATCACAAGTCCATACCAAGTGTCAACCCATCATTGACGTCCCAGGCCAATAATCACAAGTCCATACCAATCGTCAACCCATCCTGGACCTTCCAGGTCAATAATCACAAGTCCATACCAATCGTCAACAGACCATAGACGTTACAGGTCAATAATCACAATTTGACAATCCTGGACAGATCATGGCTGTTCTACACCAGTCACAGACGTCCCAGGCCAATAATCACAAGTCCATACCGATAGTCAACCCATCCTGAACGTTCAAGGTCAATAATCACAAGTCCATACCAAGTGTCAACATATCCTGGACGTTCCAGGTCAATAATCACAAGTCCATACCAATCGTCAACCCATCCTGGACGTCCCAAGTCAATAATCACAAGTCCATATCGATCGTCAACACATCCTGGACGTTCAAGGTCAATAATCACAAATCCATACTAACCGTCAACCCATCTTGGACAATCAAGATCAATAATCACAACTTAACAATCGTCGGCAGATCATGGCCGTTCCAGGCCGATAATCACAAGTCCATACCGATCGTCAACCCATCCTGAACGTTCAAGGTCAAAAATCACAAGTCCATCCTAACCGTCAACCCATCATAGACGTTCAAGATCAATAATCACAACTTAACAATCGTCGGCAGATCATGGCCGTTCCAGGCCGATAATCACAAGTCCATACCGATTGTCAATCCATCCTGGACGTTCCAGGTCAATAATCACAAGTCCATTCCAAGTGTCAACCCATCATAGACGTCCCAGGTCAATAATCACAAGTCCATAAAAAGTGTCAACCAATCACAGACTTCCCAGGCCAATAATCACAAGTCCATACCGATAGTCAACCCATCCTGGACGTTCAAGGTCAATAATCACAAGTCCATACCAAGTGTCAACATGTCCTGGACGTCCCAGGTCAATAATCACAAGTCCATACCAAGTGTCAACCCATCATAGACGTCCCAGGCCAATAATCACAAGTCCATATCAAGTGTCAACCCATCAAAGACGTCCCAGATCAATAATTACAAGTCCACACCAATCGTCAACCAATCAGATACGTTCCAGACCAATAATCACAAGTCCAAACCAATCGTCAACCCATCCTTGACATTATAGGTCAATAATCACAAGTCCATACCAATCGTCAACAGACCATAGACGTCTCAGGTCAATAATCACAAGTCCATACCAAGTGTCAACCCATCATAGACGTCCCACGTCAATAGTCACAAGTCCATACCAAGTGTCAACCCATCATAGACGCCTCAGGCAAATAATCAAAAGTCCATACCAAGTGTCAACCAATCAGAGTAGTCCCAGGTCAAAAATCACATGTCCATACCAATTGTCAACCCATCATAGACGTCCCAGGCCAATAATCACAAGTCCATACTATGTGTCAACCCATCATAGACGCCTCAGGCAAATAATCAAAAGTCCATACCAATTGTCAACCCATCATAGACGTCCCAGGCCAATAATCACAAGTCCATACTAAATGTCAACCCATCATAGACGTCACAGGCCAATAATCACAAGTCCATACCAAGTGTCAACCCATCATAGACGTCCCAAGTCAATAATCACAAGTCCATACGGATCGTCAACCCATCCTGGACGTTCAAGGTCAATAATCACAAGTCCATACCAATCATCAACCCATCTTGGACATTCAAGGTCAAAAATCACATGTCCATACCAATTGTCAACCCATCATAGACGTCCCAGGCCAATAATCACAAGTCCATACTAAGTGTCAACCCATCATAGACGTCCCAGGTCAATAATCACAAGTCCATACCGATCGTCAACCCATCCTGGACATTAAAAGTCAATAATTACAAGTCCATACCTATCGTCAACCCATCCTGGACGTTCAAGGTCAATAATCACATGTCCATACCAATCGTCAACCCACCATAGACGTTCCAGATCAATAATCACAATTTGACAATCCTCGACAGATCATGGCCGTTCCAGGCCAATAATCACAAGTCCATACCGATCGTCAACGCATCATACACGTTTAAGGTCAATAATCACAAGTCCATACTAATCGTCAACGCACCATAGACGTTCAAGATCAATAATCACAACTTGACAATCGTCGGCAGATCATGACCCTTCCAGGCCGATAATCACAAGTCCATAGCGATCATCAATCCATCCTGGACGTTCAAGGCCAAAAATCACAAGCCCATACCAAGTGTCAACCAATCAAAGACGTTCCAGATCAATAATCAAAAGTCCATACCGATCGTCAATCCATCCTGGACGTTCCAGGTCAATAATCACAAGTCCATACCAAGTGTCAACCCATCATAGACCTCCCAGGCCAATAATCACAAGTCCATACCAATCGTCAACCCATCCTGGACGTACAAGGTCAATAATCACAAGTCCATACCGATCGTCAACCTATCCAAGACCTTCAAGATCAATAATCACAAGTCCATACCAATCGTCGCCCCATCCTGGACGTTCCAGGTCAATAATCACAAGTCCATACCAATTGTCAACCCATCCTGGACGTTCCAGATCAATAATCAAAAGTCCATACCAATCGTCAACCCATCCTGGACATTTCAGGTCAATAATCACAAGTCCATACCAATCGTCAACCCATTCTGGATGTTTCATGTCAATAATGACAAGTCCATACCAAGTGTCAACCCATCATAGACGTTCCAGATCAATAATCACAAGTCCATACCAATCGTCAACCCATCCTGGACGTTCCAGGTCAATAATCACAAGTCCATACCAATTGTCAACCCAGCCAAGACGTTCCAAATCAATATTCACAGGTCCATACCGATCGTCAACCCATCCTGGACGTTCCAGATCAATAATCACAGGTCCATACCAATCGACAACCCATCCTGGACGTTCAAGGTCAATAATCACAAATCCATACCAAGTGTCAACCCATCCTGGACGTTCAAGGTCAATAATCACAAATCCATACCAAGTGTCAACCCATCCTGGACGTTCCAGGTCAATAATCACAAATCCATACAAATCGTCAACCCATCCTGGACGTTCGAGATTAATAATCACAAGTCCATACCAATCGTCAACCCATCCTGGACGTCCCAGGCCAATAATCACAAGTCCATACCAATCTTCAACCCATCATAGACGTCCCAGGCCAATAATCACAAGTCCATACCAATTGTCGACCCATCATGGCCGTTCCAGGCCAATAATCAGAAGTCCAGTTTTAAAAACTACCGTTCAGCATATATCACCAAAGATCAAAGAGAGTGTATAAAGTCATGATGAAGTGGTTCCAACCATGGCCGGAGGAAGAAAAATGTTTGGGTATTAACAGCTGTTTTTTCCCGATTTTCTGTGGCCACTTGCCCTTTGATGTAATTTTTGGGTCGTCTTTCCAACATACTGTTAACAACGCTTTTTGCATGAAACTAAATAAATGTGATGATTTACAACTAAGATTAACGTAAATTGAAAATTGAAAACAATAAGATTTACCAATCTGAGATGAACTGAAGTTATTTGTGATGTTTAAGAGTAGACACGTTAGACAATTTGTATGTCCACACTTAGAAATGGTAAATTATGAACTTTGGTAAGCATGTGCCACACAGTCACTTAATTGGAATTTACATGGTTTTTCTTGAATCCCTTGTTTTGCCATATGGTATAAATCAGACACCTGGATGGAAACTGGCCTTCTTGCTGTGGAACAAATGTAATGTTCATATATAAACGTCAGGCATGAGAAAGTTCTTCAGTAACATGCCAAAAATCGGTGGTTTTCTTCCACCCATAAATCCGACCGCTATCACAGACAGAGGTTACGTTTTGGTAAGGAAAGTCATGGCTGAATATATACACTCCCACATAACTGTCAATAATGTTAATAATGCACGGATAATGCATCCTATAAAGGGTTACATTTTTCATGACTAATACCTTTCCAGAAAATGTTTTATTTTCATTTTTGTTTTCATTCAGGACGTGGCAGAACACAATGCCCACTAGGATCGAAACATTCTGTATTGTCTCTTACTGACACTGGAGCTTTGTGCTACACTGTTCATGAAAAGGCAGCGTGGACGAAAGCTGTCGAGTTCTGCCAGAAAAGCGGGGTTGACTTAGCGCGAATAACTGGACAGGATGGAGACACGAACCCCTATGTGTATTTCAGCATCTTCACAGAGACTAGTGACAACTGTGTATGGATAGGTCTCTCTGATCCGCTCAGGAACGGAAGGTGGCGATGGCAGGATGGTTAGCCCACTACGAATCTCGTCTATGTAAACTAAATGCAAATTCTAGCTCAACCATCTTAAGAAGTCGGTCGAGAATTGAAGTTACACATGCAACGTAACAAATATCGTTTTGATTTTCTTAAAACATGGGCCCATAGTCCATTGAGACCGAAATCCTGTTATACTACATATTTCTGAAAGTTTAATTGTTACTATGTGTATCTACAAAATGACCTCATATTTTGCCTTTTTAAATGTTTAGTGTAAAATTAGAAAAGTAAACAAATATAATGATGCTCATTTAATGCTTATACATACACATATACGTAGGAGGTTTTGTCCACACGCTGGATTCAAGACATTTATCCTGCCTTTCACATGTTAACTCGTTTACCATTGTTGTAATTTAGATATACAATGCTGACAACATGACAAAACTAAATGATTTCAGGTTCTCCCATGGGTACAGACTTGTTCTCCTCCGATGACCCAGGGCCACCAGCATCGGCTTGTGCCGCCTTATGTAAATACGACAAGTTTCCATTTTCCTACAAATTATCACGGCGAGAATGCGGGATGTCACTCTCCTTTCTTTGCGAATATGGTAGGTGTGCACTTTCGTTTTAATGCAGAACACATAACAATGTGAAGCATATTATGGGAATGGCTGGCATTTAGAATCAAATATTTCAAGACACGGGCGGGACGTTTGTGTCAGACAAGTTAACTTTACCGCTTTTAATTAGACAAATATTTCTATGCATGTACTTTGCTTACAAAAAAACTATTCAAACCGTGAAAAACACTCGAAAAGAATTCATATAACAAGTCGTGACACCTGATTAACAAGATTTAGGAAGTATAAATTTATACAATGGGTACGGTATGACTTGTAAAACAAGCACTCAATTGGTTATTATCTTGGTATCAAAACATACATGACCTGGCAGCTATAATGGACGTTCCAAGTAAAAGATTTCAAGATCAGTTTCCAAAACAAAGTTCCACACAAAAGCGTTTGATGTAACAAATTTAAAACATTTAGACATGCATCTGAACAAAGAATGTCCCTTTCTAGAATCTGAAACATGCGGATACTAGTCTGGATCATTATCATTATTTTTATTTTTTACATGCAAAAGTTTTAAATGGTAATTGCAGTTTGCGGAGATTTTATCTACCAGAAAGTTTGGAAACGACTTTAAAGATTTTCACATGACGAAACAGCACAAATTACGCCACTGTCAAATACTGAAGACGTTACATCCCGGGAATTGGGATTCGGGTGCAGCAATTTTTCAAGATTCATCACTAGATAGATAGGATATCTCTTTGATTCAGTGATTAACTTCAGATAGTAAAGTACACAGGGCACTCAGAGAAAACATCGTTGGCAAACATCAATATTTCAACCTTTATTTGGTCATCATCAGAATTATTTACAAGGCAACAGGTGTTTGCTGAGAGTTTATATACATGTACATTTATGTCAATAGCGAACTGCATCTTGATTCACATCTCTCTATGGATACCGGGTTCAACATATCACGAAACTGACAAACATACATAAAACTGGTTCATTCTTTCAAGTGGCTATTGACCTTGCTGGTCTGCCCAAAAGCATGCTCACACCACCTCTTTACCAAACATCTTTTTGTTTTCCCACTTGTAGACGACAAAACTATGACGTTTGAATGGAGTTTGGCAGAGGCTGTCTGTAGAGTGTTGTAATTCACAATGAATTTAACTTCGTTGTAGTTGTCACCTCTTTGTGCACCTGTATAAATTCTATCTGTAGTTGTCACCACCTTGTGGACCTGTATGAGTCCTCGCTGCTGGTGCCACATCCTTTTGGGCCAATATGAATTCTATATGTAATTGTTACCTCCTTCTAGACCTGTATGACTCCTCGCCGTAGTTGTTACCTCCGTCTAGACCTGTATGAATCCTCGCTGTAGTGATCACCGCATGCCTCGATGCAGATAACATCTCATTGTGGGCCTGTATGAATCCTCGCTATCACATCCTTTTAGGCCTGTATGAATCCTTGCTGTAGTTGTCACCTCCTTGTGGACCTGTATGAATCCTCGCTGTAGTTGTCACCTCACTGTGCACCTGTATGAAGCCTCGCTGCAGGTAGCATCTCATTGTGGGCCTGTTTGAATCCTCGCTGTCACATCCTTTTAGGCCTGTATGAATCCTCGCTGTAGTTGTCACCTCCATGTGGACCTGTATAAATCCTCGCAAAAAAAAATGTCTCCTCCTTCTGGAACTGTATGAATCCTCGATGTAATTGCCACCTCCTTGTAGATCTGCATGAATCCTCTCTGTAGTTGTCAGTTCGCTGTGGACCTGTATGAATTATCACTGTAGTGTTCACTTCACTGTGCACCTGTATGAATCATCGCTGCAGGTATCATCTTATTCTGCCTGTATGAATCCTCGCTGTAGTTGTCACATCATTTTGGGCCAGTATGAAGCCTCGCTGTAGTTGTCACCTTCTTGTGGACCTGTATGAATTCTCGCTGTATTTGTCATCTTCTTGTGGACCTGCATGAATCCACGCAGTAGTTATCAAGTCATTGTGGATCTGAATGAATCCACGCAGTAGATGTCACATCATTTTAGGCCTGTATGAAGCCTCGCTGTAGTTGTCACCTCCTTGTGGACCTGTATGAATTCCCGCTGTATTTGTCACCTCCTTGTGCACCAGTATGAATCCACGCAGTAGTTGTCAAATCATTGTGGACCTGCACGAATTCTGGCTGTAGGTGCCATCTGATTGTTGACCTGTATGAATCCTCGCAGTGACTGTCACCTCCTTTTGTACCAGTATGAATCCACGCAGTAGTTGTCAAATCATTGTGGACCTGCATGAATTCTCGCCGTAGGTGCCATCTGATTGTTGACCTGTATGAATCCTCGCAGTGTCTGTCACCTCCTTTTGTACCAGTATGAATCCACGCAGTAGTTGTCAAATCATTGTGGACCTGCATGAATTCTCGCCGTAGGTGCCATCTGATTGTTGACCTGTATGAATCCTCGCAGTGACTGTCACCTCCTTTTGTACCAGTATGAATCCACGCAGTAGTTGTCAAATCATTGTGGACCTGCATGAATTCTCGCCGTAGGTGCCATCTGATTGTTCACCTGTATGAATCCTCGCAGTGACTGTCACCTCCTTTTGTACCAGTATGAATCCACGCAGTAGTTCTCAAATCATTGTGGACCTGCATGAATTCTCGCTGTAGGTGCCATCTGATTGTTCAACTGTATGAATCCTCGCAGTGACTGTCACCGCCTTGTGCACCAGTATGAATCCACGCAGTAGTTGTCAAATCATTGTGGACCTGCATGAAATCTCGCTGTAGGTGCCATCTGATTGTTGACCTGTCTGAATCCTCGCAGTGACTGTCACCTCCTTTTGTACCAGTATGAATCCACGCAGTAGTTGTCAAATCATTGTGGACCTGCATGAATTCTCGCTGTAGGTGCCATCTGATTGTTGACCTGTATGAATCCTCGCAGTGACTGTCACCTCCTTTTGTACCAGTATGAATCCACGCAGTAGTTGTCAAATCATTGTGGACCTGCATGAATTCTCGCTGTAGGTGCCATCTGATTGTTCAACTGTATGAATCCTCGCAGTGACTGTCACCGCCTTGTGCACCAGTATGAATCCACGCAGTAGTTGTCAAATCATTGTGGACCTGCATGAAATCTCGCCGTAGGTGCCATCTGATTGTTGACCTGTATGAATCCTCGCAGTGACTGTCACCTCCTTTTGTACCAGTATGAATCCACGCAGTAGTTGTCAAATCATTGTGGACCTGCATGAATTCTCGCCGTAGGTGCCATCTGATTGTTGACCTGTATGAATCCTCGCAGTGACTGTCACCGCCTTGTGCACCAGTATGAATCCACGCAGTAGTTGTCAAATCATTGTGGACCTGCATGAATTCTCGCCGTAGGTGCCATCTGATTGTTGACCTGTATGAATCCTCGCAGTGACTGTCACCTCCTTTTGTACCAGTATGAATCCACGCAGTAGTTGTCAAATCATTGTGGACCTGCATGAATTCTCGCCGTAGGTGCCATCTGATTGTTGACCTGTATGAATCCTCGCGGTGACTGTCACCTCCTTGTGCACCAGTATGAATCCACGCAGTAGTTGTCAAATCATTGTGGACCTGCATGAATTCTAGCCGTAGGTGCCATCTGATTGTTGACCTGTATGAATCCTCGCAGTGACTGTCACCTCCTTTTGTACCAGTATGAATCCACGCAGTAGTTGTCAAATCATTGTGGACCTGCATGAATTCTCGCTGTAGGTGCCATCTGATTGTTGACCTGTATGAATCCTCGCGGTGACTGTCACCTCCTTTTGTACCAGTATGAATCCATGCAGTAGTTGTCAAATCATTGTGGACCTGCATGAATTCTCGCCGTAGGTGCCATCTGATTGTTGACCTGTATGAATCCTCGCGGTGACTGTCACCTCCTTTTGTACCAGTATGAATCCACGCAGTAGTTGTCAAATCATTGTGGACCTGCATGAATTCTCGCCGTAGGTGCCATCTGATTGTTCAACTGTATGAATCCTCGCAGTGACTGTCACCGCCTTGTGCACCAGTATGAATCCACGCAGTAGTTGTCAAATCATTGTGGACCTGCATGAAATCTCGCTGTAGGTGCCATCTGATTGTTGACCTGTCTGAATCCTCGCAGTGACTGTCACCTCCTTTTGTACCAGTATGAATCCACGCAGTAGTTGTCAAATCATTGTGGACCTGCATGAATTCTCGCTGTAGGTGCCATCTGATTGTTGACCTGTATGAATCCTCGCAGTGACTGTCACCGCCTTGTGCACCAGTATGAATCCACGCAGTAGTTGTCAAATCATTGTGGACCTGCATGAATTCTCGCCGTAGGTGCCATCTGATTGTTGACCTGTATGAATCCTCGCAGTGACTGTCACCTCCTTTTGTACCAGTATGAATCCACGCAGTAGTTGTCAAATCATTGTGGACCTGCATGAATTCTCGCCGTAGGTGCCATCTGATTGTTGACCTGTATGAATCCTCGCGGTGACTGTCACCGCCTTGTGCACCAGTATGAATCCACGCAGTAGTTGTCAAATCATTGTGGACCTGCATGAATTCTCGCTGTAGGTGCCATCTGATTGTTGACCTGTATGAATCCTCGCAGTGACTGTCACCTCCTTTTGTACCAGTATGAATCCACGCAGTAGTTGTCAAATCATTGTGGACCTGCATGAATTCTCGCCGTAGGTGCCATCTGATTGTTGACCTGTATGAATCCTCGCAGTGACTGTCACCGCCTTGTGCACCAGTATGAATCCACGCAGTAGTTGTCAAATCATTGTGGACCTGCATGAATTCTCGCCGTAGGTGCCATCTGATTGTTGACCTGTATGAATCCTCGCAGTGACTGTCACCGCCTTGTGCACCAGTATGAATCCACGCAGTAGTTGTCAAATCATTGTGGACCTGCATGAATTCTCGCCGTAGGTGCCATCTGATTGTTGACCTGTATGAATCCTCCCAGTGACTGTCACCGCCTTGTGCACCAGTATGAATCCACGCAGTAGTTGTCAAATCATTGTGGACCTGCATGAATTCTCGCTGTAGGTGCCATCTGATTGTTGACCTGTATGAATCCTCGCAGTGACTGTCACCGCCTTGTGCACCAGTATGAATCCACGCAGTAGTTGTCAAATCATTGTGGACCTGCATGAAATCTCGCCGTAGGTGCCATCTGATTGTTGACCTGTATGAATCCTCGCAGTGACTGTCACCGCCTTGTGCACCAGTATGAATCCACGCAGTAGTTGTCAAATCATTGTGAACCTGTATGAATTCTCGCTGTAGGTGCCATCTGATTGTTGACCTGTATGAATCCTCGCAGTGACTGTCACCGCCTTGTACACCAGTATGAATCCACGCAGTAGTTGTCAAATCATTGTGGACCTGCATGAATTCTCGCTGTAGGTGCCATCTGATTGTTGACCTGTATGAATCCTCGCAGTGATTGTCACCGCCTTGTGCACCAGTATGAATCCACGCAGTAGTTGTCAAATCATTGTGGACCTGCATGAATTCTCGCTGTAGGTGCCATCTGATTGTTGACCTGTATGAATCCTCGCAGTGACTGTCACCGCCTTGTGCACCAGTATGAATCCACGCAGTAGTTGTCAAATCATTGTGGACCTGCATGAATTCTCGCCGTAGGTGCCATCTGATTGTTCACCTGTATGAATCCTCGCAGTGATTGTCACCGCCTTGTGCACCAGTATGAATCCACGCAGTAGTTGTCAAATCATTGTGGACCTGCATGAATTCTCGCTGTAGGTGCCATCTGATTGTTGACCTGTATGAATCCTCGCAGTGATTGTCACCGCCTTGTGCACCTATATGAATCCACGCAGTAGTTGTCAAATCATTGTGGACCTGCATGAATTCTCGCTGTAGGTGCCATCTGGTTGTTGACCTGTATGAATCCTCGCAGTGACTGTCACCGCCTTGTGCACCAGTATGAATCCACGCAGTAGTTGTCAAATCATTGTGAACCTGCATGAATTCTCGCTGTAGGTGCCATCTGATTGTTCACCTGTATGAATCCTCGCAGTGACTGTCACCGCCTTGTGCACCAGTATGAATCCACGCAGTAGTTGTCAAATCATTGTGGACCTGCATGAATTCTCGCTGTAGGTGCCATCTGATTGTTGACCTGTATGAATCCTCGCAGTGACTGTCACCGCCTTGTGCACCAGTATGAATCCACGCAGTAGTTGTCAAATCATTGTGAACCTGCATGAATTCTCGCTGTAGGTGCCATCTGATTGTTCACCTGTATGAATCCTCGCAGTGACTGTCACCGCCTTGTGCACCAGTATGAATCCACGCAGTAGTTGTCAAATCATTGTGGACCTGCATGAATTCTCGCTGTAGGTGCCATCTGATTGTTGACCTGTATGAATCCTCGCAGTGATTGTCACCGCCTTGTGCACCAGTATGAATCCACGCAGTAGTTGTCAAATCATTGTGGACCTGCATGAATTCTCGCTGTAGGTGCCATCTGATTGTTGACCTGTATGAATCCTCGCAGTGACTGTCACCGCCTTGTGAACCAGTATGAATCCACGCAGTAGTTGTCAAATCATTGTGAACTTGTATGAATTCTCGCTGTAGGTGCCATCTGATTGTTGACCTGTATGAATCCTCGCAGTGATTGTCACCGCCTTGTGCACCAGTATGAATCCACGCAGTAGTTGTCAAATCATTGTGGACCTGCATGAATTCTCGCCGTAGGTGCCATCTGATTGTTGACCTGTATGAATCCTCCAGTGACTGTCACCGCCTTGTGCACCAGTATGAATCCACGCAGTAGTTGTCAAATCATTGTGGACCTGCATGAATTCTCGCTGTAGGTGCCATCTGATTGTTGACCTGTATGAATCCTCGCAGTGACTGTCACCGCCTTGTGCACCAGTATGAATCCACGCAGTAGTTGTCAAATCATTGTGGACCTGCATGAATTCTCGCTGTAGGTGCCATCTGATTGTTGACCTGTATGAATCCTCGCAGTGACTGTCACCGCCTTGTGCACCAGTATGAATCCACGCAGTAGTTGTCAAATCATTGTGGACCTGCATGAAATCTCGCCGTAGGTGCCATCTGATTGTTGACCTGTATGAATCCTCGCAGTGACTGTCACCGCCTTGTGCACCAGTATGAATCCACGCAGTAGTTGTCAAATCATTGTGAACCTGTATGAATTCTCGCTGTAGGTGCCATCTGATTGTTGACCTGTATGAATCCTCGCAGTGACTGTCACCGCCTTGTACACCAGTATGAATCCACGCAGTAGTTGTCAAATCATTGTGGACCTGCATGAATTCTCGCTGTAGGTGCCATCTGATTGTTGACCTGTATGAATCCTCGCAGTGATTGTCACCGCCTTGTGCACCAGTATGAATCCACGCAGTAGTTGTCAAATCATTGTGGACCTGCATGAATTCTCGCTGTAGGTGCCATCTGATTGTTGACCTGTATGAATCCTCGCAGTGACTGTCACCGCCTTGTGCACCAGTATGAATCCACGCAGTAGTTGTCAAATCATTGTGGACCTGCATGAATTCTCGCCGTAGGTGCCATCTGATTGTTCACCTGTATGAATCCTCGCAGTGATTGTCACCGCCTTGTGCACCAGTATGAATCCACGCAGTAGTTGTCAAATCATTGTGGACCTGCATGAATTCTCGCTGTAGGTGCCATCTGATTGTTGACCTGTATGAATCCTCGCAGTGATTGTCACCGCCTTGTGCACCTATATGAATCCACGCAGTAGTTGTCAAATCATTGTGGACCTGCATGAATTCTCGCTGTAGGTGCCATCTGGTTGTTGACCTGTATGAATCCTCGCAGTGACTGTCACCGCCTTGTGCACCAGTATGAATCCACGCAGTAGTTGTCAAATCATTGTGAACCTGCATGAATTCTCGCTGTAGGTGCCATCTGATTGTTCACCTGTATGAATCCTCGCAGTGACTGTCACCGCCTTGTGCACCAGTATGAATCCACGCAGTAGTTGTCAAATCATTGTGGACCTGCATGAATTCTCGCTGTAGGTGCCATCTGATTGTTGACCTGTATGAATCCTCGCAGTGACTGTCACCGCCTTGTGCACCAGTATGAATCCACGCAGTAGTTGTCAAATCATTGTGAACCTGCATGAATTCTCGCTGTAGGTGCCATCTGATTGTTCACCTGTATGAATCCTCGCAGTGACTGTCACCGCCTTGTGCACCAGTATGAATCCACGCAGTAGTTGTCAAATCATTGTGGACCTGCATGAATTCTCGCTGTAGGTGCCATCTGATTGTTGACCTGTATGAATCCTCGCAGTGATTGTCACCGCCTTGTGCACCAGTATGAATCCACGCAGTAGTTGTCAAATCATTGTGGACCTGCATGAATTCTCGCTGTAGGTGCCATCTGATTGTTGACCTGTATGAATCCTCGCAGTGACTGTCACCGCCTTGTGAACCAGTATGAATCCACGCAGTAGTTGTCAAATCATTGTGAACCTGTATGAATTCTCGCTGTAGGTGCCATCTGATTGTTGACCTGTATGAATCCTCGCAGTGATTGTCACCGCCTTGTGCACCAGTATGAATCCACGCAGTAGTTGTCAAATCATTGTGGACCTGTATGAATTCTCGCCGTAGGTGCCATCTGATTGTTGACCTGTATGAATCCTCGCGGTGATTGTCACCGCCTTGTGCACCAGTATGAATCCACGCAGTAGTTGTCAAATCATTGTGGACCTGCATGAATTCTCGCTGTAGGTGTTATCTGATTGTTGACCTGTATGAATCCTCGCAGTGATTTTCACCGCCTTGTGCACCAGTATGAATCCACGCAGTAGTTGTCAAATCATTGTGAACCTGTATGAATTCTCGCTGTAGGTGCCATCTGATTGTTGACCTGTATGAATCCTCGCAGTGACTGTCACCGCCTTGTGCACCTATATGAATCCACGCAGTAGTTGTCAAATCATTGTGGACCTGCATGAATTCTCGCTGTAGGTGCCATCTGATTGTTGACCTGTATGAATATAACTAAGCGCGTATAGCATAGAGAGTAAAATAAGCACAGTGATGACAGCGTGACTGGCGGCAAACTATCAAAAGTACCGGTGAAATACGGCCTCTTAGGGTTTTATTCTAACTGTTAATGTAAATGCTGTAACAAGTTAAATGCTAAAAAAACAAGTTAAATGCTGTAGTAAGTTACACATTCCGTAGAACCATGGCTTTAGTAACACTAGGTAAAACAAAATGCAGTGATGTTTATTGCAATTTATTAGACATCACTGAACCAGAAGCCTCTGAGTAATTGTCGCCTCCCTGTGGAGATGTTTGAAGCCTTTCCCTGATTGTTGCCTCCTTGCGGAGCTGTATGAAGCCTTTCCTTGGTTGTTGCCTCCCTGTGGAGCTGTATGCCTTTCCCCAGTTGTTGCCTCCTCGTGAACCTATACAAAACCTTTCCTTGGTTGTTGCCTCCCTGTGGACCTGTATGAAGCATTTCCTTGGTTGTTGCCTCCTTGTGGAGCTGTATGCCTTTCCCCAGTTGTTGCCTCCTTTTGAACCTATTTAAAACCTTTCCTTGGTTGTTGCCTCCCTGTGGACCTGTATGAAACATTTCCCTGGTTGGTTTGTCCTTGTGAATCTGTATGAAGCCGTTCCTTTGCTGTTGCCTTCTTGTGGACATGTATGAAGCCTTTCCTTGGTTATTGCCTTCTTGTGGTGCTGTAAGAAACATTTCCTTGGTTGTTACCTCCCTGGGACCTGTATGAAACCTTTCCTTGGTTGTTTTGTCCTTGTGGACCTGTATGAAGCCTTTCCGTGCTTGTTGCCTCCACAGTGGAGCCGTATGAATCCTTTCGTTGGTTGCTTTCTCCTCGAGGACCATATGAAACCGTTCCTTTGTAGTTGCCTCCTTGTGGACATGTATGAAACCCTTCCTTGGTTGCTGCCTCCTTGTGGATCGGTATGAAAGCTTTCCATGGTTGTTACCTCCTTGTGAACCTTTATGAAACCTTTCCATGCTTGTTGCCTCCATGGTTGATCTGTATGAAACCTTTCCGTGGTTGTTGCCTCCTTGCGGAGCTGTATGAAGCCTTTCAATAGTTGTTAATTAGATTTAATTAAAGTTAAAGTACATCCCCAGCGCTGGATAGTTTGATGTCCCCCCCCCCCCCCCCCCCAATTCATTTGGACAGATTGAAACGTCGAAAGCGGAAGAAAAACGGCAGAATTTGATCATCAAACATCAGAAAATCTACTCCGCTACGATCTAGTAACGGCTGACCTTGCGACGTCATAGCGGTACATTCACTAGAGGCATCTGAGGCTTCTCTTTTAACAGCAGGAAACAATCGCTATCATTTTACAGATGATTGCGAGATTATTCCATGCCCAAGTGTGCCTTCCGTCTCCAGTAACACAGCACAGGATAATGTAAAGTTGCATACTTGGCCTAAAATATGGACAAGATTTCATCAAAAACGCCCTATGATTACGGGGGGAGTCGATCGTAGTCGTATGACACTTGCAAATCCAGCCATAACTTCGAAAAGAAAAGGCCCAAGGACGAGCCTTATAATATCCCCCCAAAAAGCCAAACGAAAAAGACGTCGTTAGGAGCCGCTAGGCTTTATCCTACAACGGTCACGAGGCTACAGGGTGGCCCTCCAGCTCAGTGCACACCTCGCCCACAGGCCGCTGTGCGCGCTTGATACACTACAGCATGCCGTACCTTGAAGCCCGCAACGGGGATAAATTTTAAACGGGCATTTCTAAATGTTACCAACGGTTATTTCCATTCAATCTAATTCAAGCCTTATTTATTTTTGCCGGTGATACTTTTTTAAAACTCAAAAGATTAGCTCGAATGTTAGTTTTACCCACGTTTAGAGACAGACTGATGTCATCAGTGCAACTCACAATCGGCTGGCCCGACTGCATGGATTATCATGTTGCAGGCGGTACCTCAACTTGGCTGTAAAAATTTGAAGTCTGTTAACTGTGAAACCGTGCCAAATTCTCCACAGATTCTACCATATTTCGGTGGAAGTCCAATTCGTGTCAGAAAAACCAGACGGGAGAGCATTTGCGTCATCTACGTGGCCCATATGTGAGCGAAAATCGGTCATCTTGTCGCTCAGTCGCTTTGCCGTACATGATTTTCGCGGATCTAATTCAACTCCGGTGGCCTATCTTTCAAAATATATGTTGTAAAACTGTTTTACTTATATTATATTCAGGGTGCTAATTAAGAGGTGTACATGTAGGGGTAACTATTAATAAAGTCACATGATAGCTTCTGGAAAAGCACACAGTGGGAAGGCCTAATGCATGGATACCGGAATGCTTTGAAGGGCTTTTTAATACATAATCCCGCCAGGTTTTCACGGCATGGCCTCACCCGGGCAGGGCTCCGCGGTCAGGAAGATAGGCAGAAGGTCCAACTTTAATTTTTTTTAAATTGAACTAGTTAACATAATATTTTTAATGCCGTTTACAGGCAAACATAGCATACATATTGTGTTTAGGGAACATTTAGTATCAAAATAAAGTCAAAGAGGTTCTCCTGTAATTAGTTTTTTTAAGCTAAATAAAATCGATTTTAATTTAATTTAGTTTAATTTAATTTTTATTTAATTTTTTTATTATTTAATTTAATTTGCATTTAATGTTTACTAATTCCATTTTTTTATTTTATTTTGTTTTATTTTTTCTCTGAACTTTGATTTCAGCAAATGAGGACTTGACAGCAGCTAGCCTAGCAACATTCGGTGGTGAGGCAACGACTACCGATGATACGGTGGATAAGATGACGACTGCTACTTCCACATTACTTAAATTGGAGACGCCAGTCACGAAGGACGTGACACCCATCTATCCACGTAAAGCTGAAAAATGTCCTCCCGTTCGCAATTCGTACTTAAAAGTTGTCATGACTGCGAAAGGTTAGTATAGTGCAGGGGAGGTAAGGGAAACTTGGGAATTGTTCATTGCGTACTTTAACCTAATGTACGTAGATCTACTTCGTTTGCAAATGTCTATTATGACCACGACATGTAACCAGTGACTGTCAAATCGACACCTTTGAATTGGTTAAAATGGAACACGTAAATACTTATTCTTTGTCTTAGATTTCAAATGCTTATTTCCAAAACCTCTTTTTTTCTTCAGGGAACTTTATTAAAGGCAAGGCGATTTTCCAAACTAAAGCTTTTACCATCACCATGTGTGCCAGAATGTGCTTTAAATCGGAAATCTTGTGCACAGCCATGAATTATAACGCGTTCACCACGGACTGCGCTGGTTTTTCGTCTCTTAGTAATGTCCAGAAAGAAACCAGAGAACATTGGGATATTTGGCAATTGCAATAACCTTATATCGTCATTATGTGACGTTTGTGCGTGGTACAATAAGACAACGATACAAGGCGACTGCTGCTGTAGAAAGTGCACAGAAATTTGGCCGATAAGGTCGGGAGTTCGAACCCGAGTGCTGATTACCCTACCTGGAAGTGCGGGCGTTTTTGTTTTTTTTTTTTCATGGTTATTTCTTTCTGATCATCCTGATCGCCGCCATTTATGTCATATATTTTTGAGTATGATGTAAATTACCCAATATCACAGTTAAACAAAATAAGAAATACACATTGTTTTCATGTAGCAAGGTCAACGGAAACACCACGTTAACACGTCAGCGTTGGCTCAGCCTCTTCTATATGTGATACACATTTTATCTTTCTCACCTTAAGAATAACTTAAAAGGGAAAATCCTATAAAGATAATACATTTAATTGTTTAAATCCACCATTAAATACTTTCTCACGTTTACGTTACACGACATGGACATTTTGTTAGTGGTCGAGTTAGACACTGCACGTGAAACAATTTCCCATTTCCCTGTTTTCGTGCTTTATTGTCTACATTGCTTCATACAATAAACTGTTGCATGTCGTGGCGTGTTACTTGCTCTTGTCAAACTTCATTTACTCTGCAAGTAAGGTAAAGCTTATGAATGTGTATTAAAGCTGTCAAACAAAAATATGAAAATTACCCGGTTTTCACTCTGGAACTCTCAACCCATTGTAACGGCGGGGTTCTTATCCTCAGCAAACACAAAAACAAGCCTTTTTTTATATAGTTTATTGTTTAAGTGTCGACAAAATGAACCCAGGGCAAGAAGGCAGCGAGTGGCTGGGAAGATATGAAAACAAAACACATCCGTTAATAGAGAAAACATTATGTGTGGCTCATCAACTCTCTCTATCCTCCATAACGTGAATGTCTATATTAGATTTAGACCAGAGAAGCACACATTATTCAATTATATGCACTTACTATAGCAAACATTAACTGTGATAATTACATAGGAAGATGTATTACACAACACTCCTTCACTAATACTTGTGTTGTTGTCAGCAATCACAATTTTACTGTAATTGCACATATGGCAATACCTATGCTGTACCTTAAACAACATTTGACCAACTATAGAAATGTACCGTGTAACAGTACTTACCAATACATCAGTCCGTTTCCTGTACTAGGACAATACATGGACAGGCCAGCGAAAAAGCAGGGGAATAAAAAATAAAAATAAGAAAATCACCATCCGCAAAAGTAAATACAAGGGGCATGATCCTTTAGTCGATGACATCTCCTGGGGACTGGTGGCCACTAATGGCAAACCTCTAATATGTTACGGGGGGCCTCCGTGGTTCAGTTGGCTAGCGCACTAGCGCAGCGCAATGACCCAGGAGCCTCTCACCAATGTGATCGCTGTGAGTTCAAGTCCAGCTCATGAGGACTTCCTCTCCGGCCGTACGTGGGAAGGTCTGTCAGCAACCTGCGGATGGCCGTGGGTTTCCCCCGGGCGCTGCCAGGTTTCCACCCACCATAATGCTGGCCGCCGTCGTAAAAGTGAAAAATTCTTGAGTACGACGTGAAAACACAAATCAAATAAATAAATAAATCTAATATTTTACGCTCAATTTGTTTTCCCTACGCCGTAGGAATACAATCAACTGAAAGAACAATGGCAGACACCTGTTTAATTGACCAAAGTAGTTAATTACTAGAAAAATAGAATTATGTCCTGAACAACAATTTCAACGTTGCCATGTGATCGGCATCTTCGGCCGGACTCGTGAGCATTACACGTACATCTTAGTAGTACAAAATATAGAATGTGATAAAAAAATATAATGGTGACATACCAGCTATTAGCAGGGACAAGCCAAAACATACCTACTGAACATATGTGGCTGGATCTTCCACAACTGCATCAAAAAATACCACATCCACTTCCAAACACAACAAAAAGGTTAAAGGATAATACGGCACCTGGTCAGTCGAAAGCAGGATACTCAAGCTTTCTAAAAAGTATCCTACTTTATTATTTTAATTAGATGTCACCGAATAACATGTAGGACAAAATGACAATGTTTCCCAAATGGCTTGTGAGAGACGAGGCAGGCATCTTGCGAATTTTATCCAATCAAACACGTTCCTATCAGATTGCATTGCCTAAGCTGTGACGTAGCCTTTACCCATTCACTCCATAAAGCGACATAAGACACCATTTTGGGATCGTTTACAACGATTTAGTTAGGTGTAGCCGAAGGGCCATTTCACAAAATGCAGGTCCGTATCATTTACCGACCACCACAGACGTAAAATCAACTGATTTACAAGCCGTTTAATATTCAACAACGGTATGCCAAATCATGTCAGATAGTAGCATACAGTCTCGGCCCAAAGCGCATTCATCTCCCAAAATACATTTTAGTCTTTCATTTTAGCGTTTAGTCGGCAGTTTCTGAATAACAAATATCAATCAGTGCAAAATTCATTTACACCCGTTGTCTTAGTGAAAGTGTAGAACTATCTCGAGCGAAGGGATGACGAATGTTTCTGGGAATGAGAAGACGGCACCTCGCCGGACATCGCTTAAAATGAATTAAATGTTATGATATAATTTTTTTTTTCTACAGTTGGAAAATTTTAGTTTTGCTCCTTTGTCTTTCTAGCATACAAGTTGTAGCTTTCTTCTGTTTTCTTTCATAAAGTACAGTACTTAAAATTACTGAAACGTCGTAACCTAGCCGAGGTGCTTTCTTTTACCACCGCGATGACTAGGTCAGCACTGTTTTCATACTGAAAGCCACAACCACAAAATTGAACCATGGAATCCAGTGCAGTCGAATGCCTAGATCAGTCGAATGTCAGATCAGTCTCTGTGATGCTTAGATTTATTCTTTTTTTTCCAGAACTGAGCACGAATCTAGTAGTACAACAATCCTACTGCAATGTTGTAAACATTTAATACGGATCCAAATAATCAGCACCACCCCTCTGGCGGCTACGACGTGAACCAGGAATACCACGGTCGTGCAAATGCTGCCAGGCTATTTAAACTGGGTCCCTGGAGTTCCATGTAAATCATATAGTAGGCCTACTGTATCAACAGTTCAAGCAGTGGAAGAAATATGTCCACTTTCCGAGAAAACTATATTTATCACTTTTATCTGCCATGGGCTACTGCTTACACTATTAGACATAAAAAAATACCTTCGACGTTAGAGAGCTGGAGTAAACGTGACTCGTTTGGCTCTTTCTCTCGATAATGGAGACGGAAGTCCAGATACAATAAACTTTTACTGGGTTGGAGAAAAATCTAAAAAATATTTATTGCCGGTTTAAGATACTTTGAACTTTCAGTGGACATAAATATTAGTCAAGTGCTGTCTTTCAATTTAGCCAAACGTCAGACAGCTCCCAACAGAGTCTCTCAGCGGTTGTGTAATGGGCCGTAGCAGGTAGGTCAAAGCTCATTTATTTCAGACGTTGCTACGAAATCATCCATCCCTAAAAAGTTAAATATTCTTGATCACTCCGTAAAGCACCAGTCATGTAAATACAGATGAACACACGAGGACCAAATAATGTCAGCATTTAATTTCATTTCACGATTGCAATTTTAAGTTTTAAGTAAAGTGGTATATTTCCAATTAATCCAGCGTCGGTGGGTGAGTAGGCCTACAGAAATTCCCCGTTGTCTGAAAAGCTGTTCAACTTCACCGGTATGAAATTCGAATAATGTTATTCACTTGTTGCGACTATGAAGTTACATGTTATTCTGTTCAATAGAATACTTAAACAGCACAGTTCCTACTCGCCATATTGTCTAGGTATTAGTCATTATTTCCGACTGAATATTTCCACTGGTTCATATATATTTTAGACACTAAACATTCCACAGCATATATACACTCGCGTACTGACTTATAAGTATTAAAGCTATTTCTATACTTACGGAAGTTAGCCACATAAGATCTTAAAATGTTTAATCTTTCCTAGAATCTGAATTCAGCCTCCCATTGAAATATTATAACATTTGATAAACTTTTCAAAACTGTTCAGTTTGTTAAGTATCTACATCCTGTTTACTTCATTTTCTTATCAGTTTTGTTGCGAATATATAATAATGTTTGTTGATGTCAATACGTTGGTGTGGTACAGTCAGCCTATGTAATTCGTTGTTGTGCTGGCTCCACGGGTTACGTGTAAACAAAATCATAAAATTTTTAAGACCATGAAATACCTAAACTTTGAGAACATTCGATTTTTCATGTATTTAGAGGAGATTGAGACGGGTAATAGGTCAACCACAGGTTACGGTTGTCGCGGTCGCGCAAAATGAAATAGAACAACAGACACGTGGTCAAAGTACATGTAATTAAGTTTTTACTCGTCTTGCCGACTTAAGAGATTTACTGGTGTTAACCGCGTACACTATAATAAACAGAGTGCTATATTTATTAACTGGTACTTTCGTCGTGTTTTGGAACTAAGGCAAATAAAGGAAGTGTGCACCTGAGATCTTTGTAAGTTCTTTCAGTGTAGCAATACCGTTTCAGGAAGAGAACAAGTTCACAATTTTCCAGTTCAGTGTCGGGGCCCACCAACAGGATCAAGCCAGTGAAATTACAAAGTAATTTAAGGATGAGATATCTTTATATATTTATTTATTTAATTTGTGTTTCGCGCCGTGCTCAGGAATATTCCCACTTATATGACGGCGGGCAACATTCTGGTGGCAGGATAGTGCAAACCCACGGCCATTCACAGGATGCTGGTGTACGTTCCGACGTACGACTAAGGAGGAAGCCAGCATGAGCTGAACTGATGCCGATCGCATTGGTGAGAGGCTTTGAAATATAAGGACATTGGATATTTGAGTGGTGGTTACCTTCATAAAAAAAATAGTCTGTCAAATTTAACAGAAAGTCTGTTATCTGAGTGATGCCAGAATGTATTCTGTTATTGCAACATTTATTTTGTTAAATATAGTACACAGACTACTAATTCAACATAAAGATTCTATTAGGCTAAAAGGATGTTATGTTCAGTATGACACAATGTTGTGTTATAATATAACAGAAAACATTCTAGGATCAATCAGACAACAGACTTTCATCTAAATTTAACAGATTCATTTTTTGAGTGCAGCGGTGGGTTGACCTGGTAAGTACACATTCGGGAGGATTGAAATTTGCTTATTTAGGATTTATTTGATTTATTTATTTGATTGGTGTTTTACGCCATACTCAAGAATATTTCACTTATACGACGGCGGCCAGCATTATGGTAGGTGGAAACCGGGCAGAGGGGAAACCCACGACCATCTGCAAGTTGCTGGCAGACCTTCCCACGTACGGCCGGGCTTATTTAGCAGGATTTAAAGAAGATTTGAATCAGGAAAAACTGAATTTAGCCTACAGCCAACACCAGGCTAAGTCGTTCAGAAAACATCTTGCTGTAAACACATCCATCCATATGTACATAAATGCATGTAAACAAGTCCATACGCAATAATGCGGTAAAACTGTGTATATATATATATATATATATATATATATATATATATATATATATATATATATATATATATATATATATATATATATATATATATATATATATAATATATATATTATGAAAAGAAGGCCTTGATTTGTTACTTTTTGTATTCCTGTATTATTTTTAGTACTTAGCGTTATCATTATAATTTGGGATTCGATCTATTCATGCTTCAAACCCATTAGGAAACGACATATAAGTGCAGATTTGTTCTTAAAGACCTTCTCTATAACATATGCTTAATTTACATTCGAAAAGTGTGCACTGGGACAGTGTCTTTTGTTGTTTTTCTAGGAATCTGCGGATCGCAACTGTTTGAAATTCGGCCGAAAATTGCTTGGATATTATTTTAAGTCTTTTGAAGTTTCTTTTCTTTAAGGTCACTTAGTCTGGCAGCTATAATGGAGTTCAAGAAAAACCTTTAAATGTGTGTTTCTCAAGAACACAAATCTTTCTAACTTTTTAAACATAAAATTTAAAACGACATCAAAATCCGTTAAAAACATTAGAAGCTGGCCATTGGTCGACATATTACAAAGTTCTGAATTTTTAATATACATGTATATATAATTTTTTTCATTTTGATGTATTCCGGAGTATTTCGGGTCGGTGATCTCAAATCTGGTTTTGTTTTGTTTTGTTTTTTTTTTGTTTTTTGTTTTTGTTTTTTTGTTTTGTTTTTTTTTTTTTTGTTTTGTTTGTGTGTTTTTTGTGGTTTTTTTTTTCGCAAATTGAAAGCTTTGAGAGCTAGAAAATCGCAAGCTGCTCTTTACTGAAGCAGAAAACTGAAAACAGTTCGTACAGGCCACTTGGATGCCTTGAAGCTAGATAGTTCTGGTTCCCTTTGAGGTTCAGTGTTTTGTTTCATGTGTTTCCTGAAGCCACCCATTAATATATAATCATACAGACATACTCAGCCCCCTACAAGGCCGATACAATGACCTTAACTTGGTCCGAAAAGTTCCGTATGCTCTGTTTGAAAAGGTACTATTATTTTCAACATCATTAATTAAATAAAAGTTGGTAGGGAATTGTTACAATCGATACGCCCAGGATCTAATTCCTAAACAACGACATTCTCCAAGTCTAAAACAAAGAAACATGTGTATGCTAAATAAAACCAAGCAGCATCTACCAGAAACGTCATCCTTATAGCCGTTAACAATGTCAAGAGGCATTATACTACTGTCTGAAATACAAGTCAAATATATATGAAACGTCTGTTTAAATAATGAAATATGTTTATAATCAGTTTAGCATTTTCTTTATTTTGTTGAAACAGTTGTAGATAAATATACCTTGGACTGAACCATGGGAGTGTTATATCAAATGTCATAATGGGCAAGGTTCCAGGTTCTCAGATTCGAAGACTCAGTCATTCTCAGGCGAATTGCCAAGATGGACGTAAAACCAGACTAACAGAATGTCGTCACAGGAGACCAAGCATTCACAAGACACCAAGCTAAGAGGAAGAAATCTAAAGTGTTATTACAGCAGCGATTAGTAATCTTTGCTGGCATAATTTGGGTGTATCATAGATCGTGAAATGCGAACAAAAAGAAGAAGGCTATGGACATTTTTGGCGGTTGCCTTCGTGTTCGTTCCTCAAGGTATGACTCTCAAAATATTGATATTTATAAACTTCTCACAGTAATAAACGAGCCTTCCTGTTCTCCGACAGAACCAAGTTTGCACTGATATTTAACGATAGATTAATGTCAACACTAATTTATGAGGATTTAGATATAATTATAAATTCTCTGACACACCTTAAAACATCGCCGAATCGACGCAATAAGCCCTGGAGAAGGAAGAGGTCAATGTCAGAAAGTAAATCCTTTATTTCTCAGATCTTCTTAATAGCCATTATTTTCATTCTTTCTTATATTCTGTTCAAAACACAAGACGTTAAAAAGGAAAGCTTCACTGGGTAACTGGCTACATATACTCTACCTTGACTAAAAGATTGAAAAGACTGTCTACCGTTATGCCTGGTGTCAGTATACTGGACACTCATCATTAAGGGACAGACGGTGTACCGGTATGCCTGGTGTCCGCATACTTGACACTCAGCATTAGAGGACAGACCGTGTACCGGCATGCCTGGTGTCAGTATACTGGACACTCAGCATTAGGGGACAGACGTTGTACCGGTATGCCTGGTGTCAGTATACTTGACACTCAGCATTAGGGGACAGACCATGTACCGATATGCCTGGTGTTAGCATACTTGACAATCAACATTAGGGGACAGACGTTGTACCGGTATGTCTGGTGTCAGTATACTGGACACTCAGCATTAGGGGACAGACCATGTACCGGTATGCCTGGTGTTAGCATACTTGACACTCAGCATTAGGGGACAGACGTTGTACCAGTATTCCTGGTGTCAGTATACTGGACACTCATCATTAGAGGACAGACCATGTACCGGTATGCCTGGTGCTAGCATACTTGACACTCAGCATTAGGGGACAGACGTTGTACCGGTATGCCTGGTGTCAGTATACTGGACACTCAGCATTAGGGGACAGACCATGTACCGGTATGCCTGGTGTCAGTATACTTGACACTCAGCATTAGAGGACAGACGTTGTACCGGTATGCCTGGTGTCAGTATACTGGACACTCAGCATTAGAGGACAGACGGTGTACCGGTATGCCTGGTGTCAGCATACTTGACACTCAGCATTAGAGGACAGACCATGTACCGGTATGCCTGGTGTCAGTATACTTGACACTCAGCATTAGGGGACAGACCTTGTACCAGTATGCCTGGTGTCAGTATACTGGACACTCAGCATTAGGGCATAGGTCGTGTAGTCGGCCCATGTAAATGTGTTGTCATTAAGACCCGCCTGTTAAAAGGTAAATGAAGATGTTTTTGCTCTCTCCCCAACTGGTTCTAGGGTGGGTCGTACTATCCTGCCCATTCTACAAGCGTGCGTTAGGGCTCTTTTTACCATTCATCGGGGAGCCCTGCTATGGATATTACAGATTCAAAGCAACATGGAGAGATGCCGTTGATTTCTGCAAGAAAGAAGGATTCACTTTAGCCCGACTAACTGGACAAGAAGAAAACAATAAAATGATGTATCGAATTGGCTTTCGAAAGATGAAGACAGAATGCGTGTGGATAGGCCTCTCTGATCCGGAGAGTAACGGTCAGTGGCGATGGCTAGATGGTAAGTCCGCGACAAAACCATGGCATTAAGCACCTCTGAGGAACTGGAGAAAGCCGAACTTTTGGTACAAACAGCTGATATCCGTCAAAACTGTCTCTTCAGGTTATGATAGTTGCACTTATAAAGTTTCCGCAAACTACTAAAGGTAGAGAAAAGTAGAAACAACACACAGCACATGTGAAACACATGGGAAAACATTTGCTGCTTTGTAATTATTGCCCTAAAAACAAATCATCTGGTGAATCTGATTCAAGGATCTGTGAAGGATGAGAAATTGCATTTTCGTCTGGCTAACGGATTGATCCGTTTCTGATTAATGATTAGTTTATTTTCACGAACGGATTTATCCGTTAAATAGATGGAAATGCAACCCGCCATCACTTAGGGAACGAATTTAAGGGAAGATTTTTTTGACGATGATTGGTTACGTGCTTTGGCGTACCATTCTGAATTTTATGCACGGCCTTAAAAATTCTCTGATGAGCCCATCAGGCAGTTTACTACATTAGCAGGCCTATTTGAATCGCAAAAAGATTTGATTTCTGAATGCCAGTTTTGCTTCTGGTTTTAGTCTCTTTCTTCTTATTTTAATTTTATGGAACAACAATGCGAATTTGTTTTTATTTCATGTAACGTTATGCACTAAATCCAAATATGGCAATAGTTAGAAACTTTTACTGGGAGTGAGGAAATTCAATGAATATTGCCGAAAACATACTTACAGACGCAAAACCGTTTAATATGTACTTGCTCATGTCAGTTTCTAGTGCATGTACTTACTGTTAAATTCATCATTTTCAATTTATTTCCGGACTGTTGCCGTTTTGAACAAACCACATTTTGCCACATAAACTTTAGAGGCTGGAACAATGGGGCCTGCACCAGATGTTTTAAACCGTGATCTGACCTTTTATAACTATGTGAATAGATCTGAGCTTCGATTTTTAAAAAGATTTCTGAATGATATAGTTTACAGTCATATATTACAATATTACAACGTGAAGTTATGCATCCCACCTAAGATCCGAGTGTGTCACGTGCACTGAAAACCAACATTTGGCTTATGGGAGTTAAGAAAGACAACACTTAATTTACTTTTTAGGTTCACTCATGAATACAGACCTATTTTCATCCAAGGACCCGGAACATTTAGCATCTTGTGCCATGATTTGTGCCGACTTCACAGGCCATTCATATGAAATAGAGCGGCGGGACTGTTCGACTTCACTGGACATCACTCTCTGTGAAGCCTGTGAGTAGACTACTTCAGATGTTTAGTGTAAGACCCCCTGTAGTTATGATGAAATATTAACTGGTACATGAGACATGTAAGGCAGGTTCCATGCACGAATATGCAGTGTGTCCTAAATGAATAGAGATGACAAGGTGTGTGAGTCCGTGTTCTAATTCTAATGGGAACCCGTCGAATACCCAGTAGCAGTAATCTGACAACCTGCTGCTTGATCTAGATACGAGGTGTGTGCGTCCGTGTTCTAATTCTAATAGGAACCCGTCGAATACCCAGTAGCAGTAATCTGACAACCTGCTGCATAGATTTAGATACAAGGTGTGTGAGTCCGTGTTCTAATTCTAATGGGAACCCGTCGAATACCCAGTAGCAGTAATCTGACAGCCTGCTGCATAGATTTAGATAAAACTTGGCATGCATCTTGCCTATCCTATGAACTTGTGCATGTTCAAGTTTACTAGCAATCGGGTTATTAATTCTCATAATTACACCCATGTAGACTTTTCTGTGTATTCAGATTTGGTCCCTTCAAACTCTTCCTTAATTACTGAACCTATTCTACTTGAAATTTATCGTACATCCCCAATATCATGTGAAATTGTGAAAGCTTAGGTTTCATTATAGTAAGGTAATTATTTTCTGGATTGCTCTCATTCAGGTACATAGCGCCATAATGGATTTCCATGCACATGTATTTTGTTCACGCAACTCCTACGAAAGGGTTGCACCAATTTACCTGAATCTTTTTAATATATCTTTTATATCGTCTAAGTCATCTTCCTGCCAACAAGGCTAGAACTGCGCTATAGGCATCGTGATCACAGATGATGACTGGCATCACTAGCTTGATTAAATCAAGCTGTTATTAAAAAAAAAATAGTTCTCAACAATAAAAGTGGAGTGACTACAGGTTATTTTTAATTTCGGGGAGTTTGTTTTGTCGTGTTTAATTTTTTCTAAGCATTACAAATGTCATTTACCTCAGCCAAACCATCTTTGAATCTCTGTATTAAAATAAGATACAAGTGAAGCCCCGCCAAACAAATACACAACAATGAGTGACGGAACGTCCATGAGGGAAGAGTCATCAACAACAGATGTTACGACATTAAACATGCGCACAACGCCTATCTACACAACGACGCATCAACAGCCCACGGAATCGACACAAGCTCCTGTCGTCAAGTATTCAACAATCGTCAAAGTATCGTCAGGTAAAGTAATATATCCACGCGTATAAGTAAATTAATGGAATTTCCCATTGATGCTTTAATTTTGTGAATCTTGAAACAGTATTTATAACTAGAATTTATATCTAGAGGATAGACGATCAATTAATGACCTGGAGTGGGATTTGTTTGTAAAAGGTCCTCGCTGACTCCGACACTTAAAATGTTGTCTTAAAGCTACTGACAGGACCTTGACCAGTGGTCCTGTGTTCGAATTCAGATTTACTCCGTGCAATCTGGTTTCTACCACCCATAAACCTGAACGCCTTCATCTTAGTGAAAAAATTCAACACAGAATCACGCACCAGTGAAACATATATGTGTGTAACCTTTGGGTTTTACGTCGATCTTCTTTGGTCGTATGACCCGATCCGGGTTTGATCCCAGATATCTCGACTTCTAGGGTAACTAACCATTAGGCCACCGAAGAGGTACCAGTGAAATAAATATTACCAATCAATGTGTTGTGATCACGTGTGAGAAGTAGCAAATGTTATATTTTCAGGGACCTTCATTAAAGGCAAACCAGAATTTCGTGTCCATGCCTTCACTGCTACCATGTGCGCCAGACTCAGCAGTAAATCTGTACCCTTTTGCCCGATTTTCAATTTTAACCGTGTCACAAAAGAATGTGTGGGCTTTTTGTCTGTGGACACTCTTATGATGGAAAAACGAGAGCAATGGGATGTTTGGATGCAGGCAAGTAAATGATAGACACTTTATGTATTATGTTTAATATTGTCTGAAATAAAACAACATTTTGTTCTCGATAGGATTTCATGTATTCTAGCCTGGGATTTCTATAATCACAGAAATATGAGGATGGTTTCGGTGTGTTCGTGGATCACATAATTTACAAAACTCACAAAAACATTTTCCCACTAAGATGGGGGTACGTTATGTACATATAAAAATAAATGCATCATTTCACACTATAGAAAGGGGGTAAGTTGTGGGATTCTGCATGTATGCATAGTGTTTTGTCACAACGGTTGTACCATGAATAATCCCAAATCTTTCAACCACATTGGGATCTATTCCCAAATTTGTGTTACATGTTCGCAAGTACAAGAAAAGGTGGAAAATTAGTTCCTGCAAACACTGGCAGAAAGTAGGCTTATATATAAGTCTTTTTGAGCTTTATCTCAGGCACTTTTTTAGCAAATAGTTTGTTGAAGATCTGAAATCGCATGTACTGGATGTCTGTCGATACCTGCGTATCGAAAATATTGCTGTAAATGTTATACCAGTCAATGAAAACAATAATACCAATCACATTGGCCCATTTTTGTCGAACGTTCTCCAATTCCACTGCCACACATTCCACCAAGGACATGTGAGTGAGTGCTTGAGGTTTAACACTGTACGTAACGAGTTTTCAGTGACTGTCATACGACGACGAAGGAGTCCTTGGAGTGTATGCAGTGTGCTTCCTCGTTGCAGGGCGGATACTAGTATTCATCGCTCTTTTATCTAGTGCTACGTTATTGAGACGAATTACCGAAGGCAGACAAATAAGCCGCCCCGAACGAGCCATTACATTGATACAGGTCACCGGTGGAAAGAAATGCATACGGTGGAAACCATTATTTTCATTATTTTGGATCAAGTCTCTTGATCCATTTGAATTTCCGATAAACACTTATATGAAAAGTGTAAAATGAGCCAAATCCACCCCATCTTTGGACCTTGGGTTGATTATTATCTTTCTTTTAATTTTTTTCTGGTTTGTTAGACCAGTAAAACTTTAAACACATTTTTTCTAACTTTTGGAAGAAGATGTATTTTTGAGTCAGCACCTAAAACAGGTTAACCAGAACTAGAAGCGCGAAAGATTTGATAATAATAATCTTCCTATATACGGAGACAAATTTCCCTTTGTCCAAACACCTAATTCTCCACGAACAGGCACTATTTTTTGTTTAATCTTTTTTACTGTATCCTTTGACAAACCAGAACCCAAGTAATTTAAATCCTCATGGATCCCTTGTAATGTGGGCATATTTTTGCAGAACTACCTTTTTGGCACCCAATCTAAATTGTTTTGGATTTTTAGTCCAGATGAGTATTTGAATTTTTCTGCAGACCTCCCATGGTTTTAGAGAGAGATTTTCCAGAGCCATCTATTGAATTTTCAATTTTGATTCATTTAATATTGCTTTTTATTTTATAGCAAGGGAGAAAGAAAATTGATATCCATCTAATAAGGGTTATACCAAAGCTGATCCAAGAAACAAAATCAAAGGTTTTTTCTTCAGCCAATAAGAAGGCTACCTCGGAAGCAATGACGATGAAGTGTGCATGACCCTTTTTCGTCAGCCGGGTCTAGCGTCTGGATAACTCTGCAGTCCCTACGTTTTTCCTATAAGAGTATATGATTATTTGTTATAATCCCACGTAAGACTGAACCTCGGGCCTCTCGCATATCAATTCGATGTCATACCACTAAAGAAATACCTTCGCCACACATAAATGTTTAAAACAACATGTACAGTCCTGGAAAAAAGTTTGGAATATTGTTTTCACTGATGATAGCATTTACCAGAAACATACTTTTGTGCGCCTTACATTGAATGCACACATCCTTGTTTGGGTGGAAAATGTAGTGGATTATGTCCCCTTTCAGCTCATACACACCATTATTGCTTGAGTCACCTGAGCAAAATTACAGTTGGGACAAAGCATGACCATCCATTTCTCAGTGAAAAAGTCATGTACGCAGACATGATTATAATTTAACCTTTTAACTCAACTGAGTGCTGCAGTCTGCAACCGTATCGTTGGTATGAGCCTGGCTTGAGCAAATCAGAAGGACATTGCAGCAGCTCTTGGTGTCACTCAGGGAGCCGTCTCCAAAATCTTTAAGCGACACCGACAGACGGGTGTGCCGACGCCTAGACCGAGGTCTGGTCGGCCACGAAAGACCACCGAGAGAGAGGACCGGTATCTGGTGAGACTTTGCCGCAATGGCCGTACAAAGAGTTCCAACCAGATACGCGCTGACTGGATGAGATTTACCAATACTCCTGTGTCAAGCCGCTCAGTGCGATCCAGACTGTTGACTGCTGGGTATTTGGTAAGGAGGCCTAAGAGGAAGCCTTTGCTACAGCGTCGACACCACCAGGCACGCTTATTCTGGGCGCGGGAACACCTGAACTGGCAGGTGGGACACTGGCGACACGTGATATTCAGTGATGAGTCTCGTTTTGTCGTCTACCGGGAAGATGGCCGTGTGATGGTGCGTCGTCAGGCTCACGAGGCTCTGAACGAAGGTTGCATCATGTCCAGAGTCCAAGGCGGGGGTGGTGGGGTCACCGTCTGGGGTGCTTTTCATATCACTGGTAAATGCGACCTGCACGTCTTGGATGGACACATGAACCAGCACCAATATCAACGGATTCTGGAAACGATAATGCTCCCATTTGCTCGGCAACAATTCAGGGCAAACTTTGTGTATCAGGACGACAACGCCACGCTGCACCGGACCGAACTGATACGGAATTTTCTGGAACAGGAGGGTGTTGAGCACACGCAGTGGCCCGCCATTTCACCGGATATGAACCCAATTGAGAACTTGTGGGCGGAAGTTTCCCGTGGGTTGAATAACCTGGATGAAGCCCCAACGAACGTGGCTGAACTAACTCGTGCTGTGCTCACTTGCTGGAGAGATATACCGGAAGAAACTTTGACTTCCTTAGTTGCCAGTATGCCAAGACGTGTGCGCGCATTGTACAATGCGAGGGGTGGGCACACCAAGTACTAAATTAATTTTCTGTATTGTTAGTGTTTTGCATATTTAACTTACCAAGTATTGTAGACATATTTCCAATCGAATAAAAGTTACAGCTCGTAATAAAATACATGAGTTTCACTGAATTTCTGCACTTGTTTGGGGCGCTTTCAGAATATCGTGAAAAACTCGTCTCCTATAACATTTAGAAATGTTTTGGTTTGAGGAAACTATTGATAATGCATCATAGAGACTAGTCCAAGTGAAACCAATCGACAGATTATTGACCTGAACGCAACGAACCACGCTCTTCGTGGAGATGGTGTGAAATTCACCAATATTCCAAACTTTTTTCCAGGACTGTATAATATATAGAGGCGGTCATATCAGAGATTATCCTGATTTAAACGCCTCTTAAGTTAAGGGGCGCTTTGGAACATAAGAGAGCGTGTTGTATGTCTGTATGCTGAATTAAAGTATTTTGGGACACAGGATTCTATGCCTTAAGTCTTATATTATATTGCAACAATAACAGTTCAGGTGAAAGAATGCATTACAACAATCAAAATATAATTACAATGACTACGAACGAATACTATGTGGGGGGGGGGGGTGACAGACGGCAATCAAACAATGCCTAGGTGAGATGAATATGTAGACTTATCCCAACACTTTTATGAACGTTCTATAGCTTGTTTTAGAGTGCCATCTGAGCTCAGTCTATCGGTATGTTCGTTACATACTTTCCGTCTGCCTAAATGTACAGCTTTCAGCCCGGCTGAATGCGCTACTTTTAGTTCGCCTGTTCACAATATCCTACAGCAGTATTCAGCGTAACACTGTAGATGCCAGTATATCCTGATTCCAAACGCCTACTGCATGCCCTTCAGTACTATAAAATATCGAAGAATCTGTTAAAATTTCCATAATCTACTTCTACCAATATAATGCTTGTCACGCGAGAGAGAGTTACCCAGTAACTCGCCAAATGTCGGTGGTTTAATCCAAGCACTGTTTTCCACCCATAAAGGGGTTGTCATCAGAATAACAAGCAAGTAAGTATGACATTATAATATGCTCTATCTTAACCAGTGCAGATTATAATCGGTCACTTGTCCATGATTTAATACTCCGTGTACTCAAGCATATGCACAGACCTATGTGTACATTTATTGCTTATCAAGTTTTTATCTGTCACTGGATTTTCTTGTAACTATAAGGTTGTTTTACACCTCGTCCTGCAGTTTTAGGGTAAAGGAAACAGGAGTGTTCGTGATGAACTAGTAACTTCAGACAAGTTAACATTTTTTCTCGGAGTTTCGCAAAGGCTTATAATACATAATATATAAGTGGAACAGAAGTGGCCTTCAAAGAAGACAACACTGCCAAAACGTCTCCGTGGGCGCCGTCAACCGCTTATTGTCAAAAGGCTCATCACAAAATGAGTGCGGTTGGGTATACATGTAGGATTTCCATTCATGCAGCCAAGCATGAACAAAACACATTGGGAAGTTCGGTTACATAATTAAACAGCATGTACTGGTACCTGGTTTAACTGTCACAATGGGGAATACAATATCCGTCTATATTGGTCCAACGCTCTTCTGTGTATTTTGTATTTCATGTAGCTGTATCAACTAGAGGTAGGTGGCAAGCATGGCAACGTAACAGTGGAAAACGATGTGTTTGTACACAGCTTGTAGGGAAGCGAATTGTCCAGGCGGGGACTAGTTTTGATTAGTGACAAATGTAAACATGACTTCCATACATGAGCAGCAGTTGTGAAACACAATCAAACTCCATTCTCTGGCACTCTGCGTCATAACTGTATCTAATTTTGTTAGGCTCTTTTAAAACCCAATGGGTTTCAAAACCGTTTATTAGTCGTGTTGGATAATTAGTTGCGTTAGATCGCCACGTTGGATACTTGAATAGTAGGAATGAAAACGCAGAGCTCTGAGACTCGGGTGCATATTTTGATTGTAGGCAACTAATATACTAGCATGGTCAACGATTTCTATTTCAATATCTGTTTTGACTTCTAGTCCACTGGTATTTTGTATTTGATACCGTCCTCGCTCCACTACAAATGACTCCAAATATGACAATGGCTTGTGGTGGAATTCTGGAAATATGTCCGTAATCTACACTGAGAGCAAGGTTATTTATTTATTTATTTGATTGGTGTTTTACACAGTACTCAAGAATATTTCACTTATACCACGGCGGCCAGCCTCAAGTTCCCATGCAGGTGGGCCAGAAAAAGATTAACGGGCTTGGATTTCATAGGCGGTAGGCTACTGCTGATACAGTGGTAACAGATGTCTTGTTTATTTGTTTGGTCTGTCACCGAGAGTCACGTCCAAAATAGGATCGAGGCTATATACAGGCCTACTAATACTTTTTGTACACTAGTTTTGTCTGGCGACGAAAATCATGTAGGCTTGGTGACTCTGGTCCACAGCATTACCTCCCCTAGCGGAGATCTTTTGAAAACAACATGGAGAGACGAGAACCACCGGGTCGTCGAAGAAAATTAGTGGATAATGTCACTAATGTCATGTTTAACGGTGGTTTGCAGTCACGCACACGATGTGCTTTGGTTTGTGAATTAGTTAAATATTTGAGTTTTCAACGAAATCAAATTCCATTGCCAGTTGATCATGTGAAGCGTGACCTGAAAAAACGAACAGAAAAGGAGGGAAATACGGTTCGTTCTACGTTTTTTGTATGTGTTTACAACAACAACACTAAGTGATAATTTTGAACTAGTGTGTACTTCTTCATGACTGATAGTTGTTTTCTTGGGTGTTATATTTGTGAAATGTACAGAACACGATTCTTCTTTTTATCTGGATAACAGTGAGTTAAATGCCGTTCCTCACTGGAAAAATATTTGACGATTGCCGTACAGCGATGCGTTTTTTTTTCTCTTTCTTCTGACTCCGAGTACTGTAGTGCAGGTGTGGTATTTGCGCCCTTAAGGAAAACTCTTACAAAACAAATCCGATGTTGTTTTTTAGTGGTGAAAATGATTTAAACAGGCCCTCGCCTAATTTAAAGACAAAAAAGACCCACTAAAATGAAGCTGGATGGCTACTTTCGCTTGTTTTGGATGGCACTCACAGTCGATTACTAACCTCCCCGGCCTGTCCAGTTATTCTTTTATAATGCTTAGGACCCTAGAAAGTACGTTCCCAAGCATTGTGTCTCATCCCAAAGTTAAATGGCCATCCATATTTCTACAAGTTCAACTTGTCCGCTCAGTTGAACTTCACAAATATGACCGCTCATTATATACACTATCCAGGTTCCTCTGCCACACATTCCTGACGTTTGCAATCAAGATTTCCGGGAATCAGGATAACCTGTATCCAGAATTATAACCAGGCAGGAGACAGCAGCCATTTTGGGAATTTGGAATCCGCGGACAGGTTGAGCTGTGCTAAAATAGAGATTGACATTTACTTTTGGGATGATTAATAGTTCAGGATTTTATCTGTCTGGCTGTCTGGGACCCTAAGCATTGTAAATGAGTAACTGGACAGTACATGGAGGTTAGTTAGTTCTTTCAGGGGTGAACGGAGCAATCTGTGACTGTGTGGGCAGTCCAAATATAAAACAAAAAAAGTCATCCAAGGCTAAAAACCAATTATATATCAGATGAAAGACCATTAAACACTGTCCAGGAAAAAAATTTTTTTTTTTTTTCAGAATTTTTCCAACCAAGTAAAATGGTTTGTAAATAACAGATTTCATGGTATTTTCCTTTCCACAGTTAATTCCTCCATGACATTTCCTACATGACATTTTCTCAATCTGCAATCCCCAGCCGAGATCACACTGTTTATGTACCACAATCAGCTTCTATTATCCTTATTTTTATACTGACTGTTTGCTACATTGAAACCTAGCAAAATTTTGAGCAGGCAGCTTTGTTTTCTTTTTCAAAACTTTGCAGAGTGTTCTCCATGATGGGAACTTTTTGCCATGCTGAGGGCTGATATTGAGAGATAAAAGATTTTTTGCTGAGTGTGGAGGACAGATTAAAAAAATTCCCATTTTGGAGAACAACATTCGTTCCACGCCTCTGCATGCGTTTAAGTCTTTGATAAGGCAAACATAGCTGCCAGTTAAAAATTTTGCTGACTTTGTGGTCTTCAAATGAAATCCATTCATGTTAGTCATGTCTAATGAGTGTTATCATCATTTCCAAATAATTGTAGATTGTTAATTGTTTTGTAGATAAGTCGGTGAAGTAAAGTTTAGGTTGTTCCCTTTTGTTTATAATTCACAAGTGCTCCCCTTGGAAAATGTCCATGGTGAAAACCCAAGTCTGAATTAAGTAGTCATATCTTCTACCACATGCCAAAAACAGTTATCTCAGTGTTACAACTCCCCTCCAGATACACCAAAATACATGTGCATGAGTGGTAAAATATTGTTTTGATTGACAGTGAATGCTCTAAATTTGTGTTAATTCATTTTGTTACAACAGCATGAAGCCCGAATAAACCGAGTGGAGCACAGAAAATCCAAGGAATTCGTGACAGTGCTGGATAAAATAATGGAAAATTTACACACAGCTTTTGACCATTGTCCAGACATCCGACAGGTTTTGATAATAATCGGGGGCACATCAGTGAGCCCAAAGGAGATGTACAGGGTAACAATTCCTCCGTATTATCCCGATGCTACCCCTGTCTCAGAAAAATCTTCTATTAAGATACTATTCCGACAGCTTATTACAGATGACTTCCTTGGCAGTGTTAATCCGCTTTCGGCCACAAGCACTATGCTGCTGCTGAATGCCCCAAGGAATTGTGGACTAGAGTGGTTTCTGGCTAAACCACACTACAAGCCCCCAAACCGCGGACGTGTGTACGAGTTGAACTTGCACTGCGCACAGCCTCCAGATTCTGGCACAGATTTGTCGCTGATGGACCATCACTTTGAAATATCTGGCATACAGCCCCTTGACTCGTCCAACAATGACATATCAATGTCAGAGAGTGATTTAATCTGTCAGGAAACCAGTTCAGACAGTGACAGTGTGATAACAGACATGACCTCAGATTCCTTCAGTTTGGCTATGGAAACCAATGCACTTGGTGCAAATATTGTCAAACAGTGTGCCATGACAGAAGATGAAGGGGTTCATTCTCTATCTGATGAAGATTACATTTGGTTTCAAGCCCCTCTTTCTATCAAGGGCTATAAAGACAGAACTTCTAAAGTCAGAAGTTAAAAGTGTTAAACTTTGACAGTGATAGTCTTGTGATAGTCACATTTTTATTTATTCGCCGAAGATAGCTAATTACAAGCTTTTTCACACGTGTGAAGTCATAGTTATAATTATTCAAGTTGAAGGATGTTATTGTTCCAGTTGCAATGTCATTCTGGATAAGGCAGGTAAACCTCTTGTTGAAAATTAACAATCAGTTTTGTCTTCATTTTGTAGAATTCTATATATACCTAGTCTTACATTTTAATTTTGTACCACACAGAGTTTTGTAAAAGACCAAGATTAAATTTTATCCATTGACAACTACCTTTATTGTTCTTTAAACACTGTGTTGTTACTACTTTCTTATTCCCTTTTGATAGCACCTGCATTTGATGTATTTGATCCCACTGGTATATAATACAGGGATCAGTCTATTTGTCTCTCCATCCATAGGTTTGTCTGTAGTAATTTCTCACAAATGGCTCCTAGTTTTTATCAGAATTTCATAAATTTAGTCATGGTGAGCGTGATGAGGATGATATACAGATATTCGTGCCGATTTTAAACATTGTCTACTGGGACTGGGCATCACTAGTTTGGGGGGTAAGTGGGAAGGTCTGTCAGCAACCTGCAGATGGTCATGGGTTTCCCTGGCGCTGTGCCCTTTGTCCTCCCACCTTATTGCTGGACGTATTGGTTAAAACATTCTTGAGTATGGAGTAACACCAATAAAATTAATACACACTTATTTGGACAGAGTGATGTACCATCATTCAAACCATCCTCAATCAGGCCATTCGTCGTCATATGACTGAAAAATTGTTGAGTACGACGTTAAACCCCAAGCACTCACTCACTCACTCAATCAGGCCATACTTCTTAAAAACAAAATCCTGTTCAGGTGGCATGTCTACTCACAACATTTTATTAGACTGGAACTGTTTAAGATTCTACAGAGTATTTCATCCAAACAATAGCAGTTTTGTAACTGAAAGGAAACCACCCATTAGCAAGACACTACTTGCGTAGGACTAATTAAAGTAGATGAAATTTCACAGAGGTAATACGAGACAACCAAGGATACCATGGCTTCAATGCTAGGGCATGAAAGTCACACAAGAAGGGGATGGGACAATCAATATAGTAAGTGTCCAATTATAAATGAAAGGGAACACAAGTGTGGCTAATGGTATTAATGATTTATTAGCAATTTTAAGTCACAACCAGCAACTTTACAACAAAGTGATAAAAATCTATAAAATGGTCCATTATATTCATAAATGAGATCAAATGTAAATGAGGGAAAGCTGTCACAAAACTAAACATCTGAAACATATACACACTTTCTTTGTTTTAAATAAATGTGCAAGAGATTTTACTGCTGCTATGCCTCTTCCCCTGGTTATAATTGTTATGGGGAATGTTTAGAAACACTGCCTGATATGTAATTCAAGGCTGCTGACAGTGAACATAAGGAAATTACACAAAATCTGTAAAACATTGGAAAAGTTAAAAACTGTAGGCAATACTCTATTACAACAATGTTTCCAATTTCACTGTTTTTAGGTAATTAGCTTTGAATCTGGCAAAAATGGAACAAAAATTGAGAAGCTGTGTTCAAAATTTAAACGTTATTATCAGGCAGCTGATTAAAACGTGTTAAAAATCTAAAGCCATTATATTGCAGCGTAAATATCTATACAAAATTATATGTACACATGTACATCTATAAGCTATAGTAAAGAACAGTTTTTGTTTTGTTATTAATAACTAAATCGGTAGTACAGTACTGATGGAAGCTAACTTGACCACATAAACTGTGAGTTGGGGTGGGGGGGGGGGTGTTTCATGTTTGTGTAGTTTGTGTACTAGCATAGCACAATTAGTCTGAAGCATCTAGGCAATGTGGTCACAGTGAGTCCACCATTATGCTGGCCACCATCATAAATATTCTTCACTACCGCGAAAATGAAATAAACAAACGGTAAGTGACAAAGTCATCGTTGTGTTAGTTGTAAAACAGAAAAAGTTCTATTTATACTGTGAAGCCAGCTCCAGCCCAATATGACCAAAAAGGAAAGAAACACATACACATTAAATGTTACAGAAGTACATGTTCAAAGTATTAATCATTTTTGAAATTTATAATACTGGAAAGGGGCCAAATTTGGGTTCAACCCAAATATCTGAAGCAATATGCAAATTCTTGCAATTTTAACACATTTTGAAGATTTGTTAAAATATTGATCAAAAAAAGATATAAAATAGCAGCAGTATATGATTTTCTTCGGAACATTAGTGCATACAGAGAAACTGAACTGAACATTTACATACAATAAACTGATCTCTCTAATGAATATTTGGCCAGCTGTCCTTTGTTATAAATATGGGTACTGTGAAATTAAGAAATGAAATTCACATGTATTTGAAAAATGAAAAATTCTGAAAATACTGTACATGTAATATAAACCTGAGCTTCACTGCAAGACAAATATACTGCTGAAATAAACTCATGTAGTATAAAATATGACTTTCTATAAACATAAATGTGCCCTACTATAGTGTGTATACAATACTGATGGACTGACAAAGATCAGAGCATGGAATAAGCCAATAGTAGCTCTGAATATTGAAATAACAAAGTATGATATTTTATACTAAAAGGAAAAGACAACAAATGATATAAGTGTAGTTATTGCAGAAGAGGGGTGGAAACAGGTCTTAACTAACACAGTCATTTTGTTCCTGCATGCTTGGTAACTCAACAAATCAACTTCTGGAATTCTTACGAAGTCATGGGATACGCCATGTTATAGAAACCGGATACACAACCTTGTGTTACTCATACCCTACGCACATGGCTAAAAGGCAAAATAAGACTAGGGTGACGTCAGTGGAAACAGCTACGTTCTCAGGTTATAGACTTAACTCGCTCCTGATAAGTTAAAAGTGAAAACTGGTAACATGGGATTGTTTCAATTTTCTCACCGTGATTGATTTGCCTACCTTGAACTGTGATATGGGATACTTTATCCATACATACTGGTATATACACTTGGTGGTGGTGTCTTTTCCTTAAAGGGAAAGAAAGCTAAAATATGAAGTAAGGTTCATCATGCAGACAACTGTTAACTATGTGTAAAAATACTTTCATTAATTTTTTTTAGATTTTTTTAAGCGTGTTGACAGGCATGACATGAATTCTGTGGTGGGCTTTATGAGCCATACTGACGGTATTTAGGAACTATGACGTCACATCACCTTTTTTTCCTCATGTTCAGAAGGAATGAATTTTTGAGAGCATTATTTCAGTAATCTTTTACTCTTGGGTTAAAGAGTTATTACAACATTCGGTGTTGTGAATCAAAGTTGGAAAAACTTCCAGAGACATCAGAATTCCTAAACTCTGATAGTACAGTACATAAACCCCACCTTAGAATTCAAAGGTTCAAATAGCTTTAACTCTCTATGCAAAAATCTGAAAAAAAAAGTACATTGATGCATACTTTACAATTGTCTGTATGATGAACCTCACTTCATATTTTAGCTTTCTTTTACTTTAAGGATCCATCATGGCGATAACAAGATTGATATGCCAGAATCATTACTTGAAAATGTCGTGGAATTTCTACAATTTTTCAACTTTTAAAAATATTTTCCCTGGCCTTGGAATGGTTTCAAATGACATACCCATAATCAATATATTTCCTCTTTCCAGACGACAGAGATCAAGCAGTTTTATATTCCTGACAACTTATTACATATGCACAAAATAACATTACTCACGTCAATCAAATCATAAGCAATTACATCTATAATAACTGCATACAAGTACAACTAAAATCAACTTGCGAGAATATAACATCTGACAATATTTGTAAAAAAAGCAATCTTTGATAATGATTAACCATGACGTGTTAAAATCTACATCTACAATAAGCCTTCATCCTTGGAAGTTGGAAGCCACACGAAGGTTAAGTTAGTAGCATTAGTCACATTTATACCCGCTATTCTGGATTCCCATTCACAAACTCGCTATACCAGATTACATACTTTGTTATGTATACCTTATTATATTACTCATAAAAACATTTTAAAACTTTGGGAAAAATAGACACTTCGTTAAAGTAGATATTTTTAAGAAGCACAGCCACATACAAAGATGCTTGTCACACCAACAGAAGGCGGTGATGGTCACCTTGTCATGGTCACCTTGTCACATCAACAGAAGGCTGTGATGGTCACCTTGTCACACCAACAGAAGGCTGTGATGGTCACCTTGAAATACACAATGACCAACGTGAATACACGTATGTGCAGCAGTGATCATTATGTTCACAGCAAGTTGGAATGTAACATTCAAATTTTACCACTGTGCCTATTGTGCTTGAATATTCGTAGACCTACCTACAATGTAACTGTGGCTTATCACCCGTGTGATATGTAGAACCAAAATCAAGTAATTGTTACTAACTTCAGGTAATAAGCCCTGTTATGAATACAACATACTGCATTTACACACACAGAAACACAGATTTGTGCTACAGTGATGTCTGCAAATCTCAGCAGAAAACAAGATTCTTTATCAGGGGGAGATAACCACGAAAATCCTTTTTCTCAAACTTTCTCCCCTGTGAAGAAAAGAAAAAAGAAATTATTGTAAATTTATTTCAAGCAATTGTTACCAGAAACAAATAATTATGCATTTTTTCCCAGCATCAATTCAGTTACATTTCCCATTATTCTGCAAACTGTGTCTGGGATAAAACTGTAATAAGTGTCAATGAAAACTACTTCCAAAATAACCTTCATATGGTTTCATCCTTTTTGGTTGGTGCGGTGGATGTGAGCACATAAACAACCTTGTAAAATACTTGAATTTAATGTTAGTGAGTTCATGGACATAACTGATAATGCTGGGATGAAAGCTACATGATTTTTTTGTTAATTTTATTTCCTTCTTCAGATGAAATTTTTGTGACATTTACAATGTAATGTCTACACAAGCACAAGGAAAGAACCATTTCAACAATAACAAATGGTATCTGGAAGGAAAGAACTTCCACTAAACACTAAAACTGCTCCAAATTCTTACTGATTTTGGTTTTAATTCTTTGTCATGTGACATGAGAATTAGCATTAAATCATTTGCTCAGACAAAGAAACCACCTGCTTTAGGATTACCCAAATATGCTTTTATGCAGAGTTATATGTGGGAAAGGTTGGTAGGGACTTTGCTGTGACTTAGCTTTATTAGCAATGTCTAAGTAACCCACCCTAACTTCTCAAAAACACCTGGCAGGGTATCTACAGACAAATCAACAAGGGGTAACAGTATGTATTCACAAAGTTCTGCCAAGTGAAGCCCATATTAAATGAATAAAGCTACTGATATGGACCCCATGAGTGTAATACAACCATCTGTTGATCAAAAATGTCGCAGAATTTTTCTGTTAAGAAAGACCCCAGAAGAGGTACCTGCTGGGCTGACTGATCATGTTTGACAAGTCTACAGAATTGAACCCACTACTTGATACAATAGATGGGCACATGCTCCCAATAGAAGCTGTTTTCATAGATATACATGGGTGGTCAGTTGGTGGTTGGGGATTGAGGTTGTGATTTACCCACATATCTTGGTGGGGTCCCCACAGTGGAGTTTAGTAATACCTGCTAGCTGGGTGGCTGGAGACAGAGGTTCAATTCTGTGTCTGGTCATACTATAGATTTTGAAACATTAAGGAATCTAGCCTTTGGCGTTCAATGTAAGCTAGCACGCTGACCATGATTCGCACCAGAGTCCGTATACTGTTACTGAATGTCTGCAGATTTAGAATTTAGCAAGGCAGAAATATGAATAAGTCAGCATTATGAAATTGGTTTGTCCTAAATAATGCTGAGCGTGACATTACATCCTTAGCAAACTATCAATCTGACAAACAGGTAAGCTCATGCCCAAGGGTGAACTGACCACTACAACAACACAGCTGTCTTACCCTCAGGGGTGAGGGTCTCCAGACACAAGCGATCCAGTTTGTTAGCACAGGTCCTGAAGGGGTCTGAAACAGAAATCAAACCTGTACTAAACTATGATACAAACACATTCATTCACACATCTCATGGCTGTGCAAAGACCTTCTGAGCACCAAGACTGCTGGATCCAGGACATTTCCCTATAAAGGCATTTTACTCAGTGGAAATTTTCCACTTCGGACATTTCAACCTTTTATGTAACCATGTCAAAGGGACCATATCTTAGATTGAATATAATCTTCACAACTTTATTGGGCCCCTTACAGCAAATTTTGCCCTACTAATCCCAGAAACTAAATCTGTTTATTGCTCAATCAACTTAATAAAAGTTTCAGTTCATAAACTGAGATTATAGTCACATAAGGCAGACTTAGTACTAAGTTGATAACATCTTCACATGAGCTGAGGACTTGTTGCTAATTAGGATCAACAACAAGAAGCCTATCTGTGAGTAATCACTTGACTTAACCTCAAATTTTGCCAAGGACCACTTCACTACTCATTCTGGGAATCCTGTGGATGCCAGAAAGGTGTTTTGAGGTTTGTTTCGAGGTTAAGATAAGGCCCTGCTTGAAAAATGTAAATCCCTGCAACAAACATAGTCTTTATAAAATGCAACATGTATTTTTTAAAAAAAATGCACTTTCACAGCAATTTTTAAATCAAACACTGAACACTGTCTCCACCTATTATGACTTGGACAGCCTATCAGATGACATATGTCTTTATGAGTCACTAGAATAAATGACTGTATTTGATTTATTTATATGATAGGTGTTTTACACTGTACTCAACAATATTTCACTTATACGACAGTGGCCAGCATTGTGGTGGGAGGAAAGCCATGACCATCTGCAGGTTGCTGACAGAACTTCCCACATACATGACTGTATTTGACCTACATTTTAGTAAGGTCACCAAAGAATGCTAGTTTGACCGCTCTAAATCAGAAAGATAACAACATGTCTTATGGGATGTGTTTTTTCTTCAGAGTATACATTTTATAATATCTCAGCCTGTTTTTTGTTAATAAGTAAAAATTTTATAGCCACAGACTTAATGGCGACTTCACAAGCGATTACTATTGTGACTGGTATGATTCCTGGCTGATGCTGTACATGTATGTCATACAGTTGGTCCCACCACTAGGACAAAATTATGAACTAACCACAATTTCAAGCCAACTGTTCCTTTGTAATGTGCTACTGCTGATTTAAAAGCTCTTATGAAAATCTGTGGCTAAGAATGGGTTTTACCGAAAGAAAAACCCAGAAAAAAAAAAGAGAAAAAAAACAGAAACTGAGCCTGTAGAAATTCTTGGAAGTTGTGAACAGATAACAGTAACAGAACAATTTCACATATGCACAATGGAAATGACAGTAACAATAATATTACATGCAACAATACTGAGCACCTGGAAGCTGTTTTTACAATTTACCCTGAGGCAGTCACACTAAATCAAAATCACAAAACTTGTAACAATATCTTCAACAGAGCACATAGCTTGGGGTGATAAAGCAATGGTAAACAGGGTAAAGAGATGGATCATGGACAAATAATTTTAGAGTCACAAACTATTGGGTAAATGACAAGGATAACAGATACTGATGCTATGAGTATAAAACAATTATACTGGTTCTTCATGAGCAAAAACAGAAGGATAAGGTATCGTGTCCATGTGTGCTAACAATGTGGAGTGATGGAGTCTTACGGCAGGGATGTACTGGTGTGGATTGAGGGTTAATACATATATGCAGCTGGGTTAAGGGATCTTCATGCAGGTAACAAATTCGGACAGTAAAACAATCGCACTTGCACATTTTACTCGCACAAATTCAGAAAGAACAGGGATGCTGGTGGGGAAGTGATGACTGTGCAACAAAACACTCCTAATGACCATACCTATGGTGTTTTCTGATGAAGGACCTGCAATCATAAAATGAACATTGAGGTGACTGGGCTATCTGGACAATCCACACAAAATCCAACATTGTGCTCCCACGGTTTCTAAACCATTTTTTTTCTAACCATACATGCGCACAGTATGGTCAACATGCCTACTCTTAGCCACAATATTTTGTATAGCCAGAGTCCCATCTTCTATCCCGCTTTACACTCAAGGTCACACTAGTAACCTTTAAAATTTACATAGTAATGACTTCTTCATTATCATGGCAGTATTTTTTTATTACAAACCCCAGAAGGTCTGCAAATCAAAATTCCTTCATGTATTTATTTGATTGGTGTTTTGCGCTGTACTCAAATATATTTCGGCGGCAGTATTGTGGTGAGAGGAAACCATGCAGAGCCCGGGAGTAACCCAAAACCATCCACAAGTTGCTGACAGCCAAGCTCTGAGACAGATAAAAGCCTGACTTACTTGGGAGAGTGGAATCCACAGTATCCTCAGCTGGGGTGTTGTACTTCTGTATCTTTAGGTTGACACAAGTCTCTATCAGGGCATCCATCAACTTTGCCTAGAAATCAAGCAAAAACATTTCTGTTTTATCTGACTGGTGCTTTACATACTTTATTGGTCAGTTAGTGGACAAGTGGCCTTAAAACACGGTCTATTTACCGCTCCATGAGAGCAGGTGCACCTAGCAATTCCCTGTCCACATCTGGGATTGAACCTGCATATCATTTTTTTTTTTTTCTTTGATTGGTGTTTTATGCCGTACTCAAGAATATTTCCCTTATACGACAGCGGCCAACATTATGGTGGGTGTAAACCGGGCAGAGCCCGGGGGAAACAAACAACCATCCACAGGTTGCTGACAGCCCTTCCCACATACAGCCGGAGAGGAAGCCAGCATGAGCTGGTCTTGAACTCACAGCGACCGCATTGGTGAGAGGCTTCTGGGTCACTACGCTGCCCTAGCACGCTAATCTACTGACCAACGGAGGCCCCAAACCTGCATATCAAGTGCTCCTAATAAAAACATATGAATGCTGCGCAAGGCAGTCTGTTATTCAAGAGATCTGTCTCTCTTGAAAGCTTAACAAACCTACTGTATACTTCATACTTTAATGTAATATCTCATAATGTAATTCTTCAACTTTTTCACATATTTGCAAGGCATTCATTCAAGCAACTTCTGAGGGCATCAACCTAAGTAGACTAATAAAATCATACTTTTTGTGAAGCCTTGAAAATCGCCAATCAAATTTAAAAATGTGCATAAATTGCACTGAAGATTGCTCTTTCATATGCAAAAATGTTAAAGGCTTGGGGTACTAACACCATGTGAATAGGTAGAAATGTAAATCTGACAGACCTGGTAGGAGTCGACAATGAGCAGCTTGGTGTTGTGTGCAGATTCAGGACAGACAAACTGTAGGTAAAGGATGGGGGGATCATCCACCTTCTTAGCCTCTTTGTACTGCCAGGAGAAAGTCTCGTATGGGAGAGCTAGCAGAACCTCCTGTCAAACACCATCAGAAATACACCAGAAGAAACAGTGAAATATGTGGAGCCCATTGAATAAACAGACTGGAACAACATGATCGCACAACATTTCCTACCTATAAAAATCGGTTCCAAGCTGTTCAAAAACATATCACTGTCTACGGTTCTGCAGCTATGTTTGCAAGCTGTCGCAACTGTACAGAAACTGTGATATATCACAGAAAACAGGGATGGAGCATATCGTCTGTAAGGTCTCCTTTAAGGTGGCCAATGTTCCTATAATTACACCTGCATTTATAAATAAATTATTCAATGGCTTGAAAGGTACTGCCCTGGCTTTGATGGTGATTAATTTGATTGAGCAGAGTCTGTCTAGTAAGATGAGAAGAAAACCACCCAATTTAACTTAATAAGGACTAAGTAGTCAATTTGCAAAAAAAATCAAAGAATGTAGTGGCTTTTTTGTACTCTGTATCTGGTTTAGGACAAGTAAGGTTTTCCCTCTTTTCTTACGTTCTTTTCGCGATCAATGACTGTCACCCCATCAGTTGAGATAGAAATCCACACAGGCTTATCTTGGAATCCCTTTAGAAACTGCAATCGGCTTGTTCTGTCAATGTCACCGGTGAAAAATGCTCCTCTGTAATAAAAGTGACAAAAATTTATTTGTCTTTATTTGTCATATGTAAGCCTTAATCATCCCACCTACAGTATGAATACTTAAAGAAGATTCCGAGGAAGTCCTCACTGAGCACACCCATACAATAGCTACATTGATTGTATGAGTGTTCCTCCCCTAGAACAAGTGCTTCAAACTTGGCAGAAGAGGCTGCTGAGAAAGGCACTACAGAACTCATCCAGAAAACGGGGACTTGTACAGAATGTTGACATAGACACTACAGAACTCACCCATAAAAAATGGGTACCTGTACAGGATGTTGAGGTAGGCACTACAGAACTCATTCATAAAATGGGTACTTGTACTGGATGTTGAGGTAGGCACTACAGAACTCATTCATAAAACGGGTACTTGTACAGGATGTTGAGGTAGGCACTACAGAACTCATTCTTAAAATGGGTACTTGTACAGGACATTGAGGTAGGCACTACAGAACTCACCCATTAAACAGTTACTTGTACAGAATGTTGACGTTGGCACTACAGAACTCACCCATAAAACGGGTACTTGTACAGGATGTTGAGGTAGGCACTACAGAACTCATTGATAAAATGGGTACTTGTACAGGACGTTGAGGTAGGCACTACAGAACTCACCCATTAAAAAGGTACTTGTAAAGGACGTTGAGGTAGGCACTACAGAACTCGCCCATAACACGGGTACTTGAACAGGATGTTGAGGTATGCACTACAGAACTCACCCATAAAACGGGTACTTGTACAGGATGTTGAGGTAGGCTCTGTACAGTTCAGGTAAGACCTGATGCAGCTCTCCGCTCTGGTACTGATCTGATACCCTTGTATGAGCAGCCTCAAGATGAGAGGAAAGCCCATCGTCTGAATTCTTAGACCACAGCCCTGAGAATGACCACTTTTTCTTTAACATGAAGTCTGGGTAGAACTGCTCCAGAGAGGACCTACAAAGTAAACACATGCATTTATTTTTTTTGTTTGATTATTGTTTAAAGCTATAATCAAAAATTTTACACAATGCATAACAAACACATTGGCAGGCAGTGTTGTGGGGGCGGAAACAAAGGGCCCAGGTTAAATGGATCTTTGACAAGTTAGTGACAAACTTTTCAATGTGTTGTACAGATACGTACCACATTGGTGAAAGACATGGTGTTCAACCCACATCAGAATTCACAAAATGTCACACAAAAACTGTCAACTGCTTTTGCCACCTGGGCCTCAACAACAGTGAGAGTAAGGGAATATACAAATTTCCTGTATACTGCCAGGTTGTTGTTAAAATCACAATTATGGTTCCTAGACAGCAGTCTGATCTATGGGTGGAATAAAACCTTGGGAAAAAACCACCACTCAACACACCTTATCATCCCAGCAGAGGACAGGAGTTCAAATCTGACTTCTGGCTTTCTTTTTGGCCATATAATTGATGGCCACATTATGCAGTGTGTTGTACTGTCAAGTGGTAAACTCACCTGTAGAATGCTGAAATATGACTTTTCCTGTCGAACCGTCCCAGGTGTATGACCGCTGATATTCCTGCCAAACGATGGTAATCCTCCGGGCTGACCACATAGCGCCCCTCCAGTACATTAAACTTGGCCTCCTGATACAGGTACAGCAGGGTCTCCCTATCCCTCACCTGTTTACACCACACACAGAAAGAGATTCATATATAATTAATATTTACCTCAGACAGTATTATGTAACTTCCTAAAGGAACATAACCTCTCCAGCAGGTAAGCTCACAATTTAATAATGTACAGGTCGTCTAGTAGTCCAATTATGTTACAAATGTATCAAGACCCACCTTACTTTTCACATGCATGAGACAACTGATGCTTTAGGCAGGTTTCCTGATGACAAATGAAGTTCCATAATGTAACTCTGTCTCCCATTTTCCAATGTTTTGTGTTTTGCAAAGTATAACAAAAAATTTAAAGAACCCATACAACATGTGCTTCCATTCTATTGAGTTTGTACAGAATTTTTGTATTTATGTCCCATTTACTGCTAAAACCCAACTACTAATGTGAATCATAGAATTCAATATATTCAAAACTAATGCATGGATCGGGTCGTTTTTCAAATTTGAGCTGGCATTCCACAAAGTGAAACTGCACAAAAAATTACTAGAATATGACCATACTTAGCACAGTTATCACACAGAAATCAAAGAGGGATAGTCTGACAGACCCAATCAATAGTCGCTGAAGTGTGGGATAAAAAATAAATAAAGACACCAATGGGATTTATCGCAGCAAATATTCCTGGAGGTGATATACCAGTTCTCACATGTAATATACATTTCTATTAAACAAACCTGTGCTTCCTGTTGTCGTGGAAAAAAGACATCTCTTTGAAACATCAACATTGGCTCATCTGGAAATAAAAGCAAAGACATACAGTATTTTACCTTCTGCCCTTAAAACAAAATTTAAATCAAATGGCATTACATTCACAGCAGACGCAACATCCTGATATCAGTTATTTATTTATTTGATTTGATTGGTGTTTTACCCCGTACTCAAGAATATTTCACTTATACGACATCCGCCAGTAATATGGTGTGAGGAAACTGAGCAGAACCCGGGGCTAACCCACGACCATCATGGGTTAGGAAGCCAGCATAAGCTGGACTTGAACTCACAGCGACCGCATTAATGAGAAGCTTCTGGGTCATTATGCTGCGATAGCGCGCTACCCAACTGAGCCACAGAGGACCCTGATATCATTTAAATTAGAAATGAAACAGAATAAGACAGAATAGAATCTTTACTGCACAGATATTCCTGAGGGCAAATGTATAAGCATCTGTTCATAAATAGAGGGAGGTATGCCACACTATCAGTATGTGATCCTCTCAGTACTCAGCAAATACAATCACAAACTGACCATTTCACATTTCATCTTGCAAAATGCTCCGTGATGCACTCTTGTAAAAATGCAGTGCAACGCGTATCTCCTGAATGTAAGCAGTTATGACAAATTACTTTGATTCATAAATTGGAGTACTTTTATGAATGACCTAAAACTTCTGCCTAAATTACAGCATTTTTATAAGGTAACAAATGTCATGGCAAATTAGCCATGGGCAAAATTATAGGCCATTTACGATACATAATGAATGCAGAAAGGCCACATGGTGTAATACCTTTAGCAATGTCATCAGCATCCTCCTCTGTGTACTTATCACACAGATCTGCCCACTGAGACACCAGGAAGAAGGGTTTGTGATGGGGCTTGAGGCGCAGCTCTGGAAAACAACATCCTGAGAATAAGTCGCTTGTAATAACACACTGGTTATATTTATGGGTAAGGAAGAACAAGAAGCATCAAGGCAAAAGTGTTTCCCTATTTTAGAGCAAGATATTTTAGAAAATATTTGTCCTAAAACTTTCTCAGGAATTCTACAGTTGCGAGACACTAACAGATCGTAAAATATTACCTGAGTTGTTGAAGCTTACACTTTTCCAGTGTTTTATCCAGAGTCATCTAACATTCAAAACACACCTAAAAACATTTCTCTAAGATAAGTAGAACTCTCAGAATTAGGTAAAATGATTCATGGTCTAAGTAAAGATTTAACTAGTTAAGGGAGAGAACTGTGCAAAGCATACCGAGGAGAGGTGAGACCAGCCATAGACAGAACATGGTCCTAGCCTCTGGGGGAAGTTTCTGCTCGGTGAGGACGACCTCAATCAGGTCCTCAGCCCTGGCCTGCTGTCCCTCTTCCATGGTCACATGTATAACAGTCTGGTCACGCAGGTAGATGGCAATCTCCAGCTGAGGTAACAGGACTACAAGACATACACAGGTGACACAAACTGAGATTACAGAACCACTCTGACTAAGGCAAGACCACAGCATCAGATAGACTTCACACTCGTCCCTCCAATGAACCTCATTAAAGGATACATGAAACGCTTTGGTGTTATTTCCTAATGTGCTGATTATGTCATGTAATAACATATAACAGTACAAACAAATTTTTCAACTTTCCCTTTGGGGGTTAAAAATGGCGTCAAAGTACAGTTTTCTTAAGGCCCCCAGAGGTCGGTCCAGAAATTAAGTAGCTGCAGTACTGACATCAACGATGATCCCGGTTTGAAAATAACTCTGTGTGGGGATAGACAGGTTTGGCCAAATTGGGGCAGGGGGTCTGGAGAACAGACTGAATGGGAATGGGTGTAATGGCGGGGTTGAGTATAGTAGCGCGGAGCTGTGTACATGTCACCTTGAGCACACTGTAGCAACATGGTTAACCAGGCTCAGGGCACTTTTGGAGTGTTCAGCGAGTTCCGAGCAAGATCAAAGATGACGTAATTTCTGAAAAAATTTGACCGCTGACAGAAAAGTATCCATAATATAGAGGAGTAAGTAAGAGGTATAAAAATACCCCCAAAATGAATTTTTTTTGACAAAACTTCTGGAGCATGATTTTCCTCATATGGCATCGAAACATAATCTTTGTTTTATAGTTCCTTTTATGAAAAGGTCAGTTTCTATGATGCAATGTTATTTTCGTCACATTATCTGTGTCGTGTATACCAGGAATGTAGATGTAAGACAGGTTGCATACTATCATAGATTATCTGCTGCTTCACTGAAGAATCACACCAATAACATGTGTGAAAGTAGTCATTTCCCCAATGAGTCAACCTAGCCTTAACATGCGTTAAAAGTTTTTGAAATTATTACTGTAGATATATCTACAACCTGATGATGATACAGGCACAGATGAAAGTTAAACAAGGACCGCTTACATCATTCTATGATGTATAATGTTGGTGAATGCTCTTAAATATAAATAGACTGACACAAACAAACCCATTATGATTGTCAAATAATTGTTCGTTAAATGTTATATTCACTACAGTATAAAACATACGCTACAATAACGCATTAATATTATAACTAGTACTTCCTAATGACTGGGACAACAAAATATGCCATGTTCCTAGTAAGCACTGTTTGGGTAATTGGTGAAATTTTAATTTATTTATTTAATTAAGGATCACTTGAGAAACTGATTTTAATTATCATGACAACACAACTTAAAATAAATATTTGCAACCATGATGATTCTAATCAGCAAGTGCCATGATAACTTTGTTGAACAGTATCCTAGACTACACAAGTAGTGTAATTTCGGCATTTTATTTAGTCATCATAAAGAGAGTGATGGCTAAATAAAACGCCAAAATATTGAGTCACAATGAAGTCTTTTTTCGGAGAAACACAATTCCTGCATCCTAGACTATTATTGTAGTTTGACAGTTCAGCCAAAGTTAAGGTCCGTGACTGGAGAACATTAAAGTGGGGGACTTGCACATATTAACCCCTACACAAACTGTTCATTGCAAACATCTTCGTTCTTGTACATTAAGTACATGTACCTGTAGGGTAACAAACATTTAGACCTGATAAACTTTGTTTTCAGCTTCTCTTTTAACTCAGGAAGCAAACTCTACAACACATTCATACACACATTTTACGCAACAGATATCAAACATTTATTATGTTCATGCAGCTTACATGTTCCTTCACAGTATCTTATCCTACCACCCTGTTAAATGAATACTGTGACATAAGTGACACTAACATAATAACTGAATGCGTAAATTCTTACTCTGCATGAAAATTAAACACCATACCTTCCCATTAAATCAAAAGCTATTTTCAATCATCAAGCCATCACCTTCATTAAAAAAAAATAATAAAACCTCATGTACATGTAATCCCAGGTGATGATGGAAAATAGGTCCCAACATCAATTCTAAAATGTTGATCTCACTAAAATGTTAGATCAGGGTTCCCGCTAGGGTGTATGTAGACCTAATGGCCCAACGTGCTCCACCATGACAGCTAGAATACGTACATGTAAGCCAATGGTAGCCCAAACATCCGTCTAAGGATGGGTGTACTCGACTCACCTCTTTCGACTTCAAGAATTTGAGAAAATGCTTTTAAAAGAAACAAGAAATGAACTACTTATGTGCAAGATGATGTGCCTTGACAGGTTATATAAGTCCATCACAGGGGCACATGTGTAGTGGTAAAAACAATCACTCCACTTGTAAAATGTCACAGCAAGATATCATGGGATTGCCCCTCGTATAAGCCATGGAGTCAGATGAAATGTGCCAGAAGCAAAGCCATGGGCCAATGTAATTCACCGGATAATTGCCCACAATTCATAAATTTAAAGCACCTATTTCCATTTCGCTGACTTGCTTGGCGTAAGGCGCTGATACAACAGGAATTTCACTACAAACATCATGTATTACAACAAATCAAAGACTCAACATTGAAGGAGGAATACAACCCTCTTGTACTCTCCACACACCCCTATCACCAACTTTCAGCCTCAATCAGACTGAAAATTTATTTTCTGGCAGGAACCCTGGACATGTATGTGCCTGAAAACACATACTACCTATTCACTGCACATAACTATACATGCACTGTTACATGTACCCGTAACCCTATCCCATTTAGCAAGATAGTCCCGTTGGTAGAGCCATCCAGGAAAGATGTTCTAATTCATGAGTTTGAGACTCACTTGACCAAGTATTTTCAGTGGCCTTACATAAAAACAAAAATCTACAAACTGAAGGTAAGTAGATGTAGTAAGATGTAGATACATTGACAAAAATATTCCAGCGACATGCACACATTAACCATCATGCCACGAAGTATCACCACACTAAGGAACACCATTATATACAGAACACCACATTACCTGGTTTCCTGATTACCTGTCTCCTCCTCATGTCTGCATGCTTTTGTGAGAAGATAATTGGGGTATGATATACAAAGGCATAAATGATGCAGATACAGAGAACGCAGGTTGTATTACATGTACTCATACTAAGTTATACGGTTAGATGTTCAATTTATTACTACCACACTCTACTTTGTGGCAGAAAATCTCCTGTACTAAATACACATATTTGCATATAGTTATACCCTGATTTTTAAACTTTTGGTTGACATGGCTGACAAGCTATCGTTCAAATCAACTTCCAACCTTCTTCATGGAGACAGAAACCTAGTGTTTCACATGACAGATTATCAAGTGACCGAAAACAGGAAATATGCAACAATATTATTTCGTGTGACAAAATCCAGCACAACAGAATGTTAACTTTATACGTACTTGAATTATCAAATCCTGAGTGCAGCTCCTCTCCCTGTCCTTGGTGGGGACTGCCTAGCTGCCCTGGGGTGACAGTTCCCTCATCTCTGTCCATGACAGCACCTGGGACACACAACTCCATCTTAGATCTAGCTACCAGTAGTCGACACTATGAACTCTATACATGCAAAACAATCTGTAAATGTTATAATCTGCACATTGCTAGAAACTCACTCACACAAAACTGTGCTTGCCAAATACAGACATGAATGTACACATACATGTATGCTGCCCAAAATGAGACACATGTACATGTACTCACCAAATCAAGCCTAGTCTATCTCACCTGAACACTGGTGTCGTAAATACCAACTTGAAACATAAATACTACACCACACATGTAATCATTCAAGCCTATCTGAGTTTTACAAGGGATTAAAGCATCTGACAGCTCTCCTCAAAAAAAGCTTCAAAGGTGCCTGATTTAATTCACACATTCTTATGGCATTATTAATACAGGTACATTATACAAAATGTTCTGTATTTCAGTAGTGCTATGGCTCAGTTCATTGTAACAGTGGTGATGTAACAATGTAACCTTCACTGTTGAGTAATATTGTAGTCATGATGTCAGTCAATAGAATCATGCAAGACTACACTGTTATCAGCCTGAGATAAGATCATGAAAATATGTTTTATGGGACAAAGAGACTGTACATGTACTGTTGACAAATAGAGCAACAAGCAGACATTTCAAACCTTCACACAAATACGACATGCTTAACCATGTCCAGAAGCAAGGCAAGCCAAAAAGTTTTCTAATATATTTATACAGTTCACGTTATTACATAGTAGCTATGACAGCAGATTCTTATGAATTGATAGTCAGCAAGTAGGGCTCCATGCAGTGTAAAATTGTGGTCGGCTGCCACATTTATATCAAATCTTCAATTTTGTTGTGTTCACTCTGATTTCAAGTTCAGCTCAGCTCATTAGTGAAATATTCTTGAGTACGGCGTAAAACACCACTCAAATAAATAAATAAATCAACCAATTTCGTGTAGTTATCATCAGTGAATAAATATCTTCAATATGGCATTAAATCCCAACCACATAAATAACAAATAAAAGGAAGTGGAAAGTATACTCAAATAAGACCAGTACAAGAATATGATGCAAGCTAACAGGTATTATTTTCAAAACTTAAAATAAGGTTGGTTTTCTCTGAGTTAAACTATCAGCAATGCCTATCACACACACAGTCTCCTCTATGGTATACAATCTTGACTTAAATACCACTACTGACAACACATTCTCAATACTGTTGACTACTGAACAGAAATGGCACATTACAGAAATATTTGATGGCTACTTCAATCATAGTTATTTTACTTTTATACTCTATAGGCTTCACATATAACATGTGATAAAGCTGATAAACAAACTACAGCCTTACATAAAAGAAATTATCATTTTGGCAATACTTACCTCCAGATACAGTAAATTTTCCAACAGACAATGTTTCATCGTGGGAATCACCAACCAAATGTTTGTCCTCTGCTTTGTTAGAAAGATAAAAAGATTTTAATGCATATATGATAGTCATGGATTGGGCAACATAATAAAAAATGTTTACTTTGATAATGTAAGCTGTCAAAATATACATGTGAATTTAATAATCAGCTCTTCTATCCCCTGTATTAAAACTTTTTACATCTCACAAATTAATGTTGGAATATGTTTGTACTGGAATACATATGCATAAAAAGGCTTGTCGGAAGTCATTTCCTCACACTGTTAGTTATGTTATTTTCTGCACAACCTACTCATTAATTCTTGGCTACTGTTTATTTTACATATGGAATGATGCCCCATGAACATAGCTCAAGCTGATTTACAGAGGTCCTTAGCGCCTAGTGACTTCATATAATCTATTAATTGTCAGACATACAACTTTCCTGGTCAGAGATTGCTCTGACCAATCTCGCAACCCTCCCAGTTTCACGTGTGCTTATGCCAAGTCCATCTAGACGAAGTCAAAATTCTGGCATCTCTCTTTACAGTGAGTTCATCCCTTCATCTTAAAAAAAAACTTGCTGATGAATATCAGAATTTTAAAAGAGCACAATGTGTTCATCTTGATGGACTAGTTTTTTATTTGTATACATGCCTCCGTTCATCTTGACAGGTTGTCGTTGTTGTTGTTGACAGCTCTTCGATGACCGCGTCAGTTCACGATCACCTTGGTCCAGCAGTGCTTGCCGTTCATCCGGTACCTACAGTGTAGATTTATTTACACATAAAACATTCGCGCAAAGACAAACGCACATAGAAAATGACAGCTTAATGATACCTACACCACTACAGGGGCCAACTCTGTTGATTCGTTGCTTTGACTAATACGCATGCGGGAAATCAAAAAAAAAATTACTAGTAGCTCGTATATTTCCAATACGACGGTAAAGGTACGAGAAGGTTTGGCGGGAAAAACGAAAGTGAATTAAATCTATGCGTTGAAACAGATATTCGTGGTATAACAGCTGTCAACCGACGTGGAAATTATAGGTCAATAATTCCAAGGCAAATTCCTAAAACGACATTTATCACAAACCACCACAGACCTAAAAAAAGTATGTACATGTAAAGTACCAAATTAGGACGGAATAATGCAAAGAGAAGCATTTCAGTGTTGTTGGAAAGACGCAAGAGCATACGTCCAAAGTGAATTAGTGAAATCAATATTCAAATCATGTACCATGCTAGTATAAAAGTAGGCGATAATAAAATATTTAAGTACATAGGCCTAACTATAGCCAGCCGGAAACCTGTAACAGGCCAAGCCACACAAAATGTGAACACTATCAGAAGCGAGCTGCAGACCTGTCTCACTGTTCTTTAATTGTCTCACAAATTTTGGGTCTGCGTAACACAAAGACCTATGTGTGTGTATATATATATATATATATATATATATATATATATATATATATATATATCATCGTGTGCACGAAATCATCGTGACAAATCAATTAAGAGAGATTATAAAAAATCATACCTAATAGGATACGTGAAAAGATATGCCAAAATATCACATCAAAATTTTCATTTTTTAGGTATATTTTATCGTTCTCAATAACCCCTAACCCTTTTGTTTTATGCATATTTCCGTCAGAAGTCATTAATATTCAGAAATGACGTCATCGATGAACAAACGCGATTTACTGCATTGGAACGCGAATATGGGCTCTTCCGCCAACAAGGCTGTGTTGACAACTATCCCCACTATACCTGCCACCTCAGCAGGTTACTTAATAATCGGGTTGGCTGCTGAAGCCTTCCACGCTATTTTTACATCCCAGTCAAAGCCACGAGAAACTTTATTTGTTTATATTTTTGTGTACCGGTACTTAAACATTTAGCAAATATGTTATTATCATGTTTGTTGCAGAATATTTTTGTGTAATAAAAGTTATCAGGATAACGGTTCTTCTTCCTGTCAATATGTAGACTTACTATAGTTACTAAAATATTTCGTCACATACCTGGAATAGAGGCCTATATATATATATATATATATATATATATATATATATATATATATATATATATATATATATATATATATATATATATATATATATATATATATATATATATATAGCCATCATACAAATTATAAACTGGCAAACATCGTAGAATATCCCATTCTTTATGCATTACCAGAAAAAATTAGCCATTTCTTCAGATCACAACATGTTCACCCTTCTGCATAATTAGGTATATAATAAGAGCAACTAAACCTTGAAAATGTGTTATCAAAAGCATTGTTACACTGCAATTCAGCGAAAGGTCTGTTTTTACTGTTAAATTTGCAGCGTACGCCTGCCATAGATAAGCAGCTTCTTTATGCCTATAAATTGCGTAGTTACGCATAAAGGTAAGCAAAGGAAAAGCATCGCCTAATGTTCTTTCACAGTCACAATGTAAACTGTATATAAATATCAATCAATTATACACCAACATGATGTCAAGCTACTGCTAACACAAGTGCACAAGTACGTAACTCGATGGTAAGACTATGTTGTAAAGGTATATACAACAAGCACTATGGTAATTTTGATAGATCTACTCCACTTGACTAGGTAGAGTACTCTAGGACAGTACCTTAAGAGGTATGTCGTGAAATAAAACAAAATATTATGTAAATATAAGCACTTTACACGGTGAATGTGCCAACAAACGATCGAGCCAAAACTTTTGCTGACCATCGCATATATCGGCCTATTACACGAGTTGACCTGCATTTTAATACCAATTCGAATATTTTCAGTAATATTCAACATACGCTCTGGGTTTTAATAAGTGCTGTTGTATATAAAGTACATGACAGACAATAGGAGTTCATATATTAGGAATATGCCATGAATATAATGAAACTTTGCCCCTTCAGTACAGGCATGTACCACACAATCGCCGTGTCAGGAAATGACCTTGTTGTTCATATGCCTATCCTTAATGCCAGCGTGGCGAAACGGAGCACGCATTATCACTGTTTATAACTTTGTTGTCAAATAAGATTATAACAGTTCTGAACATATCCAGAGAGAAGTCATGGAATTTCACTTGTATATGAGTATATACAGGTTGTGACAGATCGACTGTATACTAGAAGGCCTATTACACTTAGTCAAGATAAGCTACTAGAGTTGTATTTCTCAACGTATCGCCCTATATTCCCTTAAAACTTTTTCCTTTACCGTTATATATTTACCATGATGTCAAAAAAAACACGTAGACATAGCATTTAAACAAAGCATAAACAGAAGAAATAAACTGAAAACGATTATCCGTTGTTTGTTTGGACATTGCCTGGGCGACGGCCTCAAATAAAAAATAGTGCAATTAAATATCAACTAATCGACAAGCAGTGGGTATACATGTACATCAACTGCGAAGTAATGTTTCCCGATCTAGGAATGTCACAGTTAAACACTTCTGCAGTTTTGTAAGTTGTTAGCGAATGCCAGCTCACACCGGACAAATCAGGTATGACAGGGATTCAAAATGTCAATGCCCGTGTTGACGATATCCATGCATCTCGATTAGACTATGTGTTACGTTTGACCTTAGGTCTATACTTAAAG